>NW_027492069.1:0-596966 GCF_021521415.1 Bidens hawaiensis
TGTAGTCTAGGCCTTCGATTTGCCTAAACCCTTGGAACCACCAGGCGGGCTTTGTTGCGAACAATCACTCCACGATCGTCACGTTTACATTTTAGTACCCACTTAGTGCCAATTTTCTTCTGTCCTTTGGGAGATCCACCAGCTTCCACACACCAAGTCTTTTAAACTGCAATAATTCCTCTTGCATGGCTGAGACCCAGTTGGATCTTTCAGCGCATCGGTGGTGCTGTGTGGTCTTCTTGTGCTAAGAAGCATTCATGGGCATTAAGAGCAACTGATCCTGACTCCATCATTTCTGTGTAGAGACCAAAATTCAGCTGTCGACGAGTTTTGACACCCTGTTGAATGTCCCCTATAATGTTGTCTTGTGGATGATCACGTTCAGTCCTAACAACCGGATTGTCAGGAACGACAACATTTTGTTCCAAGTTAGTTAAGTTCGGCTCAGGAACTGGAGCGGATTGTGGTGCCTCTGAAGTAGACGTTAGAGGCTGATCTGCATTCGGCACTTCTTGATTTGACGATGAAGGTTGTGAAGTAACCTGAGTTGGTGCCGATTGTACATCATCTGCTGGAGATTCATCTTCAGATTCAGATTCGGAAGATTCTTGAACTTGATCGCTAGACTCTGTGGAGGAAGATGATGACGGACCAGGATGAGTTGAAGATTGCAAAGATTCATCAGGAGGTGCATTTTGCGCCTCATACATCATTTGAATAGCAATCTCATACAGATTGAAAGACTTGAACAATTTGTCATAATCAAACAACCAGTCTTCTCCTGTCCCCTTGGCTGGTTCTGTGTAGCGTTGAACATCGACATGGTACCATTCTTCAACTAATTTTGTTGTTCTGTTGAAGACCCTTTTGAGAGGTACGCTGTAACCCAGAAATAACCCTTGATAATCTTCTCCTCGAACTTATTATCAACGTGCCTTTTAAGTAACGTGCAAAGAGCTCCGAATGGTTCCAGGTGCTCTAAGTTAGGCCTTCGTCGTTGAAGAAGCTCGAAACTTGTCTTGCCGTGGCGCTTGACAATGCCTACCCGATTTAATGTGAAACAGGCTTGGCAATTGCCTCACTCCAAAACGTAACAGGTAACACTGAGTCGGCTAACATTGTTCTTGCTGTCTCGATTAACGTACGATTTTTCCTTTCAGCAACCCGTTCATTTGTGGAACATATGGAGCACTGAACTCCTGAACGATCCCTTTTTCTTTGCAGAAATTTTCAACATTCGCATTTTAAATTCTGTACCGTTATCTGACCGCATTCTTCGAACCTTCAGATTGTATTTGAGACTCAATAGTTGTAACCAGCAGTTGTATACATCCAAACGTTTCTGATTTTACTTTCAAGAAAAACACCCAAGAGAATCTAGAATATTCATCAGTAACCACTAGACAGTATGAGTGCCCAGAGATACTTTTGACGCTTATTGGCCAAAAAGATCCATATGAAGGAGTTCCAACGGAATATCAATCGAGTGGAAACTCTTAGACTTGTGGGACCTTTTTATTTGCTTTCCTGCTTTGCACTGCACACACGAATCAGGGAGACGAAAGCTTCTCAGATTAACTCCCTCAACTAGTCTGTTGTGCACAAGCTTGTTCATGTTCCTGACATTTATGTGTCCCATCCGTCTATGCCATAAGACAGTATCACGTTCGGATGCCTTGGACACAAAACATGTCGCCGTTGGAGACGATGACCCTGCCTTAGCCATATCCAGAATGTAGAGATCACTCTGGCGTGCAGCTGACATTAAACCTTGTCTTCAGGAAAGTTGAAATCCTTAGCCAAGATGTGGCAATCTCGGTCGTCAAACATAACTTTGAAACCTTATGTCGCAGATTTGACTTATCGACACAGGTTGTTCTCCAACTCTTTGATGAAATTAACTTTCTCAAACGAAATTCGCCCATTAGACACAATTCCTTGGGCCGTGATATAACCTCCTTGATTTCCTGCAAAGGAAACTGCACCTCCTTTTATTTGTCTGACACTTGAAAGGAGATTCATGTTTCCAGTCATGTGCCTGGAAGCTCCTGAGTCTATGATCCACATGTTGAATCTTGGATCATATAGAGCAACCTGCACACAAAAACAAAAGGTTTAAATATCATTGGAAACCCAAGCCTTTACGGTCTTGGGTTTTCCATTTTCATCACGAATGTACAATTCAATCCATTTACCCTCATTAACACTGTTTTCTGGTTTGACATTGTTGTCAACAGTGTTAGTTTTCTTTGGTTTCCAAAAGTCAGTCTTCTTCTCAACATGTTTGAGATAGATGGTTGAAGACTGAGTTTCACTTGTCGAAGTGGAAACATTTGGATCTGAGGGGTTTGGGGATTGGTGTGGTGAGGTTGGCTGAGGTTTCCGAGGAGAAACCGACCTCGGTGTGTGAAACCGTTCTTGACCTTGAACGTCAATGGTCGGTCGCCTCCTAGGAGGTGACTTGGCATACCTCGGATCCGGAGTCGATATGTACTGCTTAGGATCCGTGTACTTATAGCAAAATCTTGCTATATGCCCTACCTCTCCACACGAAAAACAGTAGTTTCTCCCCCTTTGACTTGGTGGAGAGAAATAACTCTGTTTTTGTCGGTTATCATAGTACCCCCTGGATTTTATATTTTGGGGTGTAGTTTGTCTAGGAGGGTGTTTTGGGAAATTATGTTTTTCATTAACGTTACCCTCCTTTACAAACTGGGTACTATGTTCCACATAGACTTTCTCAGATTTAGGATTAAACTTTTTCTTCTGAGAATTTCTTGTTGTTGTTGCCTTTGACTTAGATGGTGGTGGGCCCGACTTAGTTGTGGAACCTAAGTCTGTGGCAACAACATTTTGTTTGGACTCAGGAGCCGGGTCAATGACTTCTTTTCCCTTAGACTTAGAAATTTGGTTTGTGTCCTCGGGTATATAATCATTTGATTCATCATCCGGCACAGCTCCTGGTGTGCTTGCAAATTGATTCAGGATCGGGGGTGGGACATTGTTATATCCCACGCCTTTTTCCTTTTTGCCTCGGAACTCGGGAATGATGTGTTCTAATAAATAAGATGAATTTGAGTAACTTTTTAATTTGAAATTCAATGATTCAAAATCAGCTTTCAAGTTTTCCAATTCTTTTTTCAAAACATTATTCTTATTTATGTGAAAATTGATAGAATCTTGTTGATTCAGAACACATATTTCAAGTTCCTTGTTCTGACGCTTAAGGCTATCAATCTTTTCTTTAAAAGCAGACTCTTTCTGCTTCCAAGCCTTATTCTGTGCAAGCGCGTCAGTCAGTTCCATTAAAGATCTTGAGGCTGCTTGTTTGTAAGCCTCGAGATCTTCAATTCTCTCTTTTAGAGATTGAATTTCTTGTTCATACAATTCACATTTTAAACATTTAACATTTTCTGGTTTGGGAGTTGATGGGTTAGAACTTACCTTGGCATTTGATGTCTCTGCCATGAATGCAAAGCAAAGATTCCCAGCTTTTTCCAGAAACGATGCAGAAGTTGCTTTAGACTCTACTTCGTTGACTTCTTCAACTTTAGCAGCCTCTGCGGGAATTGTCGAACATGGAGATATTTGAGGAACATTTGACTCTTTATCGTGATCCTCCTTAATCTCCAAAGATACCACTTCAACCTCAGGTTCTTCTTCATGGACTTCAGCAGCTGGTTCATCGACAATATATTCTTCATTGGTCGAGGAAACAACAGACTCGGTTTCAGAGTTTCCATCTACTATTGTGACATCAGCCATGTTGATGCTGAAGTTCCATGTCTCGCCTTCATCCCCTTGAACTGCAAGAGCAGTTTCATTGTTGATGTTGACGTTGTTTGCTGCGGTTTGATTTTGAGGGACCAGTTGTCTCTCAAGGTTGACAGTTGCAGCAGCTGCAGCAGGAGTGGATGATGATGAAGTGGTTCGGAAGGGATATTGGTGACCTTCCCTTCTTGGCTTCGAACACTCCTTGGCAAAGTGACCAAGTTCGCCACAGTTGTAGCATTTTACTTTGTTTTTATCAAAGCCGAACTTGGATTTGTTGTTTATTGAGAGGGCCTGACCTGTTTTCTTCGTCCACTTTCTGGCCCTTCGGAACGCACTGCCAAGAGCCCACATAATGTCTATGCGTTCCATATCATCTTCGTCAAGCTGTTCATAGTCATCACTGTCCAGATGACTATTTCCTAGCTTACCCGCCACCATTAAACTGTAGGACTCAATTATCGTGCCTAGAGTTGCCATGTGATCTTTGGCAACCTCCACTGTTACTGTTCCCAAGCCTTCAGTATTCAACGTTGCTTTCTCCGTTGACTTGGGTCCGGAGTTAATACTTGAGTTTCCAGAAGTTGATGGTGGGACGGAAGATCTCGTTTCAGTCCCCTTTGATTGATTTGACGTTGAGGAGACAAAAGCGGTCTTCATCGGAGCATGATCAGTTGAATCTGACATAGGAGGTTTTGACATGTAGAGTGGTTTGTCAGAAGTTGATCTCGGTTTTCTGGAGGAGGCTCTTAGTTCAGCCTCTTCTTGTCTGATTTCTTTAATAAAATCAGACAGGAGAATCGTCTCCAGCTGATGACTTCTTCTCATTACTGTCAGGAAGGTGTTCCAGCTGGTTGGAAGTCCTTGAGCAAGACATCTAACCTTTTCAGTCCCTGTTGTTTTGACATTATAGGACTTGAGTTCTGACATTAGATGATAGAATCTCGACAGTAACGATTCAATGTCTTCTCCCGATTCTGGACCAAACAAATCAAATTCACGCTTGAGCTCCCGTGCGTGAATTTCTCTAAGTGAGTCAGATCCTTCACATCGTTCAACCAGTGCGTTCCAAAGAGTTGACGCTGTTGTAAACTGGTTAAACTGATGGAAGAGATCGCTTGAAAGTGCTTGTGAAAGTAACGAGAAGGCTTTCTTCTCAGCATCAAAGGCTATCCTTTGATCTTCAGACAGCCTAAAGTAACTCAAAGTCTCACCATCATCATTTGTCGGATGCACCCAAGTTGTCTGAACAGCTTCCCAAAGTCCAGGATTCACACCTGTTATATGAATTTGAAATCTTGTCTTCCAGGTTGTAAAATCGTTTAAAGTCATTAGCTTTGGTGGCTTGTTATAGCTTCCCGATTCAGAATCACTTTCGAGAATCGATTGAATCCTCTTGTTGGTACTCGAACTTGCAGCCATCTTTGTTTCTTTGCTTTAACGTTGAACTGTTGATCGAATGGGTTTGATTCGATCGGATGAGTGACCTATTCGATCGAATGTGTTCTGGTTCGATCGAATGTCTCTCTGAAATGCTGATCTGTAAGTTATTCGATCGAAAGTGAATCTGGTTCGATCGAATGGGTTGAGAGGTTCGATCGAAAGAGTTTCTGGTTCAATCGAACGGGTTCTGACAGTCGAATAAGACAAAGATCGAATCGGCGGATCGAATAAAAGACTTATTCGATCGAATGGTGACTAATTCGATCGAACGAACAAATCTGGTTCGATCGAATGAACTAGGAGTAATTCTCGGCGGGAAAAAAACTGATTCGGTCAAAGTTTAAACTTGTTCGATCGAATAGGAAGGCTATTCGATCGAATGAGTTCCAAAAATAGACACGTTCGATCGGAAAATCTGGAAATTCCAAAATTAGAAGATTTTGACGGATTTTCGAATTTTGAATCAAAAACACAAATCTTGGAAGATCAAGAAGCAACTTAAGATCAAAATATGACTTTTAACACAAAAACAACTTAAGACCAACCAAAAAACGGATCAAAACCACCAAAAATACGAAGAACACGAAGAACGCGAGGAACGTTCTTGACGAAACTCGAACTTTTAACACACAATTCTAAGATCAAAACACCAAAGTATGACAATTTTAACAGTTTTTGACAAGAACACGACGAACACCAAGATCAAAAACACCAAAAATTCGGAATTTTCCGGCAAAAATTACGATTTTCGCGAGAAAAACACGAATTTTACCACGAATCTAACGTGAATCTAGAACCAAAGGCTCTGATACCACTTTGTCGGACCGGTGCGGGACACGGTTTCCCAACGATTCACGGGGCAACGTGTTAGAGTGCGGAATCCTCTAACACGGCGATTCGGTGGTGATCAACAACGCACGGTTACGATTCCTAAGACGGTTTGACACCTAGGGACGGAGGAAAAGACCGACACGACGAAGATGGGCAGAGAGGATTTTCGGCAGTAGCAGGTTCGTGACTGTGTGTAATGTGTGCTCTCTCTTGTGAAATTTCCTAAGTTTCGTTTATATATCGTATACTGATTCGATCGAATGAGTATCTCATTCGATCGAATGAGTCCTGGTTCGATCGAATCAGTCACTGATTCGATCGAATCAGTTTCTTTTGACATTTTCAGTCCGTTAACTTGGTTTCACGATCGTTATTTTCATATCGAACCATCCTGATAGAACTGGGGACATACACATGACATTTCATGTCCTAACAGTGTTAGACGGAGAATTGAATAGCTGTGAATAGACGCTGATATAATACTGAATAAGAAGCTCGTAAACCGGTTATGTGTTTTTCACCTAGTTTGTAAACATAGTACCTACCCATGTAATATGATGTAAATTAGTTTATGAATTTCTTTATAAACAATGTTGTTGATACCAGTGTTATCTGTTACATTCCCGTATTACGCTTCCGCAACAACCTAGTCGGGGTGTGACAGAAGTTGTTATCAGAGCCATTGGTTATAAAGAATTAGGATGTCCCTTAGGATACCCTAAGATAACCGTAGGCTCGATTAACTCTGGGAATAAAATAATATTAAATAATATACACGAATGATTCTCGTGATGAACGCGAATGGACAAGTGGGTTATTATGGTCCGGAACGTAATAACAGACTTGTTTGTACGAGGAAATTCGAGAAGAAGTCGATAAACAATCGAATAGGTAAAAACAGCAACATATGTGTATAAAATATAATAATAGATAAATATTTGTGTATATAAACGATTATTTGTGCTTATGTGTATAAATACTTACATGTATCTTACTATGATTAATATAGAAGGATGTTATTCTTATCACTAACAATTGTGCAGGAATATGTCAAGATCTACTGATCGTTTACCTAATACCCTACCAACAAGGCCTGAGGAGGAGGAGGAGGATCCGGAAGAGGAAACTAAGGAAGAACCAGAGGAAATAGAAGAAGGTGCAGATGCGGTAATTCCTCACGAGGTACCCGCAGATCAACCCGACTTATCGGGTTACCGTTGTGACACCTATCCCCCTAGGGAATCCCCTAGGAATGTTGTAGGACATGGAGCTACTAGTGCTTATCATTCACCTGTTAGAGCACCCAGATCCCCTACTCCACCTGTACAGCATACACCTGTACCCCCACCCACTATTAGAAACCGTCAGACTGCTCGCATTTCCGTGCGTCCACCTGAGCACACCTTTTCCCCACCTCGATCTACATACCATAGGGGAGAAACATCACGTGTCCAGGTCACTGAGATACCTATTCCTACTTGGGGTTTACCCGCCCCGATACCCGAGCCACCTCGTCATTCTGATTCAGCATGGTTTGGTTTAGCAACTGATCAGCTTTTAGACCAATCACATTCTATAAATAACCTAAACCTGCATAGACATGATATGCAAGATCACATGCGGTACATGCAGCAAGAAATCAGAATTGTGCAAAGATCCAGTGCTCACAGCCACGGGCGTCAGGATCGAGCGATGATACTACTGGGGGTATGCTTAGCAGTTAATGCGGCCCTAGTGGCTGCTGTTGTTTGGTTGTGGCCCCATGTTGCAAAGAATGGATAGGACATAGTAGTCTAGCCTTATGCATATAGTCTTGTGATATCCCAAGCAGCATTTTGTTACAGCGTGTTGGGCTGACTTGGGAGTTATTTGTGGTTTAGTACTATTTCAAGCACTGGCCCTTATCGGGTTAAGTCTACATGTCACTTAGTGACAAATTTTGATACGCATATTCAAGCGCTGGCCTATACCAGGTTAAGCCTATGCGCTAATTTTGGATGCATATGTACAGTAATGATTATAATTAATACAAACGTTTTTTCTTTGGCATAGTTATGTGTTGTGAAAGTGTAATATCGTAAAGTTGTGTTGATCATAGTGAAACAATATTGATTATTATATAATTGATTATTCTATAGAATGGCCCCGAAGAAAGCAAACCCTTTGTCTGAGGCGGAAGTGGCCGCAATGATTGCTCGTCAACTACAAGTCACTGCAGGCATACGTGCTAACAATACTGTTAATCAACCTACGAGCACCACCACGGCCACTGTTAATACACCTCCGCCGGACACTAATGTAGCCCCGGGTGTTACTACCCCGGTGAATACTGATAATGTCATAAATGATAGTAACACTCTCCCAACTATGAATGTCACTGGGAACCCAGAACCTGTTGTGCACCCTGATAATATCCCGAACCCTGTACCGGTTGTTAACACAACTAACAATAATAATAACCGAGAACCCCCGCGTCAGGAGTACTCATACAAACAATTTACATCATGTAAACCGATTGATTTTAAAGGTATTGAAGGACCTAGCGGGCTGGTCAAATGGATAGAAAAGACCGAATCAGTAATTAATATCAGTGAGTGTCCACCGAACCGCGTGGTCAAATTTGCTACCAGTATGTTTCTAGACCAAGCACTGATGTGGTGGAACACGGTAGTCCAAATAAGGGGACATGATGCTATTAATCGTATGTCATGGACTGAATTAAAAACCCTCATGCTAGAGCATTTTTGTCCTAAAAGTGAGATTCAGAGGTTGGAACACGAGTTATGGAATCTGGAAATGAAAGGAGCGGACCATGTGGGATACACGAATCATTTTGACGAACTGTCCCGCTTAGTTCCATGGTTAGTTACACCGGAAGCGAAGCGAATTGAACGTTATATCTGGGGACTGACCCCTGCCGTGAGAAGTATAGTGAATTCAGTTGCCCACCCGACATTAGAAAGTGCTGTGTCTCAAACGGGTGTCGTTACTTTTGATCTGATAAGAAGTGGAGTGATAAGGATGCCAGGTGAAACAACAAGTTTAAAACGAACTGATTATGGGACAAGAATGCAAGGAAACCCTCAAAACAAGCGGGCTCGTCCGAATACCCGAAGTTATGCCATGACCAGTTCTAATGTAAAACAAGAGACCTATAAAGGGACGTTACCGAAGTGCAGAAGATGTAACTTTCATCATGTGGGTGATTGCAACCCGATCATTTGTCAAAAGTGTGGAAGAACGGGACACTATGCCCCCAACTGTAGAACCCCCACCAACACTGTTAACCGTCCACCGCAATCAACTCAACTCCCTCGACCTCAACCAACCAGCCCACAACTCAACCAACAAACCCCACCTACCACGAACCTCCGTGCCTGCTATGAATGTGGCAGTACAGAACATTTCGGAGATACTGCCCCAATTTGAAACCGGGTGCAGTGAGAAGGCAGAACCAAGCACAAGCATCAACCTCCAATGCAGCTAGGGGACGCGCGTTTGTATTAGGACCGGGTGAAGCGCGTCATGATCCGAATGTGGTGACAGGTACATTCTTAGTTTCGGGTCAGTATGCTTCAGTTTTGTTTGATACGGGCGCCGATAGGAGTTTCGTATCTGTTAATTTCTTACCTTTAGAAAATATGCCGGTTAGTGAACTAACAAAACCATATACTATAGAACTCGCTAACGGTAAGTCTATACTTGTTAACCGAATAGTCCGAGACTGTTCCCTTATCCTAAACGACCACCCATTCCTTATTGACTTACTTCCAGTGGAATTGGGAAGTTTCGATATTATAGTCGGTATGGACTGGCTATCTAAGTATAAAGCTGAAATTGTCTGTAAGGATAAGACCGTTAGAATACCTCTTTCGAATGATGAAGCTATGATTGTTCAAGGTGAGAAATCTGGTACGGTACTGCCTCTCATATCTCAACTTAAGGCATTGAGATATTTACGCCAAGGTTGTACTTTATACTTGGCGAGTGTAACAGTTAAGGAACCCGAGGAAAAACGAATGGAAGACATCCCAGTGGTACACGAGTATTCAGATGTATTCCCCGATGAGTTGCCTGGTTTACCACCGACCCGACAAGTTGAATTCCATTTTGACTTGATACCGGGAGCAGCACCCATTGCTAAGGCATCTTATAGACTTGCACCTTCTGAAATGCAAGAACTGTCCAACCAGTTACAAGAATTACTGGACAGGGGTTTTATTCGCCCTAGTTACTCACCGTGGGGAGCACCAGTGTTGTTTGTAAAGAAGAAAGATGGGAGTTTTCGAATGTGTATTGATTACCGGGAATTGAATAAAGTGACTATAAAGAATAGATACCCCTTACCTCGAATTGATGACTTGTTTGATCAACTCCAAGGTGCGAAGTATTTTTCAAAAATTGATCTTAGATCTGGTTATCATCAAGTAAGAATTCAGGAAGAAGACGTACCAAAAACAGCTTTCCGAACTCGGTATGGTCACTATGAATTTTTGGTTATGCCGTTTGGGTTGACAAATGCACCTGCAGTGTTTATGGACCTCATGAACCGAGTTTGCAAACCTTACCTTGACAAGTTCGTGATAGTGTTTATCGATGACATTTTGATATATTCGAGAAGTAAGGAGGAACACGAACAACATTTGCGGGAAATCTTAAAGTTATTGAGGCAAGAGAAGTTATGCGCAAAGTTGTCCAAATGTGAGTTTTGGCTACAAGAAGTACAGTTTTTGGGACACATTGTGAACCATCAAGGGATCCAAGTGGACCCAAGTAAAATTGAGGCCATTAAAAATTGGCAAGTGCCTAAGTCACCAAGAGAAATTCGTCAATTCTTAGGACTAGCCGGGTATTATAGAAGATTCATTGAAAACTTTTCAAGTATTGCACAACCTCTAACCCTCCTAACTCAAAAAGATCGAGCATATGAATGGGGAGAAGAACAAGAAATAGCCTTCCAAACGTTAAAACAGAAGTTATGTGAGGCTCCAATATTAAGCCTTCCAGATGGAACGGATGAATTGGTGGTATATTGTGACGCATCTCGTAAAGGTTTAGGATGCGTACTGATGCAAAGAAAGAAAGTAATAGCATATGCTTCCCGACAATTAAAAGTACATGAAAAGAATTATACGACCCATGATTTGGAATTGGGAGCAGTTATCTTTGCATTGAAGATTTGGAGACATTACTTGTATGGCACTAAATGTACCATCTATACTGATCACAAAAGCCTACAACACATATTCGATCAGAAAGAGCTACACATGGGACAAAGGAGATGGGTAGAACTGTTAAATGATTATGATTGTGAGATTAAATATCATCCGGGTAAGGCCAACGTAGTAGCTGATGCTTTAAGCCGAAAAGATAGAATCAGACCATTAAGGGTACGAGCACTCGGAATGATTGTTCAAAGTAGCCTAACCGAACAAGTTCGCGTTGCACAAGATGAGGCCTTGAAGGCAGATCAGCTAGAAAAAGAAGAACTACATGGAAATGAAAGGAATTTTGAGAAGAAAATTGATGAAGTATATTATTACAAAAACCGGGTCTGGATTCCAACACTTCATAAACTCCGAAAACTGATACTTGATGAAGCACACAAATCCAAATATTCTATTCATCCAGGTACTGATAAGATGTATAAGGATGTTAAAGAATTTTACTGGTGGCCTGGTATGAAAAAGGATATAGCCGTGTATGTAAGTAAATGTGCAACATGTGCAAGGGTAAAGGCGGAATATCAAAAACCTTCGGGAATGTTACAACAACCCGAAATCCCACAATGGAAATGGGAACAAATTACCATGGACTTTGTGACACACCTTCCTAAAACCTCTCGAGGACACAACGCAATTTGGGAAATTGTGGACCGATTAACCAAATCCGCACACTTTATTCCCATCCGTAACAACTACACCACCGAAAAACTCGCTCAAATTTACATTGATGAAATAGTATCTCGACACGGAGTACCTCTTTCGATTATTTCCGATCGAGACAGTCAGTTTACTTCACATTTCTGGCAAGCAGTACAAGAAGCCTTGGGAACCCGAATCGACCTAAGTACGGCTTACCATCCCTAAACCGATGGTCAATCCGAACGAACCATCCAAACCTTAGAAGATTTACTTCGTGCTTGTGTACTAGACTTCAAAGGGAATTGGGATCAACATCTCCCGCTCATTGAATTCTCTTACAATAACAGTTATCACAGTAGTATACAAGCAGCACATTTTGAAGCTCTATACGGGCGAAAATGTAGATCACCACTATGTTGGACTGAAGTGGGTGATACTCAAATTTCAAGATCCTATTTAATTCAGGAAACCACCGATAAAATTCACCAGATTAAACAAAAACTGAAAGCTGCCCGTGACCGACAAAAGAGTTATGCCGATGTTCGCAGAAAACCGTTATCTTTTGAAATAGGTGATAAGGTATTTTTAAAAGTATCGCCATGGAAAGGTGTTATAAGATTTGGAAAGACTGGTAAACTAGCCCCGAGATACATCGGACCTTTTGAGATTGTCGCAAAAATTGGTCCCGTAGCTTACCGATTAAAACTACCTTTAGAACTGAGCACTATTCACGACGTGTTTCATGTATCGAATCTGAAAAAGTGTTTGACTGATGAAACGACAATAGTACCACTGCAAGATGTTCAGATCAACGAAAAACTCAACTTTGTAGAGGAACCGGTAGAAATTGTAGACGGGAAAACCAAACAGTTACGACACAACAAAATTTCATTGGTAAAAGTTCGGTGGAATTCAAAACAAGGACCCGAATATACTTGGGAACGAAAGGACGAATTCCGAAAGAAATACCCACACCTGTTCCCTAGAAAACCGATGACACATTAAATTTCGAGGACGAAATTTCTTAACGGGGGGAGAATGTGACATTCGCGACAAAACGAGGTACACTATATTCATTACGTATCAAGTAAACGATAAATCAGTTAATTCGTAGTGCTTAAACGAGTAACCGACCGATACTAATTATGACCCGTATACATACTGAGGGGTCATATACGAGTTATATATATGTTATAGAGGCTAACATATTGATATTTAGGCCCCAGTACGTTTAAAACTCTTTAAACGAAAAAGGTTTCGTTTATCGATACGCTATAAGCTTAAACGCAATCGTTAATATCAAAACAAGCATTGTAGCATCCGTTAAGCCGAAAAAGATTTATAAAACACTTATATGACATGTTCTAAGCAATCCGTGAAAATATTTTGGAATTTTACAACGAGTCAGTACGTTTTTCTTATTTTACAAAAATAAGCTGAAAAACACTCGTTTTTGCGCTATTCCTCACACCCGAATTAATTTTCTTGCGAAAAACCGAACCCGACCTAAATTTTGGACCGACTTTTACATGTGGCACGGAAACCGAGGCACCATTGGGCCAAAAAGAGGCCCAATGGGCCCCTAGAAACTTGCGGCCGCCAAGCACTCTATCCCACCAAGATATTTATTTACAAGACTTCTTGATTAAGCTACCTAATTTTATACCATAAACTTAAAGACCAGACCTCCCCTCAGCTGTTCTTCCAAACCCTTGCCCAAAACCCACAAGTAAGTTTCATTTCCATGAACTTTTAACCATCTTTTAACTAAGTTATAATCATATAAACATGTTTTAGTTAGTTTTAAACATGTTTAACCATCCAAAAACCCTAAAAATCAAGTAAAACCATGTTTTGATGTTAAACATGTTTACAAACCAGGAACATATACTTTTTTGGTCAAAAACGCGGATTAGAACATGAATACAACGTTTTTACGGTTAGAAAGTTCGGTTTGAACCCAAAACCGAAACCCTAATTATCTAGGCTGTTACATGGATGATTTATGCTTGGTTTGATGTTATATGATATGTAGATATACTGAGTTTGCAACCCGAGACCCGGAAAGTCGTTTAAGCTAGCAAAATTCATCGAAAACCGACAACGTAAACCCGTAACACTTGTTTAGGGGCTGTTTAGTATTAGGTTGTGACGTGCTTGTTGTTAGCTTGTGAAAACTTGCAGGGACATTAGGGATCATATAAATGAGTCCCTGTTCAAATTTGGTAATATTTCGATAAACGGAGAATATTTGGTGAATTTATTTCCGTTTATGAGCGTTTATTTGGGAAAAATAGCTAAACATATTGAAAAATTATGAAACTTGGTTTTGGAGTTTAATATGTGATGTTAAGATCACTGGTAAAGTTTGGGAATCATTGGAAATGTCTAAGTATGGTTTGTGCAATCATGGCTTAACCGAATTTTAACAGCCGAAAAACGCACAAAAAGGCATTTTTTTCAAAAGAGTTAGGTTCTGGAAATTTTGCAGGGGCTATGTAATAAAATTGAGGCCATTTGTAAAAATTATTGGATTTTTCGGAGGTCGTTTGATATAAACGGGCCATTTATTACACGATTATAACCTATTAAATGAATTTTTATAAATAAATAAATAATCATAAAATTTCTGAAAATATTTTTATAAAATTCTCCATGTCTTAATGTATTTTTACAAAAATTTACATAATTTATATATAAGTACATATTTCGTTATGATTAATCAAAGATTTAAATTATAATTGTTTTAACGAAACCGGCAGTTTTGTGTTTAACGGACTGACTGGTATGTCAAAATGTCAAAAGTGGTCAAATATCATATTTTTGAATGATATTGATAAAAACGAACTTTTTACGAAAATTCCGGACAAATCGGGTGGATTGTGCGCGTTTTGTATAATCAAACCCATGTGAAAACGGAAACGAACCCTGCGATCAAACCAGACACCGAAACCTTAAAATTCTTTCATAAATTAAATCATTTTATCAATCAATATATTTACTTAAGTTTAATGTGATCTTACCTAATCCCGAAACGTATAAATGATCAACTGAGCTAGGCTCGGGAAACGGTGAAACTGAGCCAAATCCAGTTTTAAACATTTCATAGTATACAACGTCACAATCTAAGACTATGATCATGTTCTGGGCCTAACAGCTATACCCAGATTATCTATACAGCCCGACTTAGCTTGAACACTGTACTAGTATTAACGATACGATACCGTTTATAGGAATCAGGCTATAAACGAGGCATCTGACTTATTGATACGTAATTTCTGTGCGAACTACGATAAGGTGAGTTTCACGACCCCCACTTTCTAAACTGTTTTACGAACTTTTGTGGTGAAAAGCATGTTTACTTAAACTGATATACTTGAAAACGTGTGATGATGTGGATTATCTAAGTACTCACACTTGACAAGTCCCCACACACACAAGTGATTAACTTCGTGCCGGTGACGTGTGGATAGTACTATCGGTTTGACAAACCCAACTGACAGAGCCGGAGGGGTATGCCGGAACATATGTAAACCCAGTTGCACATTGTCATTATATTTTTACATACTGCTATGTGGTTTTAGACATAGTACATACTTGGGGCAAAGTGGCTGTTAAATGCCAACGGGAGTGCATGGGCAGTGGAGGCCATGTGTTTTAGCTCGTTTCGGTTTCACTTGTGGCTTAGTATAATACATCATACACAGACATATATACATACACACTGTAAACTTTACGAACTCGTGTACTGATTTCATTGATACTCGTGAAACTTGAAACTCACCAACTAGACGTAGTTGACCCGTTTTAACATGCTTTTCAGGTAAAGCAAAAGTGGAATGATTTGCTTACATGTTTGGTGTTAGAAGGAGAATTGAATAGCTGTGAATAGACGATGATATAATACTGAATAAGAAGCTCGTAAACCGGTTATGTGTCTTTCACCTAGTTTGTAAACATAGTACCTACCCATGTAATATGATGTAAATTAGTTTATGAATTTCTTTATAAACAATGTTGTTGATACCAGTGTTATCTGTTACATTCCCGTATTACGCTTCCGCAACTACCTAGTCGGGGTGTGACAAAAATTAATTCGGGTGTGAGAAATAGCGCAAAAACGAGTGTTTTTCAGCTTATTTTTGTAAAATAAGAAAAACGTACTGACTCGTTGTAAAATTCCAAAATATTTTCACGGATTGCTTAGAACATGTCATATAAGTGTTTTATAAATCTTTTTCGGCTTAACGGATGCTACAACGCTTGTTTTGATATTAACGATTGCGTTTAAGCTTATAGCGTATCGATAAACGAAACCTTTTTCGTTTAAAGAGTTTTAAACGTACTGGGGCCTAAATATCAATATGTTAGCCTCTATAACATATATATAACTCGTATATGACCCCTCAGTATGTATACGGGTCATAATTAGTATCGGTCGGTTACTCGTTTAAGCACTACGAATTAACCGATTTATCGTTTACTTGATACGTAATGAATATAGTGTACCTCGTTTTGTCGCGAATGTCACAAATACGAAACCAAATAAACATATAACTAGGTACAAACCCCAAAATATGGACCCAACAATCTCCCCCTTGGATTGTAGCTTCGTTCTTGTTTATTTCACTTCAGACTAGCCTAACCGAAATCCATTGGGATTTGGGTATTACACCAATGCAATTCTTCAACTCGTCTTTGTTTATGTCACTTTAGTCTTGATCATGTCATGGCCTTTTGATATGCGGCAGACTAATCAAATTATGGCCCAACAATCTCCACACTAGACTGATGCTTTCAAAACCTTCAGACTCTTTGATCAACAACATCAGCATTTGCATACAATACTCTACCTGGATCACAACAAGATGATATCAACCAAACACGATGTTAGTGCGGAATTCTAACACCGTGGTGATTCAAGAACAACATAAATAAAGAACAAGATGAACATGATGTAATATGGTTTCAATGCATACGATTCTATTATCAATAAATCGTCTAATACATAAACCGATTCACAAAGAATCTTATGCTCTCTAGACGGTGGCTATGAAAGTGTTCAACCACTGCTCACCAATAACTGAACACTCAACCTAGAACCCTACACAATGCATTCTATATATAGGGTACTCAATACACCAGCCCAACTATAGACCAATGCCCACCGAGATCTATAAGGATCTCTGTTTACATTCATAGCCCAATACGAAACTCAATAAACATATAACTAAGTACAAACCCCCAAATATGTAGCCAACAATCTCCCCCTTGGTTTGTAGCTTCGTTCTTGTTTATTTCACTTCAGACGAGCCAAACCAAAATCCATAGGGATTTCGGTATTACACCAATGCAATTCTTCAACACTTCTTTGTTTACGTAACTTTAGTCTTAATCATGTCGTGGCCTTTTGATATGCGTCAGTCTAACCAAATTATGGCCTTTTGATATGCGGCAGACTAACCAAATTATGGCCCAACAATCTCCCCCTTAGACTGATGCTTTCAAAACCTTCAGACTCTTTACTTGTGTGACACTCGTCATTTTCAGGTTAACTCTGTTAACTCAAACTCTCTCAATTCAAACTTAAGATCACTTGATCTATAACGCGATGTTATTGCGGAATATCAACCAAACACGATGTTATTGCGGAATCCTAACATTCGTGGTGATTCAAGAAAAATATAAAAGAAGAACATGATGAATACGATGTAATATGGTTTCAATTCATACGATTCTATTATTATTAATAAATCGTCTAATACATAAACCGATTCACAAAGAATCTTATGCTCTCTAGACGGTGGCTATGAAAGTGCTCAACCACTGCTCACCAACAACTGAACACTCAACCTAGAACCCTACACAATGCATTCTATATATAGGGTACTCAATACAAAAGCCCAACAATAGCCCAAAGCCCACCGAGATCCATAAGGATCTAGGTTTACATTCATTGCCCAATACGAAACCCAATAAACATATAACTAAGTACAAACCACCAAATATGGACCCAACAATCTCCCCATTGGTTTGTAGCTTCGTTCTTGTTTATTTCACTTCAGACTAGCCTAACCAAATTCCATAGGGATTTCGGTATTACACCAATGCAATTCTTCAACTGTTCTTTGTTTATGTCACTTTAGTCTTGATCATGTCATGGCCTTTTGATATGCGTCTGTCTAACTAAATTATGGCCTTTTGATATGCGTCAGCCTAACCAAAATATGGCCCAACAATCTCCCCCTTAGACTGATGCTTTCAAAACCTTCAGACTCTTTACTTGAACATGATAAACAACATCAGCATCTGCATCCAATACTGTACCTGGATCACTACAAGATGATATCAACCAAACACGATGTTAGTGCGGAATCTTAACACCGCGGTCATTCAAGAACAACATAAATGAAGAACAAGATGAACACGATGTACAATGGTTTCAATTCCTACGATTCTATTTTCAATAATTCGTCTAATACATAAACCGATTCACACTGAATCTTATGCTCTCTAGACGGTGGCTATAAAAGTGTTCAACCACTGCTCACCAAAAACTGAACTCTCAAACTTGAAACCTATACAATGCATTCGATATATAAGGTACTCAATACACAAGCCCAACTATAGCCCAACGCCCACCGAGATCCATAAGGATCTCGGTTTACTTTCATAGCCCAATACGAAACCCAATAAACATATAGCAAAGTAATAACCACCAAATATGGACCCAACAATCTCCCCCTTGGTTTGTAATTTCATTCTTATTTATTTCACTTCAGACTAGCCTAACCGAAATCCATAGGGATTTCGGTATTACACCAATGCAATTCTTCAACTCGTCTATGTTTATGTCACATTAGTCTTGATCATGTCATGGTCGTTTTGATATGCCTCAGTCTAACCAAATTATGGCCTTTTGATATGCGGCAGACTAACCAAATTATGGCCCAACAATCTCCCCCATAGACTGATGCTTTCAAAACCTTTTGACTCTATACTTGAACATGATCAACAACATCAACATCTGCATCCAATACTTTACCTGGATCACACCAAGATGATATCAACCAAACACAATGTTAGTGCGGAATCTTAACACAGTGGTGATTCAAGAACAATATAAATGTAGAACAAGATGAACACGATGTAACATGGTTTCAATGCCTACGATTCTACTATCAATAATTCATATAATACATAAACCGATTCACACAAATTCTTATGCTCTCTAGACGGTGGCTAGGAAAGTGTTCAACCACTGCTCACCAACAACTGAATTCTCAACCTAGAACCCTATACAATACATTCTTTATATAGGGTACTCAATACACAAGCCCAACTATAGCCCAAAGCCCACCGAGATCCATAAGGATCTCGGTTTACATTCATAGCCCAATACAACAACCAATAAATATATAACTAAGTACAAACCACCAAATATGGACCCAACAATCTCCCACTTGGGTTGTAATTTCATTCTTGTTTATTTCATTTCAGGCTAGCCTAACCAAAATCCATTAGTATTTCGGTATTACACCAATGCAATTCTTCAACTCGTCTTTGTTTATGTCACTTTAGTCTTGATCATGTCATGGCCTTTTGATATGCGGCAGACTAACCAAATTATGGCCCAACAATCTCCCCCTTAGACTGATGCTTTCAAAACCTTCAGACTCTTTACTTGAACATGATCAACAACATCATCATCTGCATCCAATACTCTACCTGGATCACTACAAGATGATATCAACCAAACACGATGTTAGTGCGGAAACCTAACACCATGGTGATTCAAGAAAAATAAAAATGAAGAACATGATGAACACGATGTATCATGGTTTCAATGCCTACGATTCTATTATCAATAAATCGTCTAATACAAAACCCGATATACACAGAATCTTATGCTCTCTAGACGGTGGCTATGAAAGTGCTCAACCACTGCTCACCAACAACTTAACACTCAACCTAGAACCCTACATAATGCATTCTATATATAGTGTACTCAATACACAAGCCCAACTATAGCCCAAAGCCCACCGAGATCCATAAGGATCTCGATTTACATTCATAGCCCAATACGAAACCCAAAAAACATATACCTAAGTGCAAACACCCAAATATGTAGCCAACAATCCCCCCTAGGTTTGTAGCTTCGTTTTTGTTTATTTCACTTCAAACTAGCCTAACCAAAATCCATAGGGATTTCGGTAATACACCAATGTAATTCTTCAACACTTCTTTGTTTATGTAACTTTAGTCTTGATCATGTCATTGCCTTTTGATATGCGTCAGTCTAACTAAATTATGGCATTTTGTATGCGTCAGTCTAACCAAAATATGGACCCAACAATATCCCCCTTGGTTTGTAATTTCATTCTTGTTTATTTCACTTCAGACTAGCCTAACCGAAATCCATAGGGATTTCGGTATTACACCAATGCAATTCTTCAACTCGTCTTTATTTATGTCACTTTAGTCTTGATCATGTCATGGTCGTTTTATATGCATCAGTCTAACCAAATTATGGCCATTTGATATACAGCAGACTAACCAAATTATGACCCAACAATATCCCCCCTTAGACTGATGCTTTCAAAACATTAAAACTCTTTACTTGAACATGATCAACAATATCAGCATCTGCATCCAATACTCTACCTGGATCACTACAAGATAATATCAACCAAACACGATGTTAGTGCGGAATCCTAACATTCGTGGTGATTCAAGAACAATATAAATTAAGAACAAGATGAACACGATTTAATATGGTTTCAATGCATACGATTCAATTATCAATAAATCGTCTAATATATAAACCGATTCACAAAGAATCTTATGCTCTCTAGACGGTGGCTATGAAAGTGCTCAACCACTGCTCACCAACAACTGAACACTCAACCTAGAACCCTACACAATGCATTCTATATATAGGGTACTCAATACACCAGCCCAACTATAGACCAAAGCCCACCGAGATCTATATGGATCTCGATTTACATTCATAGCCCAATACGAAACCCAATAAACATATAACTAAGTGCAAACCCCCAAATATGTAGCCAACAATCCCCCCCTAGGTTTATATCTTCGTTTTTGTTTATTTCACTTCAATCTAGCCAAACCAAAATCCATAGGGATTTCGGTAATACACCAATGTAATTCTTCAACACTTCTTTGTTTATGTAACTTTAGTCTTGATCATATCATGGCCTTTTGATATGCGTCAGTCTAACCAAATTATGGCCTTTTGATATGCGGCAGACTAACCAAATTATGGCCCAACAATCACCCCTTAGACTGATGCTTTCAAAACCTTCAGACTCTATACTTGAACATGATCAACAACATCGGCATCTGCATCCAATACTGTACCTGGATCACTACAAGATGATATCAACCTAACACGATGTTAGCGGGGAATCTTAACACCATGGTCATTCAAGAACAATATAAATGAAGAACAAGATGAACACGATGTAACATGGTTTCAATGCCTACGATTCTATTTTCAATAATTCGTCTAATACGTAAACCGATTCACCCAGAATCTTATGCTCTCTAGACGGTGGCTATGAAAGTGTTCAACCACTGTTCACCAACAACTGAACACTCAACCTAGAACCCTATACAATGCATTCTATATATAGGGTAATCAATACACAAGCCCAACTATAGCCCAATGCCCACCGTGATCCATAAGGTTCTCGGTTTACATTCAAAGCCCAATACAAAGCCCAATAAACATATAACTAAGTACAAACCCCCAAATATGTAGCCAACAATCTACCACTTGGTTTGTAGCTTCGTTCTTTTTTTCCACTTCAAACTAGCCAGACCAATATCCATAGGAATTTCGGTATTACACCAATGTAATTCTTCAATACTTCTTTGTTTATGTAACTTTAGTCTTGATCATGTCATGGCCTTTTGATATGCGTCAGTCTAACCAAATTATGGCCTTTTTATATGCGGCAGACTAACCTAATTATGTCCTAACAATCTCCCATTAGACTGATGCTTTCAAAACCTTCAGACTCTATACCTGAACATGATCAACAACATCGGCATCTGCATCCAATACTGTACCTGGATCACTACAAGATGATATCCACCAAACACGATGTTAGAGCGGAATCTTATCACGGTGGTGATTCAAGAACAATAAAAATGAAGAACAAGATGAACACGATGTAAGATGCTTTAAATGCCTGCGATTCTATTATCAATAATTTATCTAATAAATAAACCGATTCCACAGAATCTTATGCTCTCTAGACGGTGGCTATGAAAGTGTTCAACCAATGTTCACCAACAACTGAACTCTTAACCTAGAACCCTATACAATGCATTCTATATATAGGGTACTCAATACACAAGCCCAACTATAGCCCAATGCCCACCAAGAACCATAAGGTTCTCAGTTTACATTCATAGCCCAATACGAAACCCAATAAACATATAACTAAGTACAAACCACCAAATATGGAGCCAACAATCTCCCACTTGGTTTGTAGCTTCGTTCTTGTTTATTTCACTTCAGACTAGCCTAACCCAAATCCATAGGGATTTCGGTATTACACCAATGCAATTCTTCAACACTTCTTTGTTTATGTCACTTTAGTTTGGATCATGTCATGGCCTTTTGATATGCGTCAGTCTAACCAAATTATGGCCTTTTGATATGCGTCTGTCTAACCAAAATATGGCCCAACAATCTACCCCTTAGATTGATGTTTTCAAAACCTTCAGACTCTTTACTTGAACATGATAAACAACATCAGCATCTGCATCCAATACTGTACCTGAATCACTACAATATGATATCAACCTAACACGATGTTAGTGCGGAATCTTAACACCATGGTCATTCAAGAACAATGTAAATGAAGAACAAGATGAACACGATGTAACATGGTTTCAAAACCTACGATTCTATTTTCAATAATTCGTCTAATACGTAAACCGATTCACCCATAATCTTATGCTCTCTAGACGGTGGCTATGAAAGTGTTCAACCACTGCTCACCAACAACTGAACTCTCAACCTTGAACCCTATACAATGCATTCGATATATAGGGAACTCGGTACACTAGCCCAACTATAGCCCAACGCCCACCGAGATCCATCAGGATCTCGGTTTACATTCATAGCCCAATACGAAACCCAATAAACATATAACAAAGTATAAACCACCAAATATGGACCCAACAATCTCCCCCTTGGTTAGTAATTTCATTCTTGTTTATTTCACTTCAGACTAGCCTAACCGAAATCCATAGGGATTTCGGTATTACACCAATGCAATTCTTTAACTCGTCTTTGTTTATATCACTTTAGTCTTGATCATGTCATGGTCGTTTTATATGCGTCAGTCTAACCAAATTATGGCCATTTGATATGCAGCAGACTAACCAAATTATGACCCAACAATATCCCCCTTAGACTGATGCTTTCAAAACCTTAAGACTCTTTACTTGAACATGATCAACAACATCAGCATCTGCATCCAATACTCTTCCTGGATCACTACAAGATGATATCAACCAAACACGATGTTAGTGCGGAATCCTAACACCTGGTGATTCAAGAATAATATTAAAGAAGAACATGATGAACACGCTGTAATATGGTTTCAATGCATATGCTCTCTAGACGGTGGGTATGAAAGTGTTCAACCACTGCTCAGCAACAACTGAACACTCAACCTAGAACCCTACACAATGCATTCTATATATACGGTACTCAATACACAAGCCCAACTATAGCCCAAATGCCCACCGAGATCCATAAGGATCTAGGTTTCCATTCATTGCCCAATACGAAACCCAATAAACATATAACTAAGTGCAAACCCCCAAATATGTAGCCAACAATCCCCCCTTGGTTTGTAGCTTCGTTCTTGTTTATTTCACTTCAAACTAGCCTAACCAAAACCCATATGGATTTCGGTATTACACCAATGCAATTCTTCAACACTTCTTTGTTTATGTAACTTTAGTCTTGATCATGTCATGGTCTTTTGATATGCGTCAGTCTAACCAAATTATGGCCTTTTGATATGCGGCAGACTTACCAAATTAGGGCCCAACAATCTCCCCTTCGGCATCTGCATCCAATACTGTACCTGGATCACTACAAGATGTTATCTACCAAACACGATGTTAGTGCGGAATCTTAACACCGTGGTGATTCAAGAACAATAAAAATGAAGAACCAGATGAACACGATGTAACATGGTTTCAATGCCTGCGATTCAATTATCAATAATTTGTCTAATAAATAAACCGATTCCACAGAATCTTATGCTCTCTAGACAGTGGCTATGAAAGTGTTCAACCACTGTTCACCAACAACTGAACACTCAACCTAGAACCCTATACAATGCATTCTATATATAGGGTAATCAATACAAAAGCCCAACTATAGCCCAATTCCCACCAAGATCCATAAGGTTCTCGGTTTACATTCCTAGCCCAATACGAAACCCAATGAACATATAACTAAGTACAAACCCCCAAATATGTAGCCAACAATCTCCCCCTTGGTTGGTAGCTTCGTTCTTGTTTATTTCACTTCTGACTAGCCTAATCAAAATCCATAGGGATTTCGGTATTACACCAATGCAATTCTTCAACTCGTCTTTGTTTATGTCACTTTAGTCTAGATCATGTCATGGCCTTTTGATATGCGTCAGACTAACCAAATTTTGTCCATTTGATATGTGTCAGTCTAAAAAAATTATGGCCCAACAATCTTCCCCTTAGACTGATGCTTTCAAAACCTTTAGACTCTTTACTTGAACATGATCAACAGCATCGGCTTCGGCATCCAATACTCTATCTGGATCACTACAAGATTATATCAACCAAACACGATGTTAGTTTTGAATCCTAACACCATGGTGATTCAAGAACAATTTAAATGAAGAACAATATGAACACAATGTAACATGGTTTCAATGCCTACGATTCTATTATCAATAATTCGTCTAATACATAAACCGATTGACACAGAATCTTATGCTCTCTAGACGGTGGCTATGAAAGTGTTCAACCACTGCTCACTAAAAACTGAACTCTCAACCTTGAAGCCTATACAATGCATTCCATATATAGGGTACTCAAAATACAAGCCCAACTATAGCCCAATGCCCACCGAGATCCATAAGGAAATCGGTTTACATTCATAGCCCAATACGAAACCCAATAAACATATAACTAAGTACAAACCTCCAAATATGGACACAACAATCACCCCCTTGGTTTGTAATTTCATTCTTGTTTATTTCACTTCAGACTAGCCTAACCGAAATCCATAGGGATTTCGGTATTACACCAATGCAATTCTTCAACACTTCTTTGTTTATGTAACTTTAGTCTTGATCATGTCATGGTCTTTAGATATGCGTCAGTCTAACCAAATTATGGCCTTTTGATATGCGGCAGACTAACCAAATTATGGCCCAACAATCTCCCCTTACACTAATGCTTTCAAAACCTTCAGACTCTATACTTGAACATGATCGACAACATCAGCATCTGCATCCAATACTGTACCTGGATCACTACAAGATGATATCAACCAAACACGATGTTAGTGCGGAATCCTAACACCGTGGTGATTCAAGAACAATATAAATGAAGAACAAGATGAACACGATGTAACATGGTTTCAATGCCTACGATTCTGTTATAAATAATTCGTCTAATACATAAACCGATTCACACAGAATCTTATGCTCTCTAGACGGTGGCTATGAAAGTGTTCAACCACTGCTCAAAAACAATGAACTCTCAACCTTGAAGCCTATACAATGCATTCGATATATAGGGTACTCAATACACAAGCCCAACTATAGCCCAATGCCCACCAAGATCCATAAGGATATCGGTTTACATTCATAGCCCAATACGAAAACCAAAAAAATATAACTAAGTACAAACCACCAAATATGGACCCAACAATCTCCCCCTTGGTTTGTAGCTTCGTTCTTGTTTATTTCACTTCAGACTAGCCTAACCAAATTCCATAGGGATTTCGATATTACAAAAATGCAATTCTTCAACACTTCTTTGTTTATGTCACATTAGTCTTGATCATGTCATTGCCTTTTGATATGCGTCAGTCTAACCAAATTATGGCCTTTTGATATGCGTCAGTCTAACCAAAATATGGCCCAACAATCTCCCACTTAGACTGATGCTTTCAAAACCTTCAGAGTCTTTACTTGAACATGATAAACAACATCTGCATCTGCATCCATTACTGTACCTGGATCACTACAAGATGATATCTACCATACACGATGTTAGTGCGGAATCTTAACACCGTGCTGATTCAAGAACAATATAAATGAAGACCAAGATGAACACGATGTAACACGGTTTCAATGCCTACGATTCTATTATCAATAATTCATCTAATAAATAAACCAATTCCACAGAATCTTATGCTCTCTAGACGGTGGCTATGAAAGTGTTCAAACACTGTTCACCAACAACAGAACTCTCAACCTAGAACCCTCTACAATGCATTCTATATATAGGGTACTCAATACACAAGCCCATCTATAGCCCAACTATAGCATAATGCCCACCGAGATCCAAAAGGTTCTCGGTTTACATTCATAGCCCAATACGAAACCCAATAAACATATAACTATGTACAAACCACCAAATATGGAGCCAACAATCTCCCACTTGGTTTGTAATTTCATTCTTGTTTATTTCACTTCAGACTAGCCTAATCGAAATCCATAGGGATTTCGGTATTACACCAATGCAATTCTTCAACTCGTCTTTGTTTATGTCACTTTAGTCATGATCATGTCATGGCCTTTTGATATGTGTTAGTCTAACCAAATTATGGCCTTTTGA
This sequence comes from Bidens hawaiensis, assembly GCF_021521415.1. NCBI lineage: Eukaryota > Viridiplantae > Streptophyta > Magnoliopsida > Asterales > Asteraceae > Bidens > Bidens hawaiensis. The sequence goes on from NW_027492069.1 coordinate 26,796, forward strand.
TATACGGCAGACTAACCAAATTATGGCCCAACAATCTCCCCCTTAGACTGATGCTTTCAAACCTTCAGAAGCTTTAATTGAACATGATCAACAACATCAGCATCTGCATCCAATACTCTACCTGGATCACTATAAGATGATATCAACCAAACACGATGTTAGTGCGGAATCCTAACACCGTGGTGATTCAATAACAATATAAGAGAAGGCCATGATGAAAACGATGTAATATGGTTTCAATGCATACGATTAAATTATCAATAAATCGTCTAATACATAAACCGATTCACAAAGAATCTTATGCTCTCTAGACGGTGGCTATGAAAGTGTTCAACCACTGCTCACCAACAACTGAACACTCAACCTAGAACCCTACACAATGCATTCTATATATAGGGTACTCAATACACAAGCCCAACTATAGCCCAAAGCCCACCGAGATCTATAAGGATCTCGGTTTACATTCATTGCCCAATACAAAACCCAATAAACATATAACTAAGTACAAACCACCGAATATGGACCCAACAATCTCCCCCTTGGTTTGTAGCTTCGTTCTTGTTTATTTCACTTCATACTAGCCTAACCAAATTCCATAGGGATTTCGGTATTACACCAATCCAATTCTTCAACGCTTCTTTGTTTATGTCACTTTAGTCTTGATCATGTCATTACCTTTTGATATGCGTCAGTCTAACCAAATTATGGCCTTTTGATATGCGTCAGTCTAACCAAAATATGGCCCAACAATCTCCCCCTTAGACTGATGCTTTCAAAACCTTCAGAGTCTTTACTTGAACATGATAAACAACATCTGCATCTGCATCCAATACTGTACCCGGATCACTACAAGATGATATCAACCAAACACGATGTTAGTGCGGAATCTTAACACCGTGGTCATTCAAGAACAATATAAATGAAGAACAAGATGAACACGATGTAACATGGTTTCAATGCCTACGATACATATTTTCAATATGCTCTCTAGACGGTGGCTATGAAAGTGTTCAACCACTGCTCACCAACAACTGAACTCTCAACCATGAACCCTATACAATGCATTCGATATATAGGGTACTCAATACACAAGCCCAACTATAGCCCAACGCCCACCGAGATCCATAAGGATATCGGTTTACATTCATAGCCCAATACGAAACCCAATAAACATATAACAAAGTACAAACCACCAAATATGGACCTAACAATCTCCCCTTTGGTTTGTAATTTCATTCTTGTTTATTTCACTTCAGACAAGCCTAACTGATATCCATAGGGATTTCTGTATTACACCAATGCAATTCTTCAACTCGTCTTTGTTTATGTCACTTTAGTCTTGATCATGTCAGGGTCGTTTTATATGCGTCAGTCTAACCATATTATGGCCATTTGATTTGCGGCAGACTAACCAAAGTATGGCCCAACAATCTCCCCCTTAGACTGATACTTTCAAAACCTTCAGACTCTTTACTTGAACATGATCAACAACATCAGCATCCGCATCCAATACTCTACCTGGATCACCACAAGATGATATCTACCAAACACGATGTTAGTGCGGAATCTTAACACCGTGGTGATTCAAGACCAATATAAACGAAGAACAAGATGAACAGGATGTAACATGGTTTCAATGCCTGCGATTCTATTATCAATAATTTGTCTAATAAATTAACCGATTCCACAGAATCTTATGCTCTCTAGACGGTGGCTATGAAAGTGTTCAACCACTCTTCACCAACAACTGAACACTCAACATAGAACCCTATACAATGCATTCTATATATAGGGTACTCAATACACAAGCCCAAATATAGCCCAACTATAGCCCAATGCCCACCGAGATCCATAAGGTTCTCGGTTTACATTCATAGCCCAATACGAAACCCAATAAACATATAATTAAGTACAAACCACCAAATATGGAGCCAACAATCTCCCACTTGGTTTGTAATTTCATTCTTTTTTTTTTACTTAAGACTAGCCTATTCGAAATCCATAGGGATTTCGGTATTACACCAATGCAATTCTTCAACTCGTCTTTGTTTATGTCACTTTAGTCTTGATCATGTCATGGCCTTTTGATATGCGTCAGTCTAACCAAATTATAGCCTTTTGATATGCGGCAGACTAACCAAATTATGGCCCAACAATACCCCACTAAGATTGATGCTTTCTAAACCTTCAGACTCTATACTTGAACATGATCAACAACATCAGCTTCTGCGTCCAATACTGTACCTAGATCACTACAAGATGATATCTAACAAACACGAGGTTAGTGGGGAATCTTAACACCGTGTTGATTCAAGAACAATATAAATGAAGAACAAGATGAACACGATGTAACATTGTTTCAGTGCCTAGGATTCTATAATCAATAATTCGTCTAATAAATAAACCGATTCACACAGAATCTTATGCTCTCTAGACGGTTGCTATGAAAGTGTTCAACCACTGCTCACCAACAACTGAACTATCAACCTAGAACCCTATACAATGCATTCTATTTATAGGGTACTCAATACACAAGCCCAACTATAGCCCAATGCCGACCGAGATCCATAAGGATATCGGTTTACATTCATAGCCCAATACGAAACCCAATAAACATATAACTAAGTACAAACCACCAAATATGGACCCAACAATCTCCCCCTTGGTTTGTAATTTCATTCTTGTTTATTTCTATTCGGACTAACCTAACCGAAATCCATAGGGATTTCGGTATTACACCAATGCAATTCTTCAACTCATCTTTGTTTATGTCACTTTTGTCTTGATCTTGTCATGGCCTTTTGATATGCGTCAGTCTAACCAAATTATGGTCGTTTGGTATGCGGCAGACTAACCAAATTATGGACCAACAATCTCCCTCTTAGACAGATGCTTTCAAAACCTTCAGACTCTTTACTTGAACATGATCAACAACATCAGCATCTGCATCCAATACTGTACCTACAAGATGATATCAACCAAACACGATGTTTGTGCGGAATCCAAACACCGTGTTGTTCAAGAACAATATAAATGAAGAACAAGATGAACACGATGTGATATGGTTTCAATGCATACGATTCTATTATCAACACATCGTCTAATACATAAATCGATTCATAAGGATCTGGGTTTATATAGGGTATTCAATACACAAGCCCAACTATAGCCCAAAGCCCACCGAGTTCCTTAAGGATCTCGGTTTATATTCATAGCCCAATACGAAACCCAATAAACATATAACTAAGTACAGACCACCAAATATGGACCCAACAATCTCCCCCTTGGTTTGTAGCTTCGTTCTTGTTTATTTCACTTCAGACTAGCCTAAACAAAATCCATACGGATTTCGGTATTACACCAATGCAATTCTTCAACTCATCTTTGTTTATGTCACTTTTGTCTTGATCTTGTCATGGCCTTTTGATATGCGTCAGTCTAACCAAATTATGGCCTTCTGATATGCGACAGACTAACCAAATTATGGCCCAACAATCTCCCCCTTAGATTGATGCATTAAAAACCTTCAGCCTCTTTACTTGAACATGACCAACAACATCAGCATCTGCATCCAATACTCTACCCGGATCATTACAATATGATATAAACCAAACACGATGTTAGTGCGGAATCCTAACACCGTGGTGATTCAAGAACAATACAAATAAAGATCAAGATGAACACGATATAATATGGTTTCAATGCATACAATTCAACAAATCGTCTAATACATAATTCGATTCATAAGGATCTCGGTTTATAAAGGGTACTCAATATACAAGCCCAACTATAGCCCAAAACCCACTGAGATCCATAAGGATCTCGGTTTACATTCATAGCCCAATACGAAACTCAATAAACGTATAACTAAGTACAAACAACCAAATATGGACCCAACAATCTCCCCCTTGGTTTGTTGCTTCGTTCTTATTTGTTTCATTTCAGACTAGCCTAATCAAAATCCATAGGGATTTCGGTATTACACCAATGCAATTCTTTAACTCATCTTTGTTTATGTCACTTTAGTCTTGATCATGTCATGGCCTTTTGATATGCGTCAGTCTAACCAAATTATGGCCTTTTGATATGCGTCAGCCTAACCAAATTATGGCCTAACAATCTCCCCTTTAGAATGACTCTTTCAAAACCTTCAGAATCTATACTTGAACATGATCAACAACATCAGCATCTGCATCCAATAATGTACCTGGATAACTACAAGATGATATCTACCAAACACGATGTTAGTGCGGAATCTTAACACCGTGGTGATTCAAGAACAATATAAATGAAGAACAAGATGAACATGATGTAACATGGTTTCAATGCCTACGATTCTATTATTAATAATTCATCTTATAAATAAACCGATTCCACAGAATCTTATGCTCTCTAGACGGTGGCTATGAAAGTGTTCAACCACTGTTCACCAACAACTGAACTCTCAACCTAGAACCCTATACAATGCATTCTATATATAGGGTACTCAATACACAAGCCCAACTATAGCCCAACTATAGCCCAATGCCCACCGAGATCCATAAGGTTCTCGGTTAACATTCATAGCCCAATACGAAAGCCAATAAACATATAACTAAATACAAACCACCAAATATGGAGCCAACAATCTCCCACTTGGTTTGTAATTTCATTCTTGTTTATTTCACTTCAGACTAGCCTAATCGAAATCCATAGGAATTTTGGTATTACACCAATGCAATTCATCCACTCGTCTTTGTTTATGTCACTTTAGTCTTGATCATGTCATGGCCTATTGATATGCGTCAGTCTAACCAAATTATGGACTTTTGATATGCGGCAGACTAACCAAATTATGGCCCAACAATCTCCCCCTTAGACTGATGCTTTCAAAACCTTCAGACTCTATACTTGAACATGATCAACAACATCAGCATCTGCATCCAATACTGTACCTTGATCACTACAAGATGATATCTAACAAACACGATGTTAGTGCGGAATCTTAACACCGTGTTGATTCAAGAACATTATAAATGAAGAACAAGATGAACACGATGTAACATGGTTTCAATGCCTACGATTCTATTATCAATAAATCCACTAATAAATAAACCGATTCACACAGAATCTTATGCTCTCTAGACGGTGGCTATGAAAGTATTCAACCACTGCTCACCAACAACTGAACTATCAACCTAGAACCCTATACAATGCTTTCAATATATAGGGTACACAATACACAAGCCTAACTATTGCCCAATGCCCACCGAGATCCATAAGGATCTCGGTTTACATTCATAGCCCAATACGAAACCCAATAAACATATAACTAAGTACAAACCACCAAATATGGACCCAACAATCTCCGCCTTGGTTTGTAATTTCATTCTTGTTTATTTCAATTCGGACTAGCCTAACCGAAATCCATAGGGATTTCGGTATTACACCAATGCAATTCTTCAACTCATCTTTGTTTATGTCACTTTTGTCTTGATCTTGTCATGGCCTTTTGATATGCGTCAGTCCAACCAAATTATGGCCTTCTGATATGCGACAGACTAACCAAATTATGGCCCAACAATCTCCCCCTTAGATTGATGCATTAAAAACCTTCAGCCTCTTTACTTGAACATGACCAACAACATCAGCATCTGCATCCAATACTCTACCCGGATCATTACAATATGATATAAACCAAACACGATGTTAGTGCGGAATCCTAACACCGTGGTGATTCAAGAACAATACAAATAAAGATCAAGATGAACACGATATAATATGGTTTCAATGCATACAATTCAACAAATCGTCTAATACATAATTCGATTCATAAGGATCTCGGTTTATATAGGGTACTCAATATACAAGCTCAACTATAGCCCAAAACCCACTGAGATCCATAAGGATCTCGGTTTACATTCATAGCCCAATACGAAACTCAATAAACATGTAACTAAGTACAAACAACCAAATATGGACCCAACAATCTCCCCCTTGGTTTGTTGCTTTGTTCTTATTTGTTTCATTTCAGACTAGCCTAATCAAAATCCATAGGGATTTCGGTATTACACCAATGCAATTCTTTAACTCATCTTTGTTTATGTCACTTTAGTCTTGATCATGTCATGGCCTTTTGATATGCGTCAGTCTAACCAAATTATGGCCTTTTGATATGCGTCAGCCTAACCAAATTATGGCCTAACAATCTCCCCTTTAGAATGACTCTTTCAAAACCTTCAGAATCTATACTTGAACATGATCAACAACATCAGCATCTGCATCCAATAATGTACCTGGATAACTACAAGATGATATCTACCAAACACGATGTTAGTGCGGAATCTTAACACCGTGGTGGTTCAAGAACAATATAAATGAAGAACAAGATGAACATGATGTAACATGGTTTCAATGCCTACGATTCTATTATTAATAATTCATCTTATAAATAAACCGATTCCACAGAATCTTATGCTCTCTAGACGGTGGCTATGAAAGTGTTCAACCACTGTTCACCAACAACTGAACTCTCAACCTAGAACCCTATACAATGCATTCTATATATAGGGTACTCAATACACAAGCCCAACTATAGCCCAACTATAGCCCAATGCCCACCGAGATCCATAAGGTTCTCGGTTAACATTCATAGCCCAATACGAAAGCCAATAAACATATAACTAAATACAAACCACCAAATATGGAGCCAACAATCTCCCACTTGGTTTGTAATTTCATTCTTGTTTATTTCACTTCAGACTAGCCTAATCGAAATCCATAGGAATTTTGGTATTACACCAATGCAATTCATCCACTCGTCTTTGTTTATGTCACTTTAGTCTTGATCATGTCATGGCCTATTGATATGCGTCAGTCTAACCAAATTATGGACTTTTGATATGCGGCAGACTAACCAAATTATGGCCCAACAATCTCCCCCTTAGACTGATGCTTTCAAAACCTTCAGACTCTATACTTGAACATGATCAACAACATCAGCATCTGCATCCAATACTGTACCTTGATCACTACAAGATGATATCTAACAAACACGATGTTAGTGCGGAATCTTAACACCGTGTTGATTCAAGAACATTATAAATGAAGAACAAGATGAACACGATGTAACATGGTTTCAATGCCTACGATTCTATTATCAATAAATCCACTAATAAATAAACCGATTCACACAGAATCTTATGCTCTCTAGACGGTGGCTATGAAAGTATTCAACCACTGCTCACCAACAACTGAACTATCAACCTAGAACCCTATACAATGCTTTCAATGTATAGGGAACACAATACACAAGCCTAACTATAGCTCAACTATAGCCCAATGCCCACCGAGATCCATAAGGATCTCGGTTTACATTCATAGCCCAATACGAAACCCAATAAACATATAACTAAGTACAAACCACCAAATATGGACCCAACAATCTCCGCCTTGGTTTGTAATTTCATTCTTGTTTATTTCAATTCGGACTAGCCTAACCGAAATCCATAGGGATTTCGGTATTACACCAATGCAATTCTTCAACTCATCTTTGTTTATGTCACTTTAGTCTTGATATTTTCATGGCCTTTTGATATGCGTCAGTCTAACCAAATTATGGCCTTTCAATATGCGTCAGACAAACCAAATTATGGCCCAACAATCTCCCCCTTAGACTGATTCTTTCAAAACCTTCAGACTCTATACTTGAACATGATCAACAACATCAGCATCTGCATCCAATACTGTACCTGGATCACTACAAGATGATATCTACCAAACACGATGTTAGTGCGGAATCTTAACACCGTGCTGATTCAAGAACAATATAAATGAAGAACAAGATGAACACGATTTAACATGGTTTCATTGCCTACGATTCTATTATCAATAATTCATCTAATAAATAAACCGATTCCACAGAATCTTATGCTCTCTAGACGGTGGCTATGAAAGTGTTCAAACACTGTTCACCAACAACTGAACTCTCAACCTAGAACCCTCTACAATGCATTCTATATATAGGGTACTCAATACATAAGCCCATCTATAGCCCAACTATAGCATAATGCCCACCGAGATCCAAAAGGTTCTCGGTTTACATTCATAGCCCAATAAGAAACCCAATAAACATATAACTAAGTACAAACCACCAAATATGGAGCCAACAATCTCCCTCTTGGTTTGTAATTTCATTCTTGTTTATTTCACTTCAGACTAGCCTAATCGAAATCCATAGGGATTTCGGTATTACACCAATGCAATTCTTCAACTCGTCTTTGTTTATGTCACTTTAGTCTTGATCATGTCATGGCCTTTTGATATGCGTCAGTCTAACCAAATTATGCCTTTTGATATGCGGAAGACTAACCAAATTATGGCCCAACAATCTCCCCCTTAGACTGATGCTTTCAAAACCTTCAGACTCTATACATGAACATGATCAACAACATCAGCATCTGCATCCAATACTCTACCTAGATTACTACAAGATGATATCAAACAAACACGATGTTAGTGCGGAATCTTAACACCGTGTTGATTCAAGAACAATATAAATGAAGAACACGATGTAACATGGTTTCAATGCCTACAATTCTATATCAATAATTCCTCTAATAAATAAACCGATTCACACAGAATCTTATGCTCTCTAGACGGTGGCTATGAAAGTGTTCAACCACTGCTCACCAACAACTGAACTATCAACCTAGAACCCTATACAATGCATTCAATATATAGGGTACTCAATACACAAGCCTAACTATAGCTCAACTATAGCCCAATGCCCACCGAGATCCATAAGGATCTCGGTTTACATTCATAGCCCAATACAATACCCAATAAACATATAACTAAGTACAAACCACCAAATATGGACCCAACAATCTCCCCCTTGGTTTGTAATTTCATTCTTGTTTATTTCAATTCGGACTAACCTAACCGAAATCCATAGGGATTTCGGTATTACACCAATGCAATTCTTCAACTCATCTTTGTTTATGTCACTTTAGTCTTGATCTTGTCATGGCCTTTCGATATGCGTCAGTCTAACCAAATTATGGCCTTCTGATATGCGACAGACCAACCAAATTATGGCCCAACAATCTCCCCCTTAGACTGATGCATTCAAAACTTTCAGACTCTTTACTTGAACATGACCAACAACATCAGCATCTGCATCCAATAATCTACCTGGATCATTACAATATGATTTAAACCAAACACGATATTAGTGCGGAATCCTAACACCGTGGTGATTCAAGAACAATACAAATAAAGATCAAGATGAACACGATATAATATGGTTTCAATGCATACGATTCAATAAATCGTCTAATACATAAATCGATTCATAAGGATCTCCGTTTATATAGGGTACTCAATATACAAGCCCAACTATAGCCCAAAGCCCTCTGAGATCCATAAGGATCTCGTTTTACATTCATAGTGTAACGCCCTGAAATTCGATTGGTAAACTAGGATCGTGAAATCATCGGAAACTATAGACTTTGGGATTCTGGACGATAAGTTCGGAACCCATATCATTGGAAAAATCTGCTTTTATCATTTAAAATGTTTATAAAACGACATTTACGCCTGAAAAATATTAATTTTTATGCTTTCAAAAAATTAAATGTTCTTATTTAAAAAGATTTCAAATAATTATTCGGAAAATGGTTTTATAAAAGTTTTGCTGAAAAAGTTTTAGTTTGTTTAAAAACTTATGAACTCGACTAGTCTTGACCCGTCGGTAGCCTAAACCCGAACCCGAGTCACCCGAGTATTTAAGCGGAAAATCAAGTATTCTTACACCATCTCTTTCATTTCCACCAACACTTCCCACCCAAACACTCTCATTCTAGAGAGAGAAACTAGAGAGAGAAAGTCTTCAAACTTCAAATCCGAGTCCACAAATCTGTTTGTTGTTATTCTTGGTAAGATCTTCTTGAAAATCATCCATTTTCATAACCATTTTCGGCCTCAAATCGAGCAAAAACACCCACTTTCGTTTCTAGAGTTTTCGGGTCAAAAACCGTCTTGTTTTGGTGTCAAAATGCAGGCTTTTGTGTTTAAAATCACTAGGAATCGATAGCCCTTTCAATCCCGAGCATTTCCATGTCAAAAACTTCGATTTTGGGTCAAAAATCTGGAAAATCTGAAAAAACCGTAGGTTTCTCCGTCGCCCAGCTTGAAGGAGTCGAATCAGACTCATTCGATCGAACCAGTCGATCGAATCAGTCCAGTCGATCGAATCAGTTCAGTCGATCGAATAGGAAAGCAACCGAATGGTCTCCAACTCATTCGACCGAATGAGTTTCGTATTCGATCGAACGAGTGTCTATTCGATCGAACAAGTTCCATGTTCGACCGAACGAGTTTTTCCAACTGGTTCGACCAAATGTGTTTCTAGTTCGATCGAGTGTGCCACAGATTCGATCGAATGTGTGTCTATTCGATCGAACGTGTTCCTATTCGATCGAATCAAGCCAGAACCAAGCTGTTTCGTCTTTAAAACCCAGTTTTTGCTCGAGGCCGCGTAAGCTCGTTTTCTTAGACTTATAGCACGTTGTTAACCTTATATTTATGTTCAACTCTAGGCTAAGGAGATCTATTGTAGCACCATCCTAACCCGAGATCAAGGTGAGTTCATAGCCCCTATTTAAGCTTTTCAAAACTATGGGGTGGAAACATGGTAACTTTACACGTTTGGATAAAATCATTTATGCAAACCCTCTTTAAACTATAAACTTTTGGATTTCTACACACGTGCGGAAATCCACAAGCTTTTTAAGAATCTATAAACTTTGGAAATCTATGAACATGGGGAAAACCCATCAACTTATGGAGATCTAAGAACATTGGAAATCAATGAGTATGGGAAATTCTATGAACATTGACATCATGGGAATGGGAATCATATTCATATCATCATAGTCATTGTGTCAGCATGGAAATCTAGAGATCAAAGCATCATGAGTTGAATTGGACGCGAGAGTCTATTCTACTCTCGGTAGAACTCGCGACCATGAGTGGCATTCTATTCTCGGTGGCACTCGTAACTCATGGGATTTCATACTAGTCTCGGTGAAATCCATAACTCTTGAGGACCTATACTAGTCTCGGTAGGGACCAAGGGAACCCAGGATTCTTTGGGGAGTCTATCCTACTCTCGGTAGAACCTAGCTGAGTCCTGAATGACAAGAACGAGGTAGTCTTGGTTTAAGTCTTGCGTGGGATCAATCAAGTCTTGTGTGATCATTGAGTTTCATCTTCATTCATCATCATCATCATTTATTCACCATCATCTTGGATACTAGTAAACTGTGGGATCTTGGTGTTGGTTTATCTAGTAAACTTAGCATGCTCAAATCTATATGTCCTTATTTATGCTTAACTGCTATGTGCTACATGTATCGTTGGGAGACCACAAATCTTTGAGTAATCTTATCACAAACGACTCTAATGGGAGAATAATAAGCCCGCTGAGAGTCCAGGAGAACATTTCATGTTTTACTTACTACAAAAACCTCTTTGGGAAAACCAAGAGCCCTTTTCTTACAAACCATCTTAAAACCGGGTATTATATCCAAACATAGTAGTATAAGTTGTAGGAGTGGTGGGTTAGCCGCAGGTACACCCTATATATAAACCCCTACAACCTATACTAGTATGTTTGTGTATAAACTCTTTTTCTTTAAACCTATGAATTCACTCATCTACTTTATGTAGTTGACAGTTTGTTACATGTTTTCAGGAAATAATGCAGCAAGAAATCCCTAGCAAGTTTAGAGGCCTTAGAGAGATGAAGGCTAGTCTAGGAGTTGTTTGGAAACTTGATATTTTGTATTAAAACAATTTGTTTCATGTTACCTGGATGGTGTAATATTTGACATTTTGGTTATGTTTATGCATTTAGACTTTTAAACTATTGTGCTCAACAATCACGACTTAGTCGCCGCGCCTCGATTATTCCGCCATCACGATCGGGGTGTGACAGATTGGTATCAGAGCCAGTGGTTATAGGGAATTAGGAAACCGACCTAGACTATAACCTAGGATCCTTGACTCTAGATAGCTCATGCATCACAATCACATGTCTACACTTATATACGTGCTGCGTGCTTATGTGTTGCATATTAACTGTTAATCTCTTGAGCCATGTCATTCTGTGTTCTTGGTATAATCTATGTCCTCTATTCTTAATCTTTGGCGTGTCATTGATTCTATTTAGCGCTCGTTTCTTTTTTCGTTTTGTCAAGAATGCCTCCCAGACGTGCACCCGCCCCCTTGGACTCCGCTGATCTAGCCAACCTTATAGCCCAGCAGATCGCGGCTGTGTTACCAGGCATGGTAACAGCCATCAGCCAGGGGCTGAGGCAAGAAGGAACCTCTGGGGCCAACCAAATTCCAGCTCAGAACGCAAATGAACCAGCAAATAAGCCATACAAGGACTTCATGGCTACCAAACCCACCAGCTTCAGCGGTTCAGAAGGCGCCGTTGGTCTCCTCCAGTGGATCGAAAAGATGGAGGCTGCCTTTGTTATTAGCTCGTGCCCTGAGACACTGAAAGTCACGCACGCGGCAAGCATGTTGTCTAAACGCGCGCTGACCTGGTGGAACAACGAGATAAGAACCCGCGGGCGTGAGGCTGCCTTGGCCATGACCTGGTCGGAATTTGTAGCTTTGGTTACCCGCGAGTTCGTACCTCGCAGTGAGGTGCAGAAACTTGAAGCTGAGTTTTGGGTGCACAGAATGAAGGGCGCTGATCACCAAGGGTACACGGAGCGTTTTCACGAGCTCTCCCTTCTCGTACCACACTTGGTCACCCCTCCCTCCCGGGCTATTGAGCTTTACATCAATGGCCTACCTGACACTGTCCGTGGAATCGTTATCGGGGCTGACCCATCAACCCTACAAGCGGCCATTGAACTAGCTGCCCGACTGACCCAGGACCAGGTTAAGACTGGGGTCCTAGCCAAAGGTACGGGCAAGGCCGCTGAGGGCTCATCCAAAAAGATCAACCGCATCAAAAAGCGTAAGGCTAGCAGTTACGCGATGGTTACTCCCGCAACCCCAATCAGCTCTGTCGCTCCTGCTCCCACCCCTTCTGGAAGGCCAAAGAGGGAGTACACTGGGGTTCACCCCATGTGCGGCACTTGCCAATTTCATCACCCTGCCGGAACCCCGTGCTGGAAATGCACGAACTGTGGACGTTTGGGGCACCTAGCGGAACGCTGCAGATTTCAAGGTAATCAACTGGCAATACAGAGCAGCAGTTCCCAACCCAGCAACACTCGAGGCTGTTTCGAGTGTGGAGCCACGGACCACTTCAAGAGCAGGTGTCCTCGTCTTGCAAATCTTCCTCCGGCCCGAGGCCGAGCCTTTACTATTGGCGCTGCTGAAGCTCGCCAAAATCCTGACGTCATTACTGGTACGTTCATCCTTAACAATCTCTGGGTTTCTATTCTATTTGACACGGGTGCAGATAGGAGTTTTATTTCTAGCGAGTTGGTCCCATTGCTTAATCTAGGAACCTCTGTCTTAGACCCCGCTTTCTCTGTCGAAATGGCAAACGGAGAGTCTACCCAAGTGAACAAAATCGTTCGCAATTGCACGCTTACGTTTGATCAGACGTCTCTTAACATTGACCTCATCCCTATGCAATTGGGAAGTTTCGATGTAATTGTTGGGATGGATTGGTTGTCCATCAACCACGCGGAAGTGGTGTGTGCTGAGAAGCTCATTCGCGTTCCTTGTTCTTCTGGCGAGTCCATAATTATTCAAGGAGAAAGATCAGGTAGATGTCTGAAATTAATCTCCTGCTTTAAAGCTCGGCGATGCCTTCGAAAGAAGTGTCTCGCCTTCCTAGCTCATGTCTCCATCAAGAAATCTTTGGGGAAGAAGCTCTCTGATGTCCCCGTTGTGCGTGAATTTCCAGACGTTTTTCCTAAAGACTTACCCGGACTACCTCCTAGCCGACAAGTCGAATTTCACATCGAATTAGTTCCCGGTGCAACCCCCGTGGCAAAATCTCCGTATCGTTTGGCTCCGTCAGAAATGCAGAAATTATCGAGCCAGCTACAGGAACTACTAGACAAGGGTTTTATTCGCCCTAGTTCATCTCCATGGGGAGCTCCAGTCCTCTTCGTCAAGAAGAAGGACGGATCTTTCCGGATGTGCATAGACTATCGTGAGCTTAACAAACTCACGGTCAAGAATCGGTATCCATTACCAAGGATTGACGATCTTTTCGACCAGCTGCAAGGAGCCATTTACTTTTCCAAGATCGACCTACGCTCAGGTTATCACCAAGTACGCGTCATGGAGGACGACATCGCGAAAACCGCTTTCAGAACTCGTTATGGACACTACGAGTTCCTAGTCATGCCTTTTGGTTTGACGAATGCCCCTGCGGTGTTCATGGATCTCATGAATCGCGTTTGTCGTCCATACCTGGACCAGTTTGTTATCGTCTTCATTGACGATATTCTCGTTTATTCCCGCTCTAAAGCCGACCATGAGCTTCATCTCAGGCTTACCTTGGATCTGCTGAGGAAAGAGCAACTCTACGCCAAATTCTCCAAATGCGAATTCTGGCTAAGGGAAGTTCAATTCTTAGGTCACATCATTAACAAGGAAGGCATTCATGTCGACCCTGCCAAGATTGAAGCCATCAAAAATTGGGGAGCGCCTACAACGCCAACCGAAATTCGTTCATTTCTTGGTTTAGCTGGGTACTACCGTCGATTCATCTCGAACTTTTCAAAGATCGTATTGCCTCTCACAATGTTAACTCAAAAAGGGGAACCATTCATTTGGAACCAAGAGCAAGAAGAGGCTTTCCAAACATTGAAACATAAACTCTGTCATGCACCAATCCTGTCACTTCCTGAGGGTAACGATGATTTTGTTGTTTATTGCGACGCCTCGAACCAAGGTCTAGGCTGCGTCTTAATGCAACGCGGTAAGGTCATCGCTTACGCCTCGCGTCAACTCAAGAGTCATGAGAGGAATTATGTCACTCATGACTTGGAATTGGGTGCTGTGGTCTTTGCCTTAAAAATATGGAGACACTACCTATACGGTACGAAATGTGTCATCTTCACCGACCACAAGAGCCTACAACACATCCTCAACCAAAGGGAGCTAAACATGCGACAACGTCGATGGGTTGAACTCCTAAGTGACTACGACTGCGAAATCCGCTACCACCCTGGAAAGGCTAACGTAGTGGCTGACGCGTTAAGTCGCAAGGAAAGGACCCAGTTGCATGCGATCCGTATTCAGTCCAATCTTCCCTCCTTGGTTCTTGAAGCTCAAAAGCAAGCGATTGCTGGTGGTGATCTCAAAAATATGCTATCTTGCGGTGCCGAACGGAAGTTTGAAACCAAGTCTGATGGTATACTTTACTACTTAAATCGCATGTGGATTCCAAACTCTGAACCACTTCGAGAACTCATCCTGAACGAAGCGCACAAATCCAGATACTCTATTCACCCAGGCAGTGATAAAATGTATCAGAATCTCAAGTCTCACTTCTGGTGGCCGGGTATGAAGAAAGACATAGCTTTATACGTCGGTAGATGTCTAACATGCTCGCGGATCAAGACTGAACATCAGAGACCATCTGGCCTGCTACAGCAACCGATCATACCGCAGTGGAAGTGGGACGAAGTCGCTATGGACTTCATCACCAAACTCCCGCGGACACCCAGCGGTTATGACACGATTTGGGTTATCGTGGATTACTTGACCAAGTCTGCCCACTTTCTCCCTGTCCGCGAGGACTACACTACGGAGAAGCTGGCGCAGATTTACATTCGTGAGATCGTAACCCGTCACGGTGTGCCTAAGGGCATCACGTCTGACCGTGACCCCTCTTTTGCGTCAAGGTTCTGGAAGTCATTTCAGAAAGCCTTTGGGACAAGTGTGAAACTTAGCTCTGCCTATCATCCTGAAACGGACGGACAGAGCGAAAGGACCATACAAACCCTGGAGGATATGCTCAGAGCCTGTATCCTTGAATTCGGTAGTAGCTGGGAGACTCACCTTCCTCTTGCAGAGTTCTCATACAATAACAGCTATCATGCTACCATCAAATGCGCACCATTCGAGGCACTCTATGGCAGGAAATGTCGTTCTCCACTGTGTTGGTCCGAGACCGGAGATTCTCAAATCCTCGGCCCGGAACTGATACAGGAAACCACTGACAGTATCGCCATCATCCAGCAAAGGCTTAAGGACGCCCGCTGTCGACACAAGTATTACGCTGACAAACGCCGCAAACCTCTGGAGTTCCAAATAGGCGATCACGTAATGCTCAAAGTTTCCCCCTGGAAGGGCATTGTTCGCTTCGGGAAAAAGGGAAAGTTTGCTCCAAGGTACGTAGGACCTTTCAAGATCATCGAAAAGGTCGGACCCGTAGCCTATCGCTTGGAATTGCCTCCAGAACTCAGCCGTGTTCACAACGTTTTTCATGTGTCGCAACTCAAAAAGTGCCTCGTTGACGAGACCGCTCAAATCCCGATCGACACGGTTCGCATCGACGACAAACTTCACTTTGTTGAGGAACCTGTCGAGATCCTAGATCGAGAAGTCAAAAGGACTAAGCGAAGCCGGATACCCATAGTCAAGGTACGTTGGAACAACCATCGTGGACCCGAGTTCACATGGGAACGAGAGGATAAGATGAGGGAGGAATACCCTCATCTGTTCGCATAGTCATCATCTTTGTAATTCTAGAAATCTTGGAGTCTATGTAATCGTAATCATGTAATCAGGGACCAATATCAATCAATGAAGTATCATGTTGTTCCTATTTGCTTATAAATATTCTCTTATTTGCATAACACCAAGTTTGGCTACCCATGACTCGTGCTGGAAAACACAAGTTGTGCATACTTAATCATGTAAACATTGGGGTAAACTATGTATCATTGAGCCAAAATTTGTCATCATTCTAGCATTCATGAAGCATGGTTGTGTGTGTGTGTGTGGTGTCGTGTCGATTTTTCTAGCCGCACACAATGGAGTTTATACATTGATACAAGGTGAACTCGTAATTATAGTCCGGAATATAATTACATCAAGTTCACAGGTGTATACGTGTATAAACAATATGCTATTGTGTAACTATGAGTCATGAACTCAAGCTTCGTGTAGGGAATTAATCAATGAATGTTGAAGGAGTGGTGGGTTAGCCGCTGGTACACCCTATACATAAACCCCTTCGGCACAAGTTGATTATGTCTGAAGCGAGACTTGGAATTAGGGACTCATAGTTAGCGTGGCAGCTGTGAGGCGTTAAATTCAAGAATTATTGAGGGAATTATTCATTGGAGATTGAAGGAGTGGTGGGTTAGCCGCTGGTACACCCTATACATAAACCCCTTCAATCCGAAATGAATATGTCTGATGTAAAGCTTGAAGGTGATGCCTTGTAGTGGAAAATAGTGTGTCGTCCTGTGTGTCATTGAACTAATAAGAGTCGAAAGAAACACCCAAGTGGAGTTGAGGGAGTGGTGGGTTAGCCGCTGGTACACCCTATATATAAACCCCTTCAACTTGATTTGGGTGGTATCCAAGACGAAAATTAGGGGTAGTGGCGCATAGTGGTCATCATGGTATCATTTGATCTAAAACATCATTGCATCAACTATACTAAGTTCTAAATTTCGGGACGAAATTCCTCTAAATTGGGGAGGATGTAACGCCCTGAAATTCGATTGGTAAACTAGGATCGTGAAATCATCGGAAACTATAGACTTTGGGATTCTGGACGATAAGTTCGGAACCCATATCATTGGAAAAATCTGCTTTTATCATTTAAAATGTTTATAAAACGACATTTACGCCTGAAAAATATTAATTTTTATGCTTTCAAAAAATTAAATGTTCTTATTTAAAAAGATTTCAAATAATTATTCGGAAAATGGTTTTATAAAAGTTTTGCTGAAAAAGTTTTAGTTTGTTTAAAAACTTATGAACTCGACTAGTCTTGACCCGTCGGTAGCCTAAACCCGAACCCGAGTCACCCGAGTATTTAAGCGGAAAATCAAGTATTCTTACACCATCTCTTTCATTTCCACCAACACTTCCCACCCAAACACTCTCATTCTAGAGAGAGAAACTAGAGAGAGAAAGTCTTCAAACTTCAAATCCGAGTCCACAAATCTGTTTGTTGTTATTCTTGGTAAGATCTTCTTGAAAATCATCCATTTTCATAACCATTTTCGGCCTCAAATCGAGCAAAAACACCCACTTTCGTTTCTAGAGTTTTCGGGTCAAAAACCGTCTTGTTTTGGTGTCAAAATGCAGGCTTTTGTGTTTAAAATCACTAGGAATCGATAGCCCTTTCAATCCCGAGCATTTCCATGTCAAAAACTTCGATTTTGGGTCAAAAATCTGGAAAATCTGAAAAAACCGTAGGTTTCTCCGTCGCCCAGCTTGAAGGAGTCGAATCAGACTCATTCGATCGAACCAGTCGATCGAATCAGTCCAGTCGATCGAATCAGTTCAGTCGATCGAATAGGAAAGCAACCGAATGGTCTCCAACTCATTCGACCGAATGAGTTTCGTATTCGATCGAACGAGTGTCTATTCGATCGAACAAGTTCCATGTTCGACCGAACGAGTTTTTCCAACTGGTTCGACCAAATGTGTTTCTAGTTCGATCGAGTGTGCCACAGATTCGATCGAATGTGTGTCTATTCGATCGAACGTGTTCCTATTCGATCGAATCAAGCCAGAACCAAGCTGTTTCGTCTTTAAAACCCAGTTTTTGCTCGAGGCCGCGTAAGCTCGTTTTCTTAGACTTATAGCACGTTGTTAACCTTATATTTATGTTCAACTCTAGGCTAAGGAGATCTATTGTAGCACCATCCTAACCCGAGATCAAGGTGAGTTCATAGCCCCTATTTAAGCTTTTCAAAACTATGGGGTGGAAACATGGTAACTTTACACGTTTGGATAAAATCATTTATGCAAACCCTCTTTAAACTATAAACTTTTGGATTTCTACACACGTGCGGAAATCCACAAGCTTTTTAAGAATCTATAAACTTTGGAAATCTATGAACATGGGGAAAACCCATCAACTTATGGAGATCTAAGAACATTGGAAATCAATGAGTATGGGAAATTCTATGAACATTGACATCATGGGAATGGGAATCATATTCATATCATCATAGTCATTGTGTCAGCATGGAAATCTAGAGATCAAAGCATCATGAGTTGAATTGGACGCGAGAGTCTATTCTACTCTCGGTAGAACTCGCGACCATGAGTGGCATTCTATTCTCGGTGGCACTCGTAACTCATGGGATTTCATACTAGTCTCGGTGAAATCCATAACTCTTGAGGACCTATACTAGTCTCGGTAGGGACCAAGGGAACCCAGGATTCTTTGGGGAGTCTATCCTACTCTCGGTAGAACCTAGCTGAGTCCTGAATGACAAGAACGAGGTAGTCTTGGTTTAAGTCTTGCGTGGGATCAATCAAGTCTTGTGTGATCATTGAGTTTCATCTTCATTCATCATCATCATCATTTATTCACCATCATCTTGGATACTAGTAAACTGTGGGATCTTGGTGTTGGTTTATCTAGTAAACTTAGCATGCTCAAATCTATATGTCCTTATTTATGCTTAACTGCTATGTGCTACATGTATCGTTGGGAGACCACAAATCTTTGAGTAATCTTATCACAAACGACTCTAATGGGAGAATAATAAGCCCGCTGAGAGTCCAGGAGAACATTTCATGTTTTACTTACTACAAAAACCTCTTTGGGAAAACCAAGAGCCCTTTTCTTACAAACCATCTTAAAACCGGGTATTATATCCAAACATAGTAGTATAAGTTGTAGGAGTGGTGGGTTAGCCGCAGGTACACCCTATATATAAACCCCTACAACCTATACTAGTATGTTTGTGTATAAACTCTTTTTCTTTAAACCTATGAATTCACTCATCTACTTTATGTAGTTGACAGTTTGTTACATGTTTTCAGGAAATAATGCAGCAAGAAATCCCTAGCAAGTTTAGAGGCCTTAGAGAGATGAAGGCTAGTCTAGGAGTTGTTTGGAAACTTGATATTTTGTATTAAAACAATTTGTTTCATGTTACCTGGATGGTGTAATATTTGACATTTTGGTTATGTTTATGCATTTAGACTTTTAAACTATTGTGCTCAACAATCACGACTTAGTCGCCGCGCCTCGATTATTCCGCCATCACGATCGGGGTGTGACACATAGCCCAATACAAAACTCAATAAAAAAATAACTAAGTACAAACAACCAAATATGGACCCAACAATCTCCCCCTTGGTTTGTAGCTTCGTTCTTATTTGTTTCATTTCAGACTAGCCTAATCAAAATCCATAGGGATTTCGGTATTACACCAATGCAATTCTTTAACTCATCTTTGTTTATGTCACTTTAGTCTTGATCATGTCATGGCCTTTTGATATGCGTCAGTCTAAACAAATTATGCCTTTTGATATGAGGAAGACTAACCAAATTATGGACCAACAATCTCCCCCTTAGACTGATGCTTTCAAAACCTTCAGACTCTATACTTGAACATGATCAACAACATCAGCATCTGCATCCAATACTGTACCTAGATCACTACAAGATGATATCAAACAAACACGATGTTAGTGCGGAATCTTAACACCGTGTTGATTCAAGAACAATATAAATGAAGAACACGATGTAACATGGTTTCAATGCCTACAATTCTATTATCAATAATTCCTCTAATAAATAAACCGATTCATACAGAATCTTATGCTCTCTAGACGGTGGCTATGAAAGTGTTCAACCACTGCTCACCAACAACTGAACTATCAACCTAGAACCATATACAATGCATTCTATATATAGGGTACTCAATACACAAGCCCAACTATAGCCCAATGCCCACCGAGATCCATAAGGATATCGGTTTACATTCATAGCCCAATACGAAACCCAATAAACATATAACTAAGTACAAACCACCAAATATGAACCCAACGATCTCCCCCTTGGTTAGTAATTTCATTCTTGTTTATTTCAATTCGGACTAACCTAACCGAAATCCATAGGGATTTCGGTATTACACCAATGCAATTCTTCAACTCATCTTTGTTTATGTCACTTTTGTCTTGATCTTGTCATGGCCTTTTGATATGCGTCAGTCTAACCAAATTATGGCCTTCTGATATGCGACAGACTAACCAAATTATGGCCCAACAATCTCCCCCTTAGATTGATGCATTAAAAACCTTCAGCCTCTTTACTTGAACATGACCAACAACATCAGCATCTGCATCCAATACTCTACCTGGATCATTACAATATGATATAAACCAAACACGATGTTAGTGCGGAATCCTAACACCGTGGTGATTCAAGAACAGTACAAATAAAGATCAAGATGAACACGATATAATATGGTTTCAATGCATACAATTCAATAAATCGTCTAATACATAATTCGATTCATAAGGATCTCGGTTTATATAGGGTACTCAATATACAAGCCCAACTATAGCCCAAAACCCACTGAGATCCATAAGGATCTCGGTTTACATTCATAGCCCAATACGAAACTCAATAAACATATAACTAAGTACAAACAACCAAATATGGACCCAACAATCTCCCCCTTGGTTTGTAGCTTCGTTCTTATTTGTTTCATTTCAGACTAGCCTAATCAAAATCCATAGGGATTTCGGTATTACACCAATGCAATTCTTTAACTCATCTTTGTTTATGTCACTTTAGTCTTGATCATGTCATGGCCTTTTGATATGCGTCAGTCTAACCAAATTATGGCCTTTTGATATGCGTCAGCCTAACCAAATTATGGCCTAACAATCTCCCCTTTAGAATGACTCTTTCAAAACCTTCAGACTCTATACTTGAACATGATCAACAACATCAGTATCTGCATCAAATAATGTACCTGGATCACTACAAGATGATATCTACCAAACACGATGTTAGTGCGGAATCTTAACACCGTGGTGATTCAAGAACAATATAAATGAAGAACAAGATGAACATGATGTAACATGGTTTCAATGCCTACGATTCTATTATCAATAATTCATCTTATAAATAAACCGATTCCACAGAATCTTATGCTCTCTAGACGGTGGCTATGAAAGTGTTCAACCACTGTTCACCAACAACTGAACTCTCAACCTAGAACCCTATACAATGCATTCTATATATAGGGTACTAAATACACAAGCCCAACTATAGCCCAACTATAGCCCAATGCCCACCGAGATCCATAAGGTTCTCGGTTTACATTCATAGCCCAATACGAAAGCCAATAAACATATAACTAAATACAAACCACCAAATATGGAGCCAACAATCTCCCACTTGGTTTGTAATTTCATTCTTGTTTATTTCACTTCAGACTAGCCTAATCGAAATCCATAGGAATTTCGGTATTACACCAATGCAATTCATCAACTCGTCTTTGTTTATGTCACTTTAGTCTTGATCATGTCATGGCCTATTGATATGCGTCAGTCTAACCAAATTATGGACTTTTGATATGCGGCAGACTAACCAAATTATGGCCCAACAATCTCCCCCTTAGACTGATGCTTTCAAAACCTTCAGACTCTATACTTGAACATGATCAACAACATCAGCATCTGCTTCCAATACTGTACCTTGATCACTACCAGATGATATCTAACAAACACGATGTTAGTGCGGAATCTTAACACCGTGTTGATTCAAGAACATTATAAATGAAGAACAAGATGAACACGATGTAACATGGTTTCAATGCCTACGATTCTATTATCAATAAATCCACTAATAAATAAACCGATTCACACAGAATCTTATGCTCTCTAGACGGTGGCTATGAAAGTATTCAACCACTGCTCACCAACAACTGAACTATCAACCTAGAACCCTATACAATGCTTTCAATATATAGGGTACACAATACACAAGCCTAACTATAGCTCAACTATAGCCCAATGCCCACCGAGATCCATAAGGATCTCGGTTTACATTCATAGCCCAATACGAAACCCAATAAACATATAACTAAGTACAAACCACCAAATATGGACCCAACAATCTCCGCCTTGGTTTGTAATTTCATTCTTATTTATTTCAATTCGGACTAGCCTAACCGAAATCCATAGGGATTTCGGTATTACACCAATGCAATTCTTCAACTCATCTTTGTTTATGTCACTTTAGTCTTGATCTTTTCATGGCCTTTTGATATGCGTCAGTCTAACCAAATTATGGCCTTTCAATATGCGTCAGACAAACCAAATTATGGCCCAACAATCTCCCCCTTAGACTGATTCTTTCAAAACCTTCAGAATCTATACTTGAACATGATCAACAACATCAGCATCTTCATCCAATACTGTACCTGGATCACTACAAGATGATATCTACCAAACACGATGTTAGTGCGGAATCTTAACACCGTGCTGATTCAAGAACAATATAAATGAAGAACAAGATGAACACGATTTAACATGGTTTCATTGCCTACGATTCTATTATCAATAATTCATCTAATAAATAAACCGATTCCACAGAATCTTATGCTCTCTAGACGGTGGCTATGAAAGTGTTCAAACACTGTTCACCAACAACTGAACTCTCAACCTAGAACCCTCTACAATGCATTCTATATATAGGGTACTCAATACACAAGCCCATCTATAGCCCAACTATAGCATAATGCCCACCGAGATCCAAAAGGTTCTCGGTTTACATTCATAGCCCAATACGAAACCCAATAAACATATAACTAAGTACAAACCACCAAATATGGAGCCAACAATCTCCCTCTTGGTTTGTAATTTCATTCTTGTTTATTTCACTTCAGACTAGCCTAATCGAAATCCATAGGGATTTCGGTATTACACCAATGCAATTCTTCAACTCGTCTTTGTTTATGTCACTTTAGTCTTGATCATGTCATGGCCTTTTGATATGCGTCAGTCTAACCAAATTATGCCTTTTGATATGCGGAAGACTAACCAAATTATGGCCCAACAATCTCCCCCTTAGACTGATGCTTTCAAAACCTTCAGACTCTATACATGAACATGATCAACAACATCAGCATCTGCATCCAATACTCTACCTAGATTACTACAAGATGATATCAAACAAACACGATGTTAGTGCGGAATCTTAACACCGTGTTGATTCAAGAACAATATAAATGAAGAACACGATGTAACATGGTTTCAATGCCTACAATTCTATATCAATAATTCCTCTAATAAATAAACCGATTCACACAGAATCTTATGCTCTCTAGACGGTGGCTATGAAAGTGTTCAACCACTGCTCACCAACAACTGAACTATCAACCTAGAACCCTATACAATGCATTCAATATATAGGGTACTCAATACACAAGCCTAACTATAGCTCAACTATAGCCCAATGCCCACCGAGATCCATAAGGATCTCGGTTTACATTCATAGCCCAATACAATACCCAATAAACATATAACTAAGTACAAACCACCAAATATGGACCCAACAATCTCCCCCTTGGTTTGTAATTTCATTCTTGTTTATTTCAATTCGGACTAACCTAACCGAAATCCATAGGGATTTCGGTATTACACCAATGCAATTCTTCAACTCATCTTTGTTTATGTCACTTTAGTCTTGATCTTGTCATGGCCTTTCGATATGCGTCAGTCTAACCAAATTATGGCCTTCTGATATGCGACAGACCAACCAAATTATGGCCCAACAATCTCCCCCTTAGACTGATGCATTCAAAACTTTCAGACTCTTTACTTGAACATGACCAACAACATCAGCATCTGCATCCAATAATCTACCTGGATCATTACAATATGATTTAAACCAAACACGATATTAGTGCGGAATCCTAACACCGTGGTGATTCAAGAACAATACAAATAAAGATCAAGATGAACACGATATAATATGGTTTCAATGCATACGATTCAATAAATCGTCTAATACATAAATCGATTCATAAGGATCTCCGTTTATATAGGGTACTCAATATACAAGCCCAACTATAGCCCAAAGCCCTCTGAGATCCATAAGGATCTCGTTTTACATTCATAGCCCAATACAAAACTCAATAAAAAAATAACTAAGTACAAACAACCAAATATGGACCCAACAATCTCCCCCTTGGTTTGTAGCTTCGTTCTTATTTGTTTCATTTCAGACTAGCCTAATCAAAATCCATAGGGATTTCGGTATTACACCAATGCAATTCTTTAACTCATCTTTGTTTATGTCACTTTAGTCTTGATCATGTCATGGCCTTTTGATATGCGTCAGTCTAAACAAATTATGCCTTTTGATATGAGGAAGACTAACCAAATTATGGACCAACAATCTCCCCCTTAGACTGATGCTTTCAAAACCTTCAGACTCTATACTTGAACATGATCAACAACATCAGCATCTGCATCCAATACTGTACCTAGATCACTACAAGATGATATCAAACAAACACGATGTTAGTGCGGAATCTTAACACCGTGTTGATTCAAGAACAATATAAATGAAGAACACGATGTAACATGGTTTCAATGCCTACAATTCTATTATCAATAATTCCTCTAATAAATAAACCGATTCATACAGAATCTTATGCTCTCTAGACGGTGGCTATGAAAGTGTTCAACCACTGCTCACCAACAACTGAACTATCAACCTAGAACCATATACAATGCATTCTATATATAGGGTACTCAATACACAAGCCCAACTATAGCCCAATGCCCACCGAGATCCATAAGGATATCGGTTTACATTCATAGCCCAATACGAAACCCAATAAACATATAACTAAGTACAAACCACCAAATATGAACCCAACGATCTCCCCCTTGGTTAGTAATTTCATTCTTGTTTATTTCAATTCGGACTAACCTAACCGAAATCCATAGGGATTTCGGTATTACACCAATGCAATTCTTCAACTCATCTTTGTTTATGTCACTTTTGTCTTGATCTTGTCATGGCCTTTTGATATGCGTCAGTCTAACCAAATTATGGCCTTCTGATATGCGACAGACTAACCAAATTATGGCCCAACAATCTCCCCCTTAGATTGATGCATTAAAAACCTTCAGCCTCTTTACTTGAACATGACCAACAACATCAGCATCTGCATCCAATACTCTACCTGGATCATTACAATATGATATAAACCAAACACGATGTTAGTGCGGAATCCTAACACCGTGGTGATTCAAGAACAGTACAAATAAAGATCAAGATGAACACGATATAATATGGTTTCAATGCATACAATTCAATAAATCGTCTAATACATAATTCGATTCATAAGGATCTCGGTTTATATAGGGTACTCAATATACAAGCCCAACTATAGCCCAAAACCCACTGAGATCCATAAGGATCTCGGTTTACATTCATAGCCCAATACGAAACTCAATAAACATATAACTAAGTACAAACAACCAAATATGGACCCAACAATCTCCCCCTTGGTTTGTAGCTTCGTTCTTATTTGTTTCATTTCAGACTAGCCTAATCAAAATCCATAGGGATTTCGGTATTACACCAATGCAATTCTTTAACTCATCTTTGTTTATGTCACTTTAGTCTTGATCATGTCATGGCCTTTTGATATGCGTCAGTCTAACCAAATTATGGCCTTTTGATATGCGTCAGCCTAACCAAATTATGGCCTAACAATCTCCCCTTTAGAATGACTCTTTCAAAACCTTCAGACTCTATACTTGAACATGATCAACAACATCAGTATCTGCATCAAATAATGTACCTGGATCACTACAAGATGATATCTACCAAACACGATGTTAGTGCGGAATCTTAACACCGTGGTGATTCAAGAACAATATAAATGAAGAACAAGATGAACATGATGTAACATGGTTTCAATGCCTACGATTCTATTATCAATAATTCATCTTATAAATAAACCGATTCCACAGAATCTTATGCTCTCTAGACGGTGGCTATGAAAGTGTTCAACCACTGTTCACCAACAACTGAACTCTCAACCTAGAACCCTATACAATGCATTCTATATATAGGGTACTAAATACACAAGCCCAACTATAGCCCAACTATAGCCCAATGCCCACCGAGATCCATAAGGTTCTCGGTTTACATTCATAGCCCAATACGAAAGCCAATAAACATATAACTAAATACAAACCACCAAATATGGAGCCAACAATCTCCCACTTGGTTTGTAATTTCATTCTTGTTTATTTCACTTCAGACTAGCCTAATCGAAATCCATAGGAATTTCGGTATTACACCAATGCAATTCATCAACTCGTCTTTGTTTATGTCACTTTAGTCTTGATCATGTCATGGCCTATTGATATGCGTCAGTCTAACCAAATTATGGACTTTTGATATGCGGCAGACTAACCAAATTATGGCCCAACAATCTCCCCCTTAGACTGATGCTTTCAAAACCTTCAGACTCTATACTTGAACATGATCAACAACATCAGCATCTGCTTCCAATACTGTACCTTGATCACTACCAGATGATATCTAACAAACACGATGTTAGTGCGGAATCTTAACACCGTGTTGATTCAAGAACATTATAAATGAAGAACAAGATGAACACGATGTAACATGGTTTCAATGCCTACGATTCTATTATCAATAAATCCACTAATAAATAAACCGATTCACACAGAATCTTATGCTCTCTAGACGGTGGCTATGAAAGTATTCAACCACTGCTCACCAACAACTGAACTATCAACCTAGAACCCTATACAATGCTTTCAATATATAGGGTACACAATACACAAGCCTAACTATAGCTCAACTATAGCCCAATGCCCACCGAGATCCATAAGGATCTCGGTTTACATTCATAGCCCAATACGAAACCCAATAAACATATAACTAAGTACAAACCACCAAATATGGACCCAACAATCTCCGCCTTGGTTTGTAATTTCATTCTTATTTATTTCAATTCGGACTAGCCTAACCGAAATCCATAGGGATTTCGGTATTACACCAATGCAATTCTTCAACTCATCTTTGTTTATGTCACTTTAGTCTTGATCTTTTCATGGCCTTTTGATATGCGTCAGTCTAACCAAATTATGGCCTTTCAATATGCGTCAGACAAACCAAATTATGGCCCAACAATCTCCCCCTTAGACTGATTCTTTCAAAACCTTCAGAATCTATACTTGAACATGATCAACAACATCAGCATCTTCATCCAATACTGTACCTGGATCACTACAAGATGATATCTACCAAACACGATGTTAGTGCGGAATCTTAACACCGTGCTGATTCAAGAACAATATAAATGAAGAACAAGATGAACACGATTTAACATGGTTTCATTGCCTACGATTCTATTATCAATAATTCATCTAATAAATAAACCGATTCCACAGAATCTTATGCTCTCTAGACGGTGGCTATGAAAGTGTTCAAACACTGTTCACCAACAACTGAACTCTCAACCTAGAACCCTCTACAATGCATTCTATATATAGGGTACTCAATACACAAGCCCATCTATAGCCCAACTATAGCATAATGCCCACCGAGATCCAAAAGGTTCTCGGTTTACATTCATAGCCCAATACGAAACCCAATAAACATATAACTAAGTACAAACCACCAAATATGGAGCCAACAATCTCCCACTTGGTTTGTAATTTCATTCTTGTTTATTTCACTTCAGACTAGCCTAATCGAAATCCATAGGGATTTCGGTATTACACCAATGCAATTCTTCAACTCGTCTTTGTTTATGTCACTTTAGTCTTGATCATGTCATGGCCTTTTGATATGCGTCAGTCTAACCAAATTATGCCTTTTGATATGCGGAAGACTAACCAAATTATGGCCCAACAATCTCCCCCTTAGACTGATGCTTTCAAAACCTTCAGACTCTATACTTGAACATGATCAACAACATCAGCATCTGCATCCAATACTCTACCTAGATTACTACAAGATGATATCAAACAAACACGATGATAGTGCGGAAGCTTAACACCGTGTTGATTCAAGAACAATATAAATGAAGAACACGATGTAACATGGTTTCAATGCCTACAATTCTATTATCAATAATTCCTCTAATAAATAAACCGATTCACACAGAATCTTATGCTCTCTAGACGGTGGCTATGAAAGTGTTCAACCACTGCTCACCAACAACTGAACTATCAACCTAGAACCCTATACAATGCATTCTATATATAGGGTACTCAATACACAAGCCTAACTATAGCTCAACTATAGCCCAATGCCCACCGAGATCCATAAGGATCTCGGTTTACCTTCATAGCCCAATACGATACCCAATAAACATATAACTAAGTACAAACCACCAAATATGGACCCAACAATCTCCCCCTTGGTTTGTAATTTCATTCTTGTTTATTTCAATTCGGACTAACCTAACCGAAATCCATAGGGATTTCGGTATTACACCAATGCAATTCTTCAACTCATCTTTGTTTATGTCACTTTAGTCTTGATCTTGTCATGGCATTTTGATATGCGTCAGTCTAACAAAATTATGGCCTTCTGATATGCGACAGACTAACCAAATTATGGCCCAACAATCTCCCCCTTAGACTGATGCATTCAAAACTTTCAGACTCTTTACTTGAACATGACCAACAACATCAGCATCTGCATCCAATAATCTACCTGGATCATTACAATATGATATAAACCAAACACGATATTAGTGCGGAATCCTAACACCGTGGTGATTCAAGAACAATACAAATAAAGATCATGATGAACACGATATAATATGGTTTCAATGCATACGATTCAATAAATCGTCTAATACATAAATCGATTCGTAAGGATCTCGGTTTATATAGGGTACTCAATATACAAGCCCAACTATAGCCAAAAGCCCTCTGAGATCCATAAGGATCTCGTTTTACATTCATAGCCCAATACAAAACTCAATAAAAAAATAACTAAGTACAAACAACCAAATATGGACCCAACAATCTCCCCCTTGGTTTGTAACTTCGTTTTTATTTATTTCAATTCAGACTAGCCTAATGGAAATCCATAGGGATTTCAGTATTACACCAATGCAATTCTTTAACTCATCTTTGTTCATGTCACTTGTAACACCCCGTAACCGCAGCGGAAACGTAAACGGGATGCAACAGACACCTCTGATATCAACCACATTGTTTATTAAGAAAACTGAATACATTAATATATTTCAAATTAAATTATCTCATATTTCATTACCGTCTAGGTGATACACACATCATACAATACGATACATAATTCTATTTATTATAATGTATCCTAACATCCCGCACGAAAATCTTACACACATCAAGCACTTAGCACGTAAGCAATCACTTCATCTTAATTGTACCTGAAAAGCATGTGAGAAAACGGGTCAACTACGAATAGTTGGTGAGTTTCACAATTCGAGTAAACCATGATAAATCATTATCAAAATATAATATTATCGATGTAATTATGCTGAGCCCATAAGTGAAACCTCTGACTATCCACACACAACCCCCGTGGCATACTCCGCCCACGGACCTGCCCCAAACCGCTATGTCCAACATAGCAAAATATATATAACAACAAAATAGACATGTGCAACTGGCTGGGAAACATCAGCAAATCCATGCCGGACCAGTTGGGTTTGTCAGACCAATAGTACTATCCACACTCTACCGGCTTTCAGTTAATCACTCGTGTTCTGGGGCCTTAGAATGTTAGCAACTCAGACAATTACCATCTTAGTACATTTCCGTGCGATTCCCGTACAATAAAATATATATAAATCCACTCAAATCCATGCGTTCAGTATGTACTTAAACATTTCAGGAGTAACATGCTTCCGCCCCGGGAAAATATTTAAAAACAATTCAGAAAAAGGGGCTCGTGAAACTCACCTTAGCACATGCAAGCAAGTAACAACAATCATTATCAGTTAACACGTCAAATCTGTAATATGATCCCTACGATCGTTATTATACAATTATTGTTTATATAATCTTTAACCGTGTTACCCGGTATATCTGGGGACACTGTTAACCCAGTACTGTACCCATTCCGGGGCCAATGTTAAACCAGAAACACTTCTCCGGACTCAGATTGTGATATCGTTTAGAGTTCAATAGACAACTTACTATTAGTTTGTTTTCCCCGTTTTGCGTGCCTAGCACGGTTATCCGTTTTTACGTTTCAAAAATGAGTTTGGTCACACACGACCCGAAAATAGTGGTTGACTGACAATTTAATTAATGTTGTGAAATTAGAGCTCGGTTTGGACGCCCCGATTGGCCGCGGGACCCGTTTCCGTCTTTAGTGCACCGGAAACTGTTAAATCGGAAAAATTACTCAAATCATCCGAATTATTTCCGGATAATTTATTTTTACTTGTTTAACTCAGTTATATGAAAATAGTTTATATTTAGGGTTTTTATACACCGGTCAGTTCGTTTTGGCGAACTTACCGGTTTATGCGTTTTAAACATTAAAAGTTTGTTTTTATTTTCTTTTTAGCACAAATAATTATCCGTTTAATCTCGGATCTTGAAATTTTGCACAAATCACTTTTTGACAGTGGGGAATTTTATAAAAATATTTCCAGGATAAATTTTTATATTAAAAACTTATTTATCTATTTTTAAACACCATTTAAACACTAAATATGTCGTAAATACCAAACGAACTTAGAAAAATCCCAAATTTTTCCTGGATGTCCTCTACCATCCACATAGTCCCCTGTAATTTTTCCAGAACCAAAATTACTTTTTACATGCCATTTTCACTATAACCGAGCTAGAAAACCCTAGAACTCGTTTAACCGAAAAGCCAACTTAGACTTCTCCAACTGACCTAAAATTTTGTGTGTGACTTTTACATGATATAAAAAGATTATCTGCAATTTTCCAGAATTTTTCATGATATTTAACTATTTTTCACCATTTTTAGCCAAAACCGAGCATTAAATTCACCAAATATTCATCCTTTGCCCAAAAACTTCCAAAATTTCACAGAACTCATATTTTCATGTGTTTAACACCTCTGTAAAATTTCATGACCTAACTCTAAACCGTCAACAATCTGTCCAAAAACTTTTAACCGAACATAAACCGAATATACCTTTCGTTTTCCGCCACTACAAGCTACAAACTCGTCTTTCCGAGTTATCTACCACTAAATACAGAACCTACAACCAACATACCACAATAACAAGCAAGTTACACTCACAATCAAGCCTCTTACACTATAGTTTCGGTTATTGTTTCAAAACTAAAGTTTGAACCGTAAAAATTCGTTTTTGGTTCGTTTAACTCCTTTCTTGGACCAAGATCCCTTGTATAACCCGTATACATCACTTGATCATGCAAGAATCGGTTTCCATCTCGGGTTTTCACCCTTTTTTCACTTGAAACATCATTTTCTTGCAAATAAACTCAAAAAACGAAGATGGAAACGTATATAACTCGATTTTTACCTTGTTTCTCTTGCTAAAATTCCGGGTTTTTGAGTGGAAATGTGGAGAGAAAGAAGGACTGTTGCAACGTTTGTTAAGAAAAGAAAAAAAAATAAAAGGATAAGGGGTAATACCCCATCCGATCGGAACAAAGAGGAGGGTGGGGTGGGACCCACCTTTCCATTTCTAGCCACATGTTTAGATTTCGGAAATCCAGATAATGTTTTGGATAATCTGGTTCAGTTCGTTTTTGGTTAAATGTTTAATTTAACTCAAAACGAGGCTAAAACGGTCATTTTCGGCTTAAAAATGAAATTTATATAAAACCAATTTATAAACTTTAAAAAAAACTTAAACCATGACATTTATTAACTTAAAACATCATATTATTAATTATTGCGCATCTTTTTCGGCTTGATCGATCTTCTCTTGCTCGGTTTGGTATTGAAGGTTTCGTTTAACGTACCGACGTACTATTAAATCGAAAATTCTTTTTCTGTGCTTTAATTCACTTAACCCGAAGCTTTAATACTTCGTAAACATCACTAAATATCATATATCTCGTCTATAATGTAATCCTTGATTCATTCGGGTTTCAATAACTATCGATCGATTAATCACATATTCAATACGATGAATTATATATTCACGTACAATCAATACAGTGAACCATGTATTCTCGTATAATTACTATGGTAATTCATGTACCCGACCTTAAATATAACGTAATTATTGTCTACCGGTTTGGGTATACCTGGTTTCGTCGGGATAGTTACATTCTCCCCCCGTTAAGAAATTTCGTCCTCGAAATTTTACACGCCCACTATCCCCTTCCGAGAGAAAGGTGGGGGTTTTTCCTTCAGAATTCACCCTCGCGTTACCAGGTATAATCTGGTTCTCGCTGTGAATTCCACTTAATCTTAATCAATAAAGCTTGGTGTGTCCAAACTGTTTTGTTTTCCCGTCTACTATCTCCACGGAATTATTTATGATATCAAGCATGTCTTCTATGAGTACCTCCATTACTGGTACTTTCGTTGCCTCATCGCCTAGGTACTTTTCAATCCGTATACATGGCAAAACATCATGTATAGTACTTAACCCCTGAAGTACTTTAATCGGTAAACTAAACGACCAATCATGGAGATAGTCTCATGAGGTCCAATATATTAAGGAGCTATTTTCGGTTTTGCCAAACCTTATATCACCTTTCTAAGGTGATGCCTTAAAAATGCCTCGTCACCTCTTTCCAGTGACAATGGTTTCCTATGAATGTTGGCATAAATCCTTTGCCAATCTCGCGCTGCTTTCAACTTATCTTAAATATTATAAATCCGATTGGTTGTTTCTCGAATCAATTCAAATCTTATGGCTTGAGTGACGCCCATTTTCAATTTAACAAATTGGTGATAATTACTTCACCCATAGAAAGCTTCAAGCTCTTGATGCTTCCTTCCCCGCCTTCCAATAATGGAAGTAGGATGACTATTTCGATCTGAGATAATTGAAAATGGTACTCCACGATGAGATACCATTTCACCATCATGAATTTGGGCGAGAATTCATTGTGGTAATAGTCATCGATTGGGATGAAATGCGAGGATTGGTTAATCGATCCGCGATTACCCAATTTACATCATGTCTTTGATATATCTTGGGAATTTGCGTCCCGAAATCCATTGTAATTTATTCCCACTATCATTGGCGAATTTTCTGTCTTTGTGGCGTTCCCTAGGGTTTTCGGTATGCAGCCTTATCTCTTGCATAACTTAAATATTCACCGACATACGTAACCATATCTTTCTCCAAACTCGGCCATTAATAAAATCCTTTCAGATATTCGTATCATCAATAGTCTAATCCGATCCCGGATGTATGGAATATTTCGATCTATACGCTTCGTCCACGATTAATTCACGAAGGTCATGGAGGGTCGGGATCCAAACCCGATTTTGAAGTAGAGAATTTCGTCCACGCGCTGTTCGAAATTCTTCTCATTGCCGTAATGTCCCTCCTTTTCCAATTGTTCCTCTTTCAACGCCTCACGTTGAGCGACTCGAATCAGGTCCGAAAAGTTCGACTGGACTATCATCCCCAGCGCTCGCACTCGCAATGGCTTAACCCGATCTTTCCTACTCAAGGCATCGGCTACGACGTTTGCCTTGCCGGGGTGATAACGGATGTCACAGTCATAATCGCTTAACAACTCGACCCATCTTCGTTGAATATGAGACTGCGGTCTCTTATCATCTATAAAATTTGTACATTTGCGTCGTACAAAGGATTATGAGTTGGGTAATGCAAAAAATTCTTCACTAAACCGCTGATAGTCTCCGGCTAGTCCTAAAAATTTGCGCATTTCCTTTGGCGCCTTGGGTGACTGCCAATTTTAATGGTTTCTATCTTATTTGGATCTATGTGAAATCCTTGTTGCTTTATAACATGACCAAGGGATTATGCTTTCTGTATTCAAAATCACATTTCGAAAACTTCACGTACAACTCCTCTTGCTTTAACACTTCCATAATTTTCCTTAAACGTCGTTCGTGCTCTTCTTTACGTTGCAAATATATCAAAATATCATCAATGAATGCTATGACAAA
This sequence comes from Bidens hawaiensis, assembly GCF_021521415.1. NCBI lineage: Eukaryota > Viridiplantae > Streptophyta > Magnoliopsida > Asterales > Asteraceae > Bidens > Bidens hawaiensis. The sequence continues at coordinate 61,882 of NW_027492069.1, forward strand.
TTTGTCAAAGTAAGGTTTACAGACTCGGTTCATGAGTTCCATGAATACTGCCTGCGCATTTGTTAACCCGAACGGCATGAATAAGAATTCATAATGGCCGTAGCGAGTCCGAAACGCTGTTGTTGCAACGTCCTCCTCTTGGATTTTTCATTTGGTGATAACTATATCTAAGATCAATTTTCTAAAAATAAATCGCCCCTTGCAGTTGGTTAAATAGATCATTTACTTCGAAGAAGTGAATACCTATTCTTGATCGTCACTTTATTCAATTCTCCCTAATCAATACATATCCTAACACTTCCGTCCTTCATTTCCCCAAATAACACTGGTGCACCCCATGGTGACTAACTAGGTCGTATAAAACCTTATCCAATAATTCTTGCAACTGATTGGATAATTCTTGCATCTCGGACGGTGCAAGTCGGTAGGGTGCCTTAGCAACAGGCCAGCTTGAGGTATTAAGTCGATTCTGAATTCGACCTGTCGGGTTGGCGGTAATCCAGGAAGTTCTTTTGGGAAAACTTGTGGAAATTTGCGTACCACCGGGATATCATCCACCCGTTTCTCCTCAGAATCCGTGGCCGTCAAGCTCGCGAGATACGCTACGCATCCCTGGCGTAAATATTTCAACACCTTGAGGTGGGATATAAATGGTATCATTGTGCCCGACTTCTCTCCTTGCACTAACACCTCTTCGTCATCCGACACCCGGATCTTGACGATTTTCTTTTCACAGTTTATTTCCACATTGTTACGTGCTAACCAATCCATTCCCACTATTACGTCAAAACTTCTTAACTTTACTGGTCGTAGGTCAATAAGGAAAGGTTAATCGTTTAGAATAATAGGACAATTCCGAACAATTTAGTTAACCATTAGGGATTTACCGTTAGCGATTCTATAGTATAGGGTTCTGTAGTTTCACTAATCGGTATCTTTCCAAATGATAGGAGGTTAACAGGAACTAACTTCTATCGACGACCGTAAAAATATCACTGAAGCCTATTGATTTAAAACTACAACATACTTAGTACCACCTTTGGATCATGATGTGCTTTATTCGGATTACTCACAAAAGCACGGCTCCTTGCTTGATCAGAGGTTGATGCTTGTCATGAGGTTCATATAACAACGACACCTTGGTTCAACTTTGGGCAATTTCTCTTGAAACGTTCTGTACTGCCACATTCATAGCAAGTACAATTGTTTGGCATAATTTGATTTCTTTGGATGGACTGTTATTGAAGTTGTTGGGTTCGGAGTGGTTGTACACGAATGGGTTGGGGTTGTCGGTTCACATGGCTTCAATTGGTTCTACAATTGGAGCATTACGTCCATCTTTACCACACCTGTGGCCTACTATCACTCGACATTCTTCTTTCTGCCGATAACCATATTTTCCACATTTAGGGAAGGACCCTTCATGCGGTTCATGTTTTCACACCAGAACTAGTCTTAGTATAATCCTGGGTTGTAGGACATACCTACTTATTCAAAAGCCTATCTTGCACTATCCCTTTATCATTTCTCTTCTTTAACACTTGACGTCTCACCTAACGTCCTTCCATTCCGCTTCCCATAGAGTTAAGTATATCAATGCTGGCTTGTGACACAACCCTTCCAAAGGTTGTATATTTTACAGGATTGACTATACTCATTATCGATGGAGTTTGTCCCCAATATAGCGCTCACTTCACTTAGTTTCAGGAGTATTTAGCCATGTTACCAGACATGACAATTCCTTCAAACGATTAGCGTGTTCTAAGTGATCAGCACACAACATTTCTATCTTCCATAGCTCAGTTTCCAATCTCTGAACTTAATTACTCGAATAAAAGTGCTCTAGCACAAGAATTTTAAATTCTGACCATATCATCTGAGTAATAATTTTCTAACTATAATTGTCACACCCCGATCGTGATGGCGGAAAAATCGAGGTGCGGCGACTAAGTCGTGATTGTTGAGCACAATAGTATAAAAGTCTAAATGCATAAACATAACCAAAATGTCAAATATTACATCAACCAGGTAACATGAAACAAATTGTTTTAATACAAAATATCAAGTTTCCAACAACTCCTAGTCTAGCCTTCATCTTTCTAAGGCCTCTAAACTTGCTAGGGATTTCTTGCTGCATTATTTCCTGAAAACATGTAACAAACTGTCAACTACATAAAGTAGATGAGTGAATTCATAGGTTTAAAGAAAAGAGTTTTATACACAAACATACTAGTATAGGTTGTAGGGGTTTATATATAGGGTGTACCTGCGGCTAACCCACCACTCCTACAACTTATACTACTATGTTTGGGTATAATTCCCAGTTTTTAAAATGGTTTGTAAGAAAAGATCTCTTGGTTTTCCCACAGAGGTTTTTGTAGTAAGTCAAACATGAAATGTTCTCCTGGGCTCTCAACGGGCTTATCAATCTCCCATTAGAGTCGTATGTGATAAGATTACTCAAAGATTTGCGGTCTCCCAACGGTACATGTAGCACATAACAGTTAAGCATAAACAAGGACATATAGATTTGAGCATGCTAAGTTTACTAGATAAACCAACACCAAAATCCCATTGTTTACTAGTATCCAAGATGATGGTGAACAAATGATGATGATGATGAATGATGATGAAACCCAATGATCACACAAGACTTGATTGAACTCACGCAAGACTTAAACCAAGACTACCTCGTTCTTGCCATCCAGGACTCAGCTAGGTTCTACCGAGAGTAGGATAGACACCCCAAAGAATCCTGGGTTCCCTTGGTCCCTACCGAGAATAGTATAGGTCCTCAAGAGTTATGGATTTCACCGAGACTAGTATGAAATCCCATGAGTTACGAGTGCCACCGAGAATAGAATGCCACTCATGGTCGTGAGTTCTACCGAGAGTAGAATAGACTCTCGCGTCCAATTCAACTCATGATGTTTTGATCTCTAGATTTCCATGCTGACACAATGACTATGATGATATGAATTTGATTCCCGTTCCCATGATGTCAATGTTCACAGAATTTCCCATACTCATTGATTTCCAATGTTCTTAGATCTCCATGAGTTAATGGGTTTTCCCCATGTTCATAGATTTCCAAAGTTTATAGATTACCAAGAAGCTCATGGATTTCCGCACGTGTGTAGAAATCCAAATGTTTATAGTTTAAAGAATGTTTGCATAAATGATTTTATCCAAACGTGTAAAGTTACCATGTTTCCACCCCATAGTTTTGAAAAGCTTAAATAGGGGCTATGAACTCACCTTGATCTTGGGTTAGGATGGTGCTACAATAGATCTCCTTAGCCTAGAGTTGGACATATATATAAGGTTAACAACGTGCTATAAGTCTAAGAAAACAAGCTTACGTGACCTCGAGCAAAAACTGGGTTTTAAAGACGAAAACAGCTTGGTTCTGGCTTGATTCGATCGAATAGGAACACGTTCGATCGAATAGGAACTTGTTCGATCGAATAGACACACATTCGATCGAATAGACACACATTCGATCGAATCTGAGGCACACTCGATCGAACTAGAAACACATTTGGTCGAACCAGTTGGGAAAACTCGTTCGGTCGAACATGGAACTTATTCGATCGAATAGACACTCGTTCGATCGAATACGAAACTCGTTCGGTCGAATGAGTTGGAGACCATTCGGTTGCTTTCCTATTCGGTCGACCGGACTGGTTCGATCGACTGGTTCGATCGAATGGGCTGATTCGATCGACTGATTCGATCGAATGAGTCTGATTCGACTCCTTCAAGCTGGGCGACGGAGAAACCTACGGGTTTTTCAGATTTTCCGGATTTTTGACCCAAAATCGAAGTTTTTGACATGGAAATGCTCGGGATTGAAGGGACTATCGATTCCCAGTGATTTTAAACACAAAAGCCTGCATTTTGACACCAAAACAAGACGGTTTTTGACCCGTAAACTCAAGAAACGAAAATGGGTGTTTTTGCTCGATTTGAGGCCGAAAATGGTTATGAAAATGGATGATTTTCAAGAAGATCTTACCAAGGACAACAACAAACAGATTTGTGGACTCGGATTTGAAGTTTGAAGACTTTCTCTCTCTAGTTTCTCTCTCTAGAATGAGAGTGTTTGGGTGGGAAGTGTTGGTGGAAATGAAAGAGATGGTGTAAGAATACTTGATTTTCCGCTTAAATACTCGGGTGACTCGGGTTCGGGTTTAGGCTACCGACGGGTCAAGACTAGTCGAGTTCATAAGTGTTTAAACAAACTAAAACTTTTTCAGCAAAACTTTTATAAAACCATTTTCCGAATAATTATTTGAAATCTTTTTAAATAAGAATATTTAATTTTTCGAAAGCATAAAAATTAATATTTTTCAGGCGTAAATGTCGTTTTATAAAATAAACATTTTAGATGATAAAAGCAGATTTTTCCAATGATATGGGTTCCGAACTTATCGTCCAGAATCCCAAAGTCTATAGTTTCCGATGATTTCACGATCCTAGTTTACCAATCGAATTTCAGGGCGTTACATCCTCCCCAATTTAGAGGAATTTCGTCCCGAAATTTAGAATTTAGTATAGTTGATGCAATGATGTTTTAGATTAAATGATCCCATGATGACCACTATGCGCCACTACCCCTAATATTCGTCTTGGATACCACCCAAATCAAGTTGAAGGGGTTTATATATAGGGTGTACCAGCGGCTAACCCACCACTCCCTCAACTCCACTTGGGTGTTTCTTTCGACTCCTATTAGTTCAATGACACACAGGACGACACACTATTTTCCACTACAAGGCATCACCTTCAAGCTTTACATCAGACATATTCATTTCGGATTGAAGGGGTTTATATATAGGGTGTACCAGCGGCTAACCCACCACTCCTTCAATCTCCAATGAATAATTCCCTCAATAACTCTTGAATTTAACGCCTCACAGCTGCCACGCTAACTATGAGTCCCTAATTCCAAGTCTCGCTTCAGACATAATCAACTTGTGCCGAAGGGGTTTATATATAGGGTGTACCAGCGGCTAACCCACCACTCCTTCAACATTCATTGATTAATTCCCTACACGAAGCTTGAGTTCACGACTCATAGTTACACAATAGCATATTGTTTATACACGTATACACCTGTGAACTTGATGTTATTATATTCCGGACTATAATTACGAGTTCACCTTGTATCAATGTATAAACTCCATTGTGTGCGGCTAGAAAAATCGACACGACACCACACACACACACACAACCATGCTTCATGAATGTTAGAATGATGACAAATTTTGGCTCAATGATACATAGTTTACCCCAATGTTTACATGATTAAGTATGCACAACTTGTGTTTTCCAGCACGAGTCATGGGTAGCCAAACTTGGTGTTATGCAAATAAGAGAATATTTATAAGCAAATAGGAACAACATGATACTTCATTGATTGATATTGGTCCCTGATTACATGATTACGATTACATAGACTCCAAGATTTCTAGAATTACAAAGATGATGACTATGCGAACAGATGAGGGTATTCCTCCTTCATCTTATCCTCTCGTTCCCATGTGAACTCGGGTCCACGATGGTTGTTCCAACGTACCTTGACTATAGGTATCCGGCTTCGCTTAGTCTTTTTGACTTCTCGATCTAGGATCTCGACAGGTTCCTCAACAAAGTATAGTTTGTCGTCGATGTGAACCGTGTCGATCGGGATTTGAGCGGTCTCGTCAACGAGGCACTTTTTGAGTTGCGACACATGAAAAACGTTGTGAACACGGCTGAGTTCTGGAGGCAATTCCAAGCGATAGGCTACAGGTCCGACCTTTTCGATGATCTTGAAAGGTCCTACGTACCTTGGAGCAAACTTTCCCTTTTTCCCGAAGCGAACAATGCCCTTCCAGGGGGAAACTTTGAGCATTACGTGATCGCCTATTTGGAACTCCAGAGGTTTGCGGCGTTTGTCAGCGTAATACTTATGTCGACAGCGGGCGTCCTTAAGTCTTTGCTGAATGATGGCGATACTGTCAGTGGTTTCCTGTATCAGTTCCGGGCCGAGGATTTGAGAATCTCCGGTCTCGGACCAACACAGTGGGGAACGACATTTCCTGCCATAGAGTGCCTCGAATGGCGCGCATTTGATGGTAGCATGATAGCTGTTATTGTATGAGAACTCTGCAAGAGGAAGGTGAGTCTCCCAGCTACTACCGAATTCAAGGATACAGGCTCTGAGCATATCCTCCAGGGTTTGTATGGTCCTTTCGCTCTGTCCGTCCGTTTCAGGATGATAGGCAGAGCTAAGTTTCACACTTGTCCCAAAGGCTTTCTGAAATGACTTCCAGAACCTTGACGCAAAAGAGGGGTCACGGTCAGACGTGATGCCCTTAGGCACACCGTGACGGGTTACGATCTCACGAATGTAAATCCGCGCCAGCTTCTCCGTAGTGTAGTCCTCGCGGACAGGGAGAAAGTGGGCAGACTTGGTCAAGTAATCCACGATAACCCAAATCGTGTCATAACCGCTGGGTGTCCGCGGGAGTTTGGTAATGAAGTCCATAGCGACTTCGTCCCACTTCCACTGTGGTATGATCGGTTTTTGTAACAGGCCAGATGGTCTCTGATGTTCAGTCTTGATCCGCGAGCATGTTAGACACTTACCGACGTATAAAGCTATGTCTTTCTTCATACCCGGCCACCAGAAATGAGACTTGAGATTCCGATACATTTTATCACTGCCCGGGTGAATAGAGTATCTGGATTTGTGCGCTTCGTTCAGGATAAGTTCTCGAAGTGGTTCAGAGTTTGGAATCCACATGCGATTTAAGTAGTAAAGTATACCATCAGACTTGGTTTCAAACTTCCGTTCGGCACCGCAAGATAGCATATTTTTGAGATCACCACCAGCAATCGCTTGCTTTTGAGCTTCAAGAACCAAGGAGGGAAGATTGGACTGAATACGGATCGCATGCAACTGGGTCCTTTCCTTGCGACTTAACGCGTCAGCCACTACGTTAGCCTTTCCAGGGTGGTAGCGGATTTCGCAGTCATAGTCACTTAGGAGTTCAACCCATCGACGTTGTCGCATATTTAGCTCCCTTTGGTTGAGGATGTGTTGTAGGCTCTTGTGGTCGGTGAAGATGACACATTTCGTACCGTATAGGTAGTGTCTCCATATTTTTAAGGCAAAGACCACAGCACCCAATTCCAAGTCGTGAGTGACATAATTCCTCTCATGACTCTTGAGTTGACGCGAGGCGTAAGCGACGACCTTACCGCGTTGCATTAAGACGCAGCCTAGACCTTGGCTCGAGGCGTCGCAATAAACAACAAAATCATCGTTACCCTCAGGAAGCGACAGGATTGGTGCATGGCAGAGTTTATGTTTCAATGTTTGGAAAGCCTCTTCTTGCTCTTGGTTCCAAATGAATGGTTCCCCTTTTTGAGTTAACATTGTGAGGGGCAACGCGATCTTTGAAAAGTTCGAGATGAATCGACGGTAGTACCCAGCCAAACCAAGAAATGAACGAATTTCGGTTGGCGTTGTAGGCGCTCCCCATTTTTTTATGGCTTCAATCTTGGCAGGGTCGACATGAATGCCTTCCTTGTTAATGATGTGACCTAAGAATTGAACTTCCCTTAGCCAGAATTCGCATTTGGAGAATTTGGCGTAGAGTTGCTCTTTCCTCAGCAGATCCAAGGTAAGCCTGAGATGAAGCTCATGGTCGGCTTTAGAGCGGGAATAAACGAGAATATCGTCAATGAAGACGATAACAAACTGGTCCAGGTATGGACGACAAATGCGATTCATGAGATCCATGAACACTGCAGGGGCATTCGTCAAACCAAAAGGCATGACTAGGAACTCGTAGTGCCCATATCGAGTTCTGAAAGCGGTTTTCGCGATGTCGTCCTCCATGACACGCACTTGGTGATAACCTGAGCGTAGGTCGATCTTGGAAAAGTAGGTGGCTCCTTGCAGCTGGTCGAAAAGATCGTCAATCCTCGGTAATGGATACCGATTCTTGACTGTGAGTTTGTTAAGCTCACGATAGTCTATGCACATCCGAAAAGATCCGTCCTTCTTCTTGACGAAGAGGACTGGAGCTCCCCATGGAGACGAACTAGGGCGAATAAAACCCTTGTCCAGTAGTTCCTGCAGCTGGCTCGATAATTCCTGCATTTCAGACGGAGCCAAACGATACGGAGATTTTGCCACGGGGGTTGCACCGGGAACTAACTCGATGTGGAATTTGACTTGTCGGCTAGGAGGAAGTCCGGGTAAGTCTTTAGGAAAAACGTCTGGAAATTCACGCACGACGGGGACATCAGAGAGCTTCTTCCCCAAAGATTTCTTGATGGAGACATGAGCTAGGAAGGCGAGACACTTCTTTCGAAGGCATCGCCGAGCTTTAAAGCAGGAGATTAATTTCAGACATCTGCCTGATCTTTCTCCTTGAATAATTATGGACTCGCCAGAAGAACAAGGAACGCGAATGAGCTTCTCAGCACACACCACTTCCGCGTGGTTGATGGACAACCAATCCATCCCAACAATTACATCGAAACTTCCTAAATGCATAGGGATGAGGTCAATGTTAAGAGACGTCCGATCAAACGTAAGCGTGCAATTGCGAACGATTTTGTTCACTTGGGTAGACTCTCCGTTTGCCATTTCGACAGAGAAAGCGGGGTCTAAGACAGAGGTTCCTAGATTAAGCAATGGGACCAACTCGCTAGAAATAAAACTCCTATCTGCACCCGTGTCAAATAGAATAGAAACCCAGAGATTGTTAAGGATGAACGTACCAGTAATGACGTCAGGATTTTGGCGAGCTTCAGCAGCGCCAATAGTAAAGGCTCGGCCTCGGGCCGGAGGAAGATTTGCAAGACGAGGACACCTGCTCCTGAAATGGTCCATGGCTCCACACTCGAAACAGCTTCGAGAGTTGCTGGGTTGGGAACTGCTGCTCTGTATCGCCAGTTGATTACCTTGAAATCTGCAGCGTTCCGCTAGGTGCCCCAAACGTCCACAGTTCGTGCATTTCCAGCACGGGGTTCCGGCAGGATGATGAAATTGGCAAGTGCCGCACTTGGGGTGAACCCCAGTGTACTCCCTCTTTGGCCTTCCTGAAGGGGTGGGAGCAGGAGCGACAGAGCTGATTGGGGTTGCGGGAGTAACCATCGCGTAACTGCTAGCCTTACGCTTTTTGATGCGGTTGATCTTTTTGGATGAGCCTTCAGCGGCCTTGCCCGTACCTTTGGCTAGGACCCCAGTCTTAACCTGGTCCTGGGTCAGTCGGGCAGCTAGTTCAATGGCCGCTTGTAGGGTTGATGGGTCAGCCCCGATAACGATTCCACGGACAGTGTCAGGTAGGCCATTGATGTAAAGCTCAATAGCCCGGGAGGGAGGGGTGACCAAGTGTGGTACGAGAAGGGAGAGCTCGTGAAAACGCTCCGTGTACCCTTGGTGATCGGCGCCCTTCATTTTGTGTACCCAAAACTCAGCTTCAAGTTTCTGCACCTCACTGCGAGGTACGAACTCGCGGGTAGCCAATGCTACAAATTCCGACCAGGTCATGGCCAAGGCAGCCTCACGCCCACGGGTTCTTATCTCGTTGTTCCACCAGGTCAGCGCGCGTTTAGACAACATGCTTGCCGCGTGCGTGACTTTCAGTGTCTCAGGGCACGAGCTAATAACAAAGGCTGCCTCCATCTTTTCGATCCACTGGAGGAGACCAACGGCGCCTTCTGTGCCGCTGAAGCTGGTGGGTTTGGTAACCATGAAATCCTTGTATGGCTTATTAGCTGGTTCATTTGCGTTCTGAGCTGGAATTTGGTTGGCCCCAGAGGTTCCTTCTTGCCTCAGCCCTTGGCTGATGGTTGTTACCATGCCTGGTAACACAGCCGCGATCTGCTGGGCTATAAGGTTGGCTAATTCAGCGGAGTCCATGGAAGCGGGTGCACGTCTGGGAGGCATTCTTCGCAAAACGAAAAAAAACGAGCGTTAAATAGAATCAATGACACGCCAAAGATTATGAATAGAGGACATAGATTATACCAAGAACACATAATGACATGACTCAAGAGATTAACAGTTAATATGCAACACATAAGCACGTAGCACGTATATAAGTGTAGACATGTGATTGTGATGCATGAGCTATCTAGAGTCAAGGATCCTAGGTTATAGTCTAGGTCGGTTTCCTAATTCCCTATAACCATTGGCTCTGATACCAATCTGTCACACCCCGATCGTGATGGCGGAAAAATCGAGGTGCGGCGACTAAGTCGTGATTGTTGAGCACAATAGTATAAAAGTCTAAATGCATAAACATAACCAAAATGTCAAATATTACATCAACCAGGTAACATGAAACAAATTGTTTTAATACAAAATATCAAGTTTCCAACAACTCCTAGTCTAGCCTTCATCTTTCTAAGGCCTCTAAACTTGCTAGGGATTTCTTGCTGCATTATTTCCTGAAAACATGTAACAAACTGTCAACTACATAAAGTAGATGAGTGAATTCATAGGTTTAAAGAAAAGAGTTTTATACACAAACATACTAGTATAGGTTGTAGGGGTTTATATATAGGGTGTACCTGCGGCTAACCCACCACTCCTACAACTTATACTACTATGTTTGGGTATAATTCCCAGTTTTTAAAATGGTTTGTAAGAAAAGATCTCTTGGTTTTCCCACAGAGGTTTTTGTAGTAAGTCAAACATGAAATGTTCTCCTGGGCTCTCAACGGGCTTATCAATCTCCCATTAGAGTCGTATGTGATAAGATTACTCAAAGATTTGCGGTCTCCCAACGGTACATGTAGCACATAACAGTTAAGCATAAACAAGGACATATAGATTTGAGCATGCTAAGTTTACTAGATAAACCAACACCAAAATCCCATTGTTTACTAGTATCCAAGATGATGGTGAACAAATGATGATGATGATGAATGATGATGAAACCCAATGATCACACAAGACTTGATTGAACTCACGCAAGACTTAAACCAAGACTACCTCGTTCTTGCCATCCAGGACTCAGCTAGGTTCTACCGAGAGTAGGATAGACACCCCAAAGAATCCTGGGTTCCCTTGGTCCCTACCGAGAATAGTATAGGTCCTCAAGAGTTATGGATTTCACCGAGACTAGTATGAAATCCCATGAGTTACGAGTGCCACCGAGAATAGAATGCCACTCATGGTCGTGAGTTCTACCGAGAGTAGAATAGACTCTCGCGTCCAATTCAACTCATGATGTTTTGATCTCTAGATTTCCATGCTGACACAATGACTATGATGATATGAATTTGATTCCCGTTCCCATGATGTCAATGTTCACAGAATTTCCCATACTCATTGATTTCCAATGTTCTTAGATCTCCATGAGTTAATGGGTTTTCCCCATGTTCATAGATTTCCAAAGTTTATAGATTACCAAGAAGCTCATGGATTTCCGCACGTGTGTAGAAATCCAAATGTTTATAGTTTAAAGAATGTTTGCATAAATGATTTTATCCAAACGTGTAAAGTTACCATGTTTCCACCCCATAGTTTTGAAAAGCTTAAATAGGGGCTATGAACTCACCTTGATCTTGGGTTAGGATGGTGCTACAATAGATCTCCTTAGCCTAGAGTTGGACATATATATAAGGTTAACAACGTGCTATAAGTCTAAGAAAACAAGCTTACGTGACCTCGAGCAAAAACTGGGTTTTAAAGACGAAAACAGCTTGGTTCTGGCTTGATTCGATCGAATAGGAACACGTTCGATCGAATAGGAACTTGTTCGATCGAATAGACACACATTCGATCGAATAGACACACATTCGATCGAATCTGAGGCACACTCGATCGAACTAGAAACACATTTGGTCGAACCAGTTGGGAAAACTCGTTCGGTCGAACATGGAACTTATTCGATCGAATAGACACTCGTTCGATCGAATACGAAACTCGTTCGGTCGAATGAGTTGGAGACCATTCGGTTGCTTTCCTATTCGGTCGACCGGACTGGTTCGATCGACTGGTTCGATCGAATGGGCTGATTCGATCGACTGATTCGATCGAATGAGTCTGATTCGACTCCTTCAAGCTGGGCGACGGAGAAACCTACGGGTTTTTCAGATTTTCCGGATTTTTGACCCAAAATCGAAGTTTTTGACATGGAAATGCTCGGGATTGAAGGGACTATCGATTCCCAGTGATTTTAAACACAAAAGCCTGCATTTTGACACCAAAACAAGACGGTTTTTGACCCGTAAACTCAAGAAACGAAAATGGGTGTTTTTGCTCGATTTGAGGCCGAAAATGGTTATGAAAATGGATGATTTTCAAGAAGATCTTACCAAGGACAACAACAAACAGATTTGTGGACTCGGATTTGAAGTTTGAAGACTTTCTCTCTCTAGTTTCTCTCTCTAGAATGAGAGTGTTTGGGTGGGAAGTGTTGGTGGAAATGAAAGAGATGGTGTAAGAATACTTGATTTTCCGCTTAAATACTCGGGTGACTCGGGTTCGGGTTTAGGCTACCGACGGGTCAAGACTAGTCGAGTTCATAAGTGTTTAAACAAACTAAAACTTTTTCAGCAAAACTTTTATAAAACCATTTTCCGAATAATTATTTGAAATCTTTTTAAATAAGAATATTTAATTTTTCGAAAGCATAAAAATTAATATTTTTCAGGCGTAAATGTCGTTTTATAAAATAAACATTTTAGATGATAAAAGCAGATTTTTCCAATGATATGGGTTCCGAACTTATCGTCCAGAATCCCAAAGTCTATAGTTTCCGATGATTTCACGATCCTAGTTTACCAATCGAATTTCAGGGCGTTACAATAATTTTGTACCATCGTGTTCCATCATGATACAACATAATCTACCAACATAACTGTAGCATATTTCACTACACAATGTTCTAGACTCTTACCAATATCCTTAACTATTTCGATCTTTTCTATCCACTCGTTAATCTATTCCTCCCTTTACCATTAGTAAACTATTAATAATTTCCTTAACACAACCAACAAACATATTCTTCATACCGAATCTAATTCATTACGACTACTATTCATGTTTAGTTTTTAACTAATACTTGTAGTCATAATAGTATTCGGTGGGACATTATCACTCTTAGTAATAACCCTAAGAACTGAAATATTCATAATCATGTGATTGCTCGATCTATAATTCTGCGATCACATTTGCATCAACACTAGCAGTGATCTGTGATACGACATTCGGTATCATCTTCTGCTATCTTTGAGCATTCAACTTAAGCATATCAATCTCCATCATTGGAGTTACTCTTTTTATGTCATTCTGCCGTACCCATCCCGTACGCAGTAATCAGTACTAATCTCACCGTATAACTCGTTACCAGCTCAATCATAACAGCAGGTACACATACACACCAAATATTATCATACATATTACACATACCAGTATCTAATATATATGTCCCACAAATATAATAATATATGGACTTAACCTGACGTCGGTTAACGTTTAAGTATGTTTCATAACCCTTGTTACCAACTGACATATAGATCTTTCTCAACGAAGATTAATGTTTAATATGCTTGATTTCAATATCCTTCTGCAGGTCAGCATAATCGATACATGCTCACCGTGAGCACCAAACGATTACGTACCACGGAGTTATAATATCCATGTCTATTTGTATATCCGGCATACACGGTATACCACCTACGAACGAACAACCAACTATGCTATAATGATTCCAACACCTCTTTGGGTATGGGTAATCATTCTATTCGAGTATACATGGGTATAGGCATCTAACGGATGTAAGGATAACATAGGGAGTTGCAAGGTTCAAGGTAATCGCGCAACCCCTGTTGCCTTCAAATATTATCAATTACTATTATGGGAAACTCTATCACTTGCTCAGTAAATGTCCTCAGGCATTCTAGGTTTGCTAAAATCGGTAATTCTCGATCTGGAGGTGGTATTTCTCATATATTTGAGAGTGAGAAATACACATGTATATTTCTATATATTATTTTTATCTGCTCATTTATTATCAAATTTATTATTATTATTTTTTTATTTTTATTTTTTTTACCTTAATGGGATAAGAATGGTTCAGGTACAGGTCCGTCCGTACGTGAGGGTCGGCGGTTCGGGTGAACATAGGGGGTTATTAGGATATACGATACCGGTGTTGATAGGGTAAGGGATTTATCAATTTTGGTTAGAAGTGACGGTTACTAGATATTTCTGGTTAATATCTAACGGGAGATCTAACTTGGTACTATCATAACTATGGCCCGATAAGTCAGACTTATCATCAACCGATGCTCTAGAAATTTCAGCATCCTCGGTACTTTTATTATTTCATGCCCCGGTTCCTTATCCGGGTCCTATTTCTCAATACATGTACCCACAAGATATGCACATATATATATATACACATTAGCACGCATAAATAATATTATATACTTTACATATATGTTGCCATTTTTACCTATTAGTGTTCCCCGTGACTTCCCCTGAATTCCCTCGTGCGGACAAGTCTGTTATTATGTTCCGGACCATAATAACTCACTTGTCCATCCAAGTTCATCCAGATCTCGTCACTATAAATTATTAGTTGATATTCAGATCCTATTATACTCGAGCTACTAGTTATATATTAGGTATCTTTTAAAGACATCCTAATTCTTTATAACAAATGGCTCTGATACCAACTTCTGCAACACCCCGTAACCGCAGCGGAAACGTAAACGGGATTCAACAGACACCTCTGATATCAACCACATTGTTTATAAAGAAAACTGAATACATTAATATACTTCAAATTACATTATCTCATATTTCATTACCGTCTAGGTGATACACACATCATACAATACGATACATAATTCTATTTATTATAATGTATCCTAACATCCCGCACGCAAATCTTACACACATCAAGCACTTTGCACGTAAGCAATCACTTCATCTTAATTGTACCTGAAAAGTATGTGAGAAAACGGGTCAACTACGAATAGTTGGTGAGTTTCACAATTCGAGTAAACCATGATAAATCATTATCAAAATATAATATTATCTATGTAATTATGCTAAGCCCACAAGTGAAACATCTGACTATCAACACACAACCCCCGTGGCATACTCTGCCCACGGACCTGCCCCAAACCGCTATGTCTAACATTGCATAGCAAAATATATATAACAACAAAATAGACATGTGCAACTGGCTGGGAAACATCAGCAAATCCATGCCGGACCAGTTGGGTTTGTCAGACCAATAGTACTATCCACACTCTACCCGCTTTCAGTTAATCACTCGTGTTCCGGGCCTTAGAATGTTAGCAACTCAGACAATTACCATCTTAGTACATTTCCGTACGATTCCCGTACAATAAAATATATATAAATCCACGCAAATCCATGCGTTCAGTATGTACTTAAACATTTCAGGAGTAACATGCTTCCGCCCCAGGAAAATATTTAAAAACAATTCAGAAAAAGGGGCTCGTGAAACTTACCTTAGCACATGCAAGCAGGTAACAACAATCATTATCAGTTAACACGTCCAATCTGTAATATGATCCCTACGATCGTTATTATACAATTATTGTTTATATAATCTTTAACCATGTTACCCGGTACATCTGGGGACACTGTTAACCCAGTACTGTACCCATTCCGGGGGCAATGTTAACCCAGAAACACTTCTTAACCCATTCCGGGGGCAATGTTTCCGGATAATTTATTTTTACTTGTTTAACTCAGTTATATGAAAATAGTTCATATTTAGGGTTTTTATACACCGGTCAGTTCGTTTTGGCTAACTTACCGGTTTATGCGTTTTAAACATTAAAAGTTTGTTTTTATTTTCTTTTTAGCACAAATAATTATCCGTTTAATCTCGGATCTTGAAATTTTGCACAAATCACTTTTTGACAGTGGGGAATTTTATACAAATATTTCCAGGATAAATTTTTATATTAAAAACTTATTTATCTATTTTTAAACACCATTTAAACACTAAATATGTCGTAAATACCAAACAAACTTAGAAAAATCCCAAATTTTTCCTGGATGTCCCCTACCATCCACATAGTCCCCTGTAATTTTTCCAGAACCAAAATCTCTTTTTACATGCCATTTTCACTAAAACCGAGCTAAAAAACCCTAGAACTCGTTTAACCGAAAAGCCTACTTAGACTTCTCCAACTGACCTAAAATTTTGTGTGTGACTTTTACATGATATAAAAAGATTATCTGCAATTTTCCAAAATTTTTGATGATATTTAACTATTTTTCACCATTTTTAGCCAAAACCGAGCATTAAATTCACCAAATATTCATCCTTTGCCCAAAAATTACCAAAAATTCACAGAACTCATATTTTCATGTGTTTAACACCTCTGTCAAATTTCAAGACCTAACTCTAAACCGTCAACAATCTGTCCAAAAACTTTTAACCGAACATAAACCGAATATACCTTTCGTTTTCCGCCACTACAAGCTACAAACTCGTCTTTCCGCCTTATCTACCACTAAATACAGAACCTACAACCAACATACCACAATACCAAGCAAGTTACACTCACAATCAAGCCTCTTACACTATAGTTTCGGTTATTGTTTCAAAACTAAAGTTTGAACAGTAAAAATTCGTTTTTGGTTCGTTTAACTCCTTTCATGGACCAAGATCCCTTGTATAACCCGTATACATCACTTGATCATGCAAGAATCGGTTTTCATCTCGGGTTTTCACCCTTTTTGCACTTGAAACCTCATTTTCTTGCAAATAAACTCAAGAAACGAAGATGGAAACGTATATAACTCGATTTTTACCTTGTTTCTCTTGCTAAAATTCCGGGTTTTTGAGTGGAAATGTGGAGAGAAAGAAGGATTGTTGCAATGTTTGTTTAGAAAAGAAAAAAAAAATAAAAGGATAAGGGGTAATACCCCATCCGATCGGAACAAAGAGGAGGGTGGGGTGGGACCCACCTTTCCATTTCTAGCCACATGTTTAGATTTCGAAAATCCAGATAATGTTTTGGATAATCTGGTTCAGTTCGTTTTTTGGTTAAATGTTTAATTTAACTCAAAACGAGGCTAAAACGGTCGTTTTCGGCTTAAAAATGAAATTTATATAAAACCAATTTAAAAACTTTAAAAAAAAACTTAAACCAATTTAAAACTTTAAAACGGTCATATTATTAATTATTGCGCATCTTTTTCGGCTTGATCGATCGTCTCTTGCTCGGTTTGGTATTGAAGGTTTCGTTTAACGTACCGACGTACTATTAAATCGAAAATTCTTTTTCTGTGCTTTAATTCACTTAACCCGAAGCTTTAATACTTCGTAAGCATCACTAAATATCATATATCTCGTCTATAATGTAATCCTCGATTCATTCGGGTTTCAATAACTATCGATCGATTAATCACATATTCAATACGATGAATTATATATTCACGTACAATCAATACAGTGAACCATGTATTCTCGTATAATTACTATGGTAATTCATATACCCGACCTTAAATATAAGGTTACTATTGTCTACCGGTTTGGGTATACCTGGTTTCGTCGGGATCGTTACATCACTTTAGTCTTGATCGTGTCATGGCCTTTTGATATGCGTCAGTCTAACCAAATTATGGACTTTGATATATGCGTTAGACTAACCAAATTATGGACCAACAATCTCCCCCTTAGACTGATTCTTTCAAAACCTTCAGACTCTATACTTGAACATGATCAACAACATCAGCATCTGCATCCAATAGTGTACCTGGATCACTACAAGATGATATCTACCAAACACGATGTTAGTGCGGAATCTTAACACCGTGGTGATTCAAGAACAATATAAATGAAGAACAAGATGAACACGATGTAACATGGTTTCAATGCCTACGATTCTATTATCAATATAATAAATAAACCGATTCCACAAAATCTTATGCTCTCTAGACGGTGGCTATGAAAGTGTTCAACCACTGTTCACCAACAACTGAACTCTCAACCTAGAACCCTATACAATGCATTCTATATATAGGGTACTCAATACACAAGCCCAACTATAGCCCAATGCCCACCGAGATCCATAAGGTTCTCGGTTTACATTCATAGCCCAATACGAAACCCAATAAACATATAACTAAGTACAAACCACCAAATATGGAGCCAACAATCTCCCACTTGGTTTGTAGCTTCGTTCTTATTTATTTCACTTTAGACTAGCCTAATGGAAATCCATAGGGATTTCGGTATTACACCAATGCAATTCTTCACGTCGTCTTTGTTTATGTCACTTTAGTCTTAATCATGTCATAGCCTTTTGATATGCGTCAGTCTAACCAAATTATGGCCTTTTGATATGCGTCAGACTAACCAAATTATGGCCCAACAATCTCCCCCTTAGACTGATTCTTTCAAAACCTTCAGACTCTATATTTGAACATGATCAACAACATCAGCATCTGCATCCAATAATATACCTGGATCACTACAAGATGATATCTACCAAACACGATGTTAGTGCGGAATCTTAACACCGTGTTGATTCAAGAACAATATAAATGAAGAACAAGATGAACAAGATGTAACATGGTTTCAATGCCTACGATTCTATTATCAATAATTCATCTTATAAATAAACCGATTCCACAGAATCTTATGCTCTCTAGACGGTGGCTATGAAAGTGTTCAACCACTTTTCACCAACAACTGAACTCTCAACCTAGAACCCTATACAATGCATTCTATATATAGGGTACTCAGTACACAAGCCCAACTATAGCCCAACTATAGCCCAATGCCCACCGAGATCCATAAGGTTCTCGGTTTACATTCATAGCCCAATACGAAACCCAATAAACATATAACTAAGTACAAACCACCAAATATGGAGCCAATAATCTCCCACTTGGTTTGTAATTTCATTCTTGTTTATTTCACTTAAGACTAGCCTAATCGAAATCCATAGGGATTTCGGTATTACACCAATGCAATTCTTCAACTCGTCTTCGTTTATGTCACTTTTGTCTTGATCATGTCATGGCCTTTTGATATGCGTCAGTCTAACCAAATTATGGCCTTTTGATATGCGACAGACTAACCAAATTATGGCCCAACAATCTCCCCCTTAGACTGACGCTTTCAAAACCTTCAGACTCTATACTTGAACATGATCAACAACATCAGCATCTGCATCCAATACTGTACCTTGATCACTACAAGATGATATCTAACAAACACGATGTTAGTGCGGAATCTTAACACTGTGTTGATTCAAGAACAATATAAATGAAGAACAAGATGAACACGATGTAACATGGTTTCAATGCCTAAGATTCTATTATCAATAATTCCTCTAATAAATAAACCGATTCACACCGAATCTTATGCTCTCTAGACGGTGGCTATGTAAGTGTTCAACCACTGCTCACCAACAACTGAACTATCAACCTAGAACCCTATACAATGCATTCTATATATAGGGTAGTTAATACACAAGCCTAACTATAGCTCAATTATAGCCCAATGCCCACCGAGATCCATAAGGATCTCGGTTTACATTCATAGCCCAATACGAAACCCAATAAACATATAACTAAGTACAAACCACCAAATATGGACCCAACAATCTCCCCCTTGGTTTGTAATTTCATTCTTGTTTATTTCAATTCGGGCTAGCCTAACCGAAATCCATAGGGATTTCGCTATTACACCAATGCAATTCTTCAACTCATCTTTGTTTATGTCACTTTATTCTTGATCTTTTCATGGCCTTTTGATATGCGTCAGTCTAACCAAATTATGGCCTTTTGATATGCGGCAGACTAACCAAATTATGGCCCAACAATCTCACCCTTTGACTGATGCATTCAAAACCTTCAGACTCTTTACTTGAACATGATCAACAACATCAGCATCTGCATCCAATACTCTAACCAAATTATGGCCTTTTGATATGCGGCAGACTAACCAAATTATGGCCCAACAATCTCCCCCTTAGACTGATGCATTCAAAACCTTCAGACTCTTTACTTGAACATGATCAACAACATCAGCATCTGCATCCAATACTCTACCTGGATCATTACAAGATGATATAAACCAAACACGATGTTAGTGCGGAATCCTAACACCGTGGTGATTCAAGAACAATACAAATAAATATCAAAATGAACACGATATAATATGGTTTCAATGCATACGATTCAATAAATTGTCTAATACATAAATCGATTCATAAGGATCTCGGTTTATATAGGGTACTCAATATACAAGCCCAACTATAGCCCAAAGCCCTCTGAGATCCATAAGGATCTCGTTTTACATTCAAAGCCCAATACAAAACTCAATAAACAAATAACTAAGTACAAACAACCAAATATGGACCCAACAATCTCCCCCTTGGTTTGTAGCTTCGTTCTTATTTATTTCAATTCAGACTAGCCTAATCGAAATCCATAGGGATTTCAGTATTACACCAATGCAATTCTTTAACTCATCTTTGTTCATGTCACTTTAGTCTTGATCATGTCATGGCCTTTTGATATGCGTCAGTCTAACCAAATTATGGCCTTTTGATATGCGTTAGACTAACCAAATTATGGACCAACAATCTCCCCCTTTGACTGATTCTTTCAAAACCTTCAGACTCTATACTTGAACATGATCAACAACATCAGCATCTGCATCCAATACTGTACCTGGATCACTACAAGATGATATCTACCAAACACGATGTTAGTGCGGAATCATAACACCGTGGTGATTCAAGAACAATATAAATGAAGAAGAAGATGAACACGATGTAACATGGTTTCAATGCCTACGATTCTATTATCAATAATTCATCTAATAAATAAACCGATTCCACAAAATCTTGTGCTCTCTAGACGGTGGCTATGAAAGTGTTCAACCACTGTTCACCAACAACTGAACTCTCAACCTAGAATCCTATACAATGCATTCTATATATAGGGTACTCAATACACAAGCCCAACTATAGCCCAAATATAGCCCAATGCCCACCGAGATCCATAAGGTTCTCGGTTTACATTCATAGCCCAATACGAAACCCAATAAACATATAACTAAGTACAAACCACCAAATATGGAGCCAACTATCTCCCACTTGGTTTGTAGCTTCGTTCTTATTTATTTCACTTCAGACTAGCCTAATCGAAATCCATAGGGATTTCGGTATTACACCAATGCAATTCTTCAACTCGTCTTTGTTTATGTCACTTTGGTCTTGATCATGTAATGGCCTTTTGATATGCGTTAGTCTAACCAAATTATGGCCTTTTGATATGCGGCAGACTAACCAAATTATGGTCCAACAAACTCCCCCTTAGACTGATGCTTTCAAAACCTTCAGACTCTATTCTTGAACATGATCAACAACATCAGCATCTACATCCAATACTGTACCTAGATCACTACAAGATGATATCTAACAAACACGATGTTAGTGCGGAATCTTAACACCGTGTTGATTCAAGAACAATATAAATGAAGAACAAGATGAACACGATGTAACATGGTTTCAATGCCTACAATTCTATTATCAATAATTCGTCTAATAAATAAACCGATATACACATAATCTTATGCTCTCTAGACGGTGGCTATGAAAGTGTTCAACCACTGCTCACCAACAACTGAACTATCAACCTAGAACCCTATACAATGCATTCTATATATAGGGTACTCAATACACAAGCCCAACTATAGCCCAATGCCCACCGAGATCCATAAGGATCTCGGTTTACATTCATAGCCCAATACGAAACCCAATAAACATATAACTAAGTACAAACCACCAAATATGGACCCAACAATCTCCCCCTTTGTTTGTAATTTCATTCTTGTTTATTTCAATTCGGACTAGCCTAATCGAAATCCATAGGGATTTCGGTTTTACACCAATGCAATTCTTCAACTCATCTTTGTTTATGTCACTTTATTCTTGATCTTGTCATGGCCTTTTGATATGCGTCAGTCTAACCAAATTATGGCCTTTTGATATGCGGTAGACTAACCAAATTATGGCCCAACAATCTCCCCCTTAGACTAATGCATTCAAAACCTTTAGACTCTTTACTTGAACATGACCAACAACATCAGCATCTGCATCCAATACTCTTCTTGGATCATTACAAGATGATATAAACCAAACACGATGTTAGTACGGAATCCTAACACCGTGGTGATTCAAGAGCAATACAAATAAAGATCAAGATGAACACGATATAATATGGTTTCAATGCATACGATTCAATAAATCGTCTAATACATAAATCGATTTATAAGGATCTCGGTTTATATAGGGTACTCAATATACAAGCCCAACTATTGCCCAAAGCCCACTGAGATCCATAAGGATCTTGATTTACATTCATAGCCCAATACGAAGCTCAATAAACATATAACTAAGTACAAACAACAAAATACGGACCCAACAATCCCCCCCTTAGTTTGTAGCTTCGTTCTTATTTATTTCACTTCAGACTAGCCTAATCAAAATCCATAGGGATTTCGGTATTACACCAATGCAATTCTTTAACTCATATTTGTTTATGTCACTTTAGTCTTGATCATGTCATGGCTTTTTGATATGCGTCAGTCTAACCAAATTATGGCCTTTTAATATGCGTCATACTAACCAAATTATGGCCCAACAATCTCCCCCTTAGACTGATTCTTTCAAAATCTTCAGACTCTTAACTTGAACATGATCAACAACATCAGCATCTGCATCCAATACTCTACCTGGATCACTACAAGATGATATAAACCAAACACGATGTTAGTGCGGAATCCTAACACCGTGGTGATTCAAGAACAATATAAATGAAGAACAAGATGAACACGATGTAATATGGTTTCAATGCATACGATATAATTATCAATAAATCGTCTAATACATAAACCGATATACACAGAATCATATGCTCTCAAGATGGTGGCTATGAAAGTGTACAACCACTGCTCACCAACAACTGAACTCTCAACCTAGAACCCTATACAATGCATTCTATATATTGGGTACTCAATACACAAGCCCAACTATAGCCCAAAGCCCACCGAGATCCATAAGGATCTTGGTTTACATTCATAGCCCAGTACGAAAGACAATAAACATATTACTAAGTATAAACCACAAAATAGGGACCCAACAATCTCCCCCTTGGTTTGTAATTTTATTCTTGTTTATTTCAATTCGGACTAGACTAACCGAAATCCATAGGGATTTTGGTATTACACCAATGTAATTCTTCAACTCATCTTTGTTTATATCACTTTAGTTTTGATCTTGTCATGGCCTTTTGATATGCATCAGTCTAACCAAATTATGGCCATTTGATATGCGTCAGACTAACCAAGTTATGGCCCAACAATATACCCCTTAGACTGATGCATTCAAAACCTTCAAACTCATTACTTGAACATGATCAACAACATCAGCATCTGCATCCAATACTATACCTGGGTCACTACAAGATGATATAAATCAAACACGATGTTAGTGCGGAATCCTAACACCGTGGTGATTCAAGAACAATACAAATAAAGATCAAGATGAACACGATGTAATATGGTTTCAATGCATACGATTCAATAAATCGTTTAATACATAAATTGATTCATAAGGATCTCGGTTTATATAGGGTACTCAATACACAAGCCCAACTATAGCCCAAAGCCCAATGAGATCCATAATGTAACGATTCCGGCAAAATTAGGTATACCCTAATCGGTATATACAATTTATGTGTTATTTAAGAATGAATATGTGAATTACGATGCGTTTATACGAGTATGTATTATTCATAGTACGAATTATACTCGATTATATAGTTAATCGTATTGGAAATACGATTAGCCGATTAACGGTTATTGAAGCTCGAACGATCGGGGATTGCTTTATAGACGAAATATATAATAATTAGTGATGTTTACGAAGTATTAAAGCTTCGGGATAAGTGAATTAAAGAACAGAAAAAGGTTCTTCGATTTAATGATACGTCGGTACGTTAAACGAAACCTTTAATACCAAACCGAGCAAGAGACGATCGATCAAGCCGAAAAAGATGCACAATTATTAATAATATGATGTTTCAAGTTAATAAATGTCATGGTTTAAGTTTTTAAAGTTTTTAAATCGGTTTTATATAAATTTCATTTTTTTAGCCGAAAAACGACCGTTTTAGCCTCGTTTTAAGCCAAATTAGACATTTAACCGAAAAAAGAACTGAACCAGATTATCCAAAACATTATCCAGATTACAGGAATCCGAATATGTGGCTAATATTGGAGGAGTGGGTCCCACCCCACCCTCCTTTGTGTTCCGGTCGCAATAAGGGGGTAACCCCTTTGCTTCATTATTTTTTTTTTTGTATAACATATCCAACATCCACCACTTTCTCTCAATCTCATAAGCCAAAATCCATAATTTTTAGTGAGAACAACGAGGTAAAGATCGAATTATAATCGTTTTCATCTTCGTTTCTCGAATCTAATTGCAAAAAAATGAGGTTTCAAGTGAAAAAGGGTGAAAACCTGAGATGAAACCGATTCTTGCATGATCAAGTGATGTATGCGGGTTATACAAGGGATCTTGGTTCAAGAAAGGAGTAAAACGAACCAAAAACGAATTTTTACGGTTTAAATCTTTGTTTTTATATCATAACCGAAACCATGAAAGAAATGGCTTGATTGTGGATGTAACTTGCTTGGTGTGGTGTTATTGTGCTTGTAGGTGTTGTATCTAGTTGTTAGCAAAGGCTAGAAAGCAAGATCCTTGCGGTTTGAAGCTAGAAACTCAAGGTAGTTCGGTTTTTGTATGTTATTGAGTTTTGGGACAGATTGTGATACGTGTGGAGTTAGGTCATGAAATTTTACAGAGATGTTAGATATATGAGAATATGAGTTCTGTGAATTGTTGGTAATTTTTGGACAAAGGATGAATATTTGGTGAATTTAATGCTCGGTTTTGGCCAAAAATGGTGAAAAATAGTTAAATATCATGAAAAATTCTGAAAAATTCCAGATAAGCTTTTTATAATATGTAAAAGTCACACATAAAATTTTAGGTCAGTTGGAGAAGTCTAAGTAGGCTTTTCGGTTAAACGAGTTCTAGGGTTTTCTAGCACGGTTTTAGTGAAAATGGCATTTAAAAAGTGATTTTGGTTCTGGAAAAATTACAGGGGACTATGAAGGTGACATGGGTCATCCAGGAAAAATTTGGGATTTTTGTAAGATCGTTTGGTATTTACGACATATTTAGTGTTTAAATGGTGTTTAAAAATAGATAAATAAATTTTAAATATAAAAATTAATTCTGGAAATATTTTTATAAAATTCCCCACTGTTAAAAAGTGATTTGTGCAAAATTTCAATATCCGAGACTAAACGGATAATTATTTGTGCTAAAAAGAAGATAAAAACAAACTTTTAAAGCTTAAAACGCGTAAATCGGTAATTGAGTTAAACAAGTAAAAAATGAATCATCCGAAAATAATTCGGATGATTTGAGTAATTTTAACAGTTTCCGGTACGTTAAAGACGGAAACGGGTCCCGCGGCCAATCGGGGCGTCTAAACCGAGCTCTAATTTCATAACCTTAACTAAATTATCAGTCAACAACTATTTTCGGGTCGTGTGTGACCAAACTCATTTTTGAAACGTGAAAACGGATAACCGTGCTAGGCACGCAAAACGGGAAAAACGACTAATAGTAATTTTGACCAGTGAACTCTAAACGATATCACAATCTGAGTCCTGAAAAGTGTTTCTGGGTTAACATTACCCCCGGAACGGGTACAGTACTGGGTTGACAGTGTCCCCAGATGTACCGGTTATCACGATTAAAATTATATAAATAGTGAATGTATAGTAACGAATTTAGGGATCGTATTACAGATCCGGATTAATAGTTCACGTACTGTGATACCCAATTGCCTACGATAAGGTGAGTTTCACGAGCCCCTGTTTCTGAATTGTTTTTAAATATTTTCCCGGGGCGGAAAGCATGTTGTTATCAAAATGTTTAAGTACATACTGAACGCATGGATTTGCGTGGATTTACATATATTTTATTGTACGGGAATCGTACGGAAATGTACTAAGATGGTAATTGTCTGAGTTGCTAACATTCTAAGGCCCCGGAACACGAGTGATTAACTGAAAGCTGGTAGAGTGTGGATAGTACTATTGGTCTGACAAACCCAACTGGTCCGGCATGGATTTGCTGATGTTTCCCAGCCAGTTGTACATGTCTATTTTGTTGTTATATATATTTTGCTATGTAATGTTAGACATAGCGGTTTGGGGCAGTTCCGTGGGCGGGGGATATGCCACGGGGGTTGTGTGTGATAGTCAGAGGTTTCACTTGTGGGCTCAGCATAATTACATCGCTAATATATTATTATGATAACGATTTATCACTGTTTAC
Organism: Bidens hawaiensis; assembly: GCF_021521415.1. NCBI lineage: Eukaryota > Viridiplantae > Streptophyta > Magnoliopsida > Asterales > Asteraceae > Bidens > Bidens hawaiensis. Next base: position 88,336 of record NW_027492069.1, read on the forward strand.
TTAAATTAGTGAAACTCACCAACTATTCGTAGTTGACCCGTTTTCTTTCCATGCTTTCTAGGTACTCCCAAACTGGAATAAGTGCTACATGCTTGATGATGCATGCTTTTTGTGGAAGCTTAGTGATCATTTTGTATTAATTATGTTAATGTAATGTTGGTAAAACTTATGTGCTATCGTGTAACGATTCCGGCAAATTCAGGTATACCCTAGCCGGAATATACCATTTATGTGTTATTTAATACTAAATATATGAATTATAATGTGTCTGTACGAGTATATAAGATTCCCAGTACGAATTATACTCGAATGTACAGTTAGTCGTATTGGAATTACGATTAACCGATGAACGGTTATTGAAACCCGAACGAATCGGGGATTACGTCATAGATGAAATATATGATGTTTAGTAAGGTTTACGAAGTATTAAGGCTTCGGGATGAGTGAATTATAGCACAGCAAAATGATTTCGATTTATTAGTACGTCGGTACGTTAAACGAAACCTTTAACATCAAACCAAGCAAGAGACGATCGATCAAGCCGAAAAAGATGCACAATGACCGACAATATGATGTGTTGAGTCAATAAATGTCATGGTTTAAGTTTTTAAAGATTTTAAATCGGTTTTATATAAATTTTATTTTTAAGCCGAAAAACGACCGTTTTAGCCTCGTTTTAAGTCGAATTAAGTGTTTAACCGAAAAACGAACTGAACCAGATTATCCACAACATTATCCGGATTACACAATCCAAATGTGTGGCCATGATTTGAGATGTGGGCCCCCCCACCTTACATTGGACCGATCGGTCCTATGCACACACACACACATTTCATTTTTCTTTTTTCTACATCCCAACTCTCCAAATCCTCTCAACCCTTTACACATTCATCCAACCCCCTTTGATTTATACCAAGAAACCGAGGTAAAGATCGGATTATAGTCGTGTTCATCGTCTTTTTCTCGAGTCATTTACAAGAAAATGAGGTTTCAAGTGAAAAATGGGTGAAAACCCGAGATGAAACCGATTCTTGCATGATCAAGTGATGTATACAAGTTATACAAGGGATCTTGGTCCAAGAAAGGAGTTAAAAGAGTCAAAAACGAATTTTTACGGTTAAAATCGTTGTTTTGATGTCTTAACCGAAACCATGAAAGAAATGGCTTGATTGTGGGTATAACTTGCTTGGTGTGGTGTTGTTGTGCTTGTAGGTGTTGTATCTAGTTGCTAGCAAAGGCTAGAAATCAAGATCTTTGCGATCTAAAGCTAGAAACAAAAGGTAGTTCGGTTTTTCGTATGATTTGTAAGATTTGGACAGATTGTGGTAGACTTAGATTTGAGTCACGAAATTTCACAGAGATTATCTACACATAAAAGTATGAGATCTGTGAAATTTTTGTAATTTTTGGATAAAGGATGAATATTTGGTGAATTTAATGCTCGGTTTTGGCTAAAAATGGTGAAAAATAGCTAAACATCATGAGAAATTCTGGAAAAATTTAGATAAGCTTTTTATAACATATAAAAGTAACAAACAAAATTTCAGGTCCATTGGAGAAGTCTAAGTAGGCTTTTCGGTAAAACGAGTTCTAGGGTTTTCTAGCTCGGTTTTGGTGAAAATGGCATGAAAAATGAGTTTTTGGTTCTGTAAAAATTACTGGGAACTATATGGATGGCAGGAGTCATCTCAGAAAAATTTGGGATTTTTCTAAGGTCGTTTGGTATTTTCGACATATTTGGTGTTTAAATGACGTTTAAAAATAGATAAATAAATGTTAAATATAAAAATTAATTCTGGAAATATTTTTATTAAATTTCCTTACTGTCAAAAACTGATTTGAGCAAAATTTCAAGACCCGAGACTAAACGGATAATTATTTGTGCTAAACAGAACATAAAAACAAACTTTTAAAGCTTAAAACGTGTAAACCGGCAAAGTTCGCCTAAGCGAGCTGACTGGTGCATAAAAACCCTAAAAATGGACTATTTTCATGAAACTAAGTTAATCAAGTAAAAATAAATCATCCGAAAATAATTCGGATGATTTGGGTAATTTTACCCGATTTAGTCGTTTCCGGCATATTAAAGACGGAAACGGGCCCCGCGGCCAAACGGGGTGTCTAAACCGAGCTCTAATTTCACCACTTTAATTAAAATATCAATAACAACTATTTTCGGGTCGTATGTGGCCAAACTCATTTTTGAAAACATAAAAACGAATAACCGTGCTAGGCACGCAAAACGAGAAAACAAACTAATGGTAGTTTGACTAAAGAACTCTAAGTGATAGCACAATCTAAGTCCTGAGAAGTGTATCGGGGTTAACATTGTCCCCGGATCGTGTACGGTACTGGGTTAACAGTGTCCCCGGACGTACCGGTTAACACGAATTTAAGTTATATTAATAGAAATTGTGTAGTAACGACTTAGGGATCGTATTACAGATCCGGACAGGTAGCCGTGCCAGTATTACATCTCTGCTCACCAAAATGTGAGTTTTCACGAGCCCCTTTTTATTGAACTGTTTTAAATATTTTCCCGGGGCGGAAAGCATGTTATTATCAAAGTGTTTAAGTTCATGCCGATCGCATGGAAATGAATGTATTTATATAATGTTTATTGTACGGGAATCGTACGGAAATGTACTAAGATGGTAATTGTCTGAGTTGCTAACATTGTAAGGCCCCGCAACACGAGTGATTAGCTAAAAGCCGGTAGAGTGTGAATAGTACTATTGGTCTGACAAACCCAACTGGTCCGGCATGGATTGCTGATGTTTCCCAGCCAGTTGCACATGTCTATTTTGGGTGTTATATATATTTTGCTATGTAGTGTTAGACATAGCGGTTTGAGGCAGTTCCGTGGACGGGGGATATGTCACGGGTCCGTGGGCAGGGGATATGCCACGGGGATTGTGTGTGATAGTCAGAGGTTTCACTTGTGGGCTCAGCATAATTACATCGCTAATATATGATTTATTATAACAAATTGTCAATGTTTATTTAAATCAGTGAAACTCACCAACTATTCGTAGTTGACCCGTTTTCTTTACATGCTTTCTAGGTACACCCAAATTGGAATGAGTGATACGTGCTTGATGATGTGTGCTATTTTTTGGAAGATTAAGGATCTATATTTTGTTTTAAATATGTTAATGTACTATCGGTAAAACTTATGTGATAACACCGAGATGGTAACGAAACTCGGAACAATGTAATTCGCTTAAATTAATGTAGTGGTGTTTTCTTTATAAGCAATGCTGTTGATATCAGATGTGTCTGTTGCGTCCCGTGTACGTTTCCGCTGCGGTTACGGGGTGTTACATATCGCCTAGACGGTAACTAAACTCGGAACAATGTAATGTGATGTAAATTAATTTTGTGGTGTTTTCTTTATAAGCAATGCTGTTGATATCGGATGTGTCTGTTGCATCCCGTTTACGTTTCCGCTGCGGTTACGGGGTGTTACACATAAGGATCTCGGTTTACATTCATAGCCCACTACGAAACTCAATAAACATATAACTAAGTACAAACAACCAAATATGGACCCAACAATCTCCCCTTGGTTTGTAGCTTCGTTCTTGTTTATTTCACTTCATACTAGCCTAATCGAAGTCCATAGGGATTTCGGTATTACACCAATGCAATTCTTCAACTCATCTTTGTTTATGTCACTTTTGTCCTGATCATGTCATGGCCTTTTGATATGCGTCAGTCTAACCAAATTATGGCCTTTTGATATGCGTCAGACTAACCAAATTATGCCCAACAATCTCCGCCTTAGACTGATTCTTTCAAAACCTTCAGACTCTTAACTTGAACATGATCAACAACATCAGCATCTGCATCCAATACTCTACCTGGATCACTACAAGATGATATAAACCAAACACGATGTTAGTGCGGAATCCTAACACTGTGTGATTCAAGAACAATATAAATGAAGAACAAGATAACACGATATAATATGGTTTCAATGCATACGATCCTATTATCAATAAATCGTCTAATACATAAACCGATTTACACATAATCATATGCTCTCTAGACGGTGGCTATAAAAGTGTACAACCACTGCTCACCAACAACTGCACTCTCAACCTAGAATCCTATAAAATGAATTCTATATATTGGGTACTCAATACACAAGCCCAACAATAGCCCAAAGCCCACCAAGATCCATAAGGATCTCGGTTTACATTCATAGCCCAGTATGAAAGACAATAAATATATTACTAAGTACAAACCACAAAATAGGGACCCAACAATCTCCCCCTTGGTTTGTAATTTTATTCTTGTTTATTTCAATTCGGACTAGCCTAACCGAAATCCATAGGGATTTCGGTATTCCACCAATGCAATTCTTCAACTCATCTTTGTTTATGTCACTTTAGTTTTGATCTTATCATGGCCTTTTGATATGCATCAGTCTAACCAAATTATGGCCCCTTTGATATGCGGCATACTAACCAAATTATGGCCCAACAATCTCCCCCTTAGACTGATGCATTCAAAACCTTCAGACTCTTTACTTGAACATGATCAACAACATCAGCATCTGCATCCAATACTCTACCTGGATCACTACATGTCACACCCGGCCCTGAGCGGCGGAAACAGCCGGGCGCGCGCGAGTGGGGATTGATAATTAAGCACGGGCCATTGCAAAACATTCAAAGATTTTCATTGCGCATGAAATGTTTAATACAAATGACATTGTTTAAGATTACATAAAAACATCCAAGTATAAAAACTGTTGAAGATTTCCACGCCATATCCCCTTGCGCGGCGGGTACAACCACGCGCATCGAAGGGATAGAACTAAAATCTTCCAAAAAGCTAGTTTTAGATGTTCAGCGTGAGGTGCTCTAAGTGTGACTCCATGCGCTACCTAGTTATCTCCTGAAAGACACGTAAAAACATTTGAATCAGTATAAACTGAGTGAGTTCACAAGTTTTAGTAACTTGATAAATCGTATTGCATCATAATCATTCTGAAACATATTCTGTTAGCCTCATTAAAACACATGCTTGGTAAGACAGTTATATTAACATATTCTGATAAAACCGTTCCGCGGGTTACGCGCGAACATTTCTGGGAACTGTGCTCGTCTGTGTAAGTGGCGCTGCCACTACGAGCTAAAATAATGTAATACCGTCCCGCGGGTTACGCGCAGACGTTTCTGGAAAACTATGCTCGTCTATGCAAAGAGGCATTGCCCCTACGAGCTAAGGATACTGTCCCGCGGGTTACGCGCGAACAATTCTGAGAAACTGTGCTCGTCCATGCAAAGAGGCATTGCCCCTACGAGCTAAAATAATAATTCCGTCCCGCGGGTTACGCGCGGACGTTGTGCCGGAAAACAAGGCGCTCGTCCATGCAAAGAGGCGCGACCCCTACGAGCGGGCTCAAACCCATAGTACTGCCCCATGACCATACTAGGCACTCGTCCATGCAAAGAGGTGCGACCCCTACGAGTGGGTGGATCAAACCAGCAGTCCCTACCCTTAGAGTTCCAATGGTAAAGTGATCACTTACTCGAGTTCTAGCGCACATACATTGAAAACCTTAGATAACCGTTTGCATTGCTCATCATGCAACATAACTTAAAACACATAATCGCTTGCATAGCTTGTAAGTATACCATGATAAAACATTATTTAAGTACGTGTCCCTCGCCTCGAAAGCAATTTAAAAACAGTGAAAACAGTGAAAATAGGGGCTGTGAGACTCACCTGTGGTTCTTGTTAAGGGATTAATCGAGATTCGGGTTTTCTTGGTGTTGGCCTCGGAATCGAAGGTCTAGAATACGATCAAATAACAAGTATATATATTAAGATCAAGAAATAGGAGAATACAAGGGTTGGATAGTAGGTTTCAAGGTTATATTCTCGGCTTACCTAGTAACAGGATCGGAGCTGGAAACAACGGATGCTTGGGAAAGGATTAGTGCAAGTTTGTAGTTCTTTGAAGTGTGTTTTGGGTGATAATTTAGGCTACAAATTTATAGGCAAACTCAAGGGAACACAATCCCTTGCTTTAGGGAATTGTAATCTTTTGAAATGATGGTAAAGTATGGAAATTATTATTATTTATTAAAAAGAGTAGAAAAGTAGATTAAATATTCTGATTTGATATGGACAGGACATGCAGGGCTGTGGCTGGTGAGAGTGGGTGGCTGGCAGTTGACTTTTACAGTTTGCTTTTTCAGTGCTTTAGACAGTGTACAGTAAAAAGTAGTTTTCTGAAACACGCTACCGCCCTCTTTTGGGCGGGGACAATTTCCTTAAATCTGAACATTTTGACTAAGTGTTCTGCGCGTATAACTTGGTGCGCATAGCTTTCTGCGTGTAGAACATTTCTTTGCTGCGGGTAGGTGCGTAACCTTCTCGCAGTTTAGGGATATTTGAGTTTCATTTGTAGATTCTCCAGGTGGTCTTGGTATTTCAACATAGTGATCAGTCATGTTGAAGTCAATTCCATCCTGGAGCTTCAGACAAACTAGCTTTCAACGTTCCCGCCATGCGGGTAGGTTAGTTCCCTTCCGCACGCGCATAAACGATGTAGGATGCACCCGCCTTAGCATCATGCGGGATGGTTGTAACGCCCTGGAATTTGACTGGTAGACAAAAATCAAGGAATCATCGGAAACTATACACTTTGGGGTTCTGGACGATAAGTTCGGAACCCATATCATTGGAGAAATCTGCTTTTATCATTTGAAATGTTTATTTTATAAAACGACATTTACGCCTGGAAAATATTAATTTTTATGCTTTTGAAAAATAAAATGTTCTTATTTAAAAAAAAAAAAAAAAAAAAAAAAAAAAAAAAAAAAAAGATTTTAAATAATTATTCGGAAAATGGTTTATAAAAGTTTTGCTGAAAAAGTTTTAGTTTGTTTAAAAACTTATGAACTCGACTAGTCTTGACCCGTCGGTAGCCTAAACCCGAACCCGAGTCACCCGAGTATTTAAGCGGAAAATCAAGTATTCTTACACCATCTCTTTCATTTCCACCAACACTTCCCACCCAAACACTCCCATCTCTAGAGAGAGAGTAGTGAGAGAAAGTCATCCAATCTAAGATTCGAGTCCACCAATCTGTTTATCGTTGTTGTCGGTAAGATCTTCTTGAAAATCATACGTTTTTACAACCAAAACCCGCCCCGAATCGAGCAAAAACTCCGACTTTTGTGTCAAGTGTGTTCTTGGTCAAAAACCGTCATTTTTGGTGTCAAAATGCAAGCTTTTGTGTTTAAAAGTACTAGGAATCGATACCCCTTTCAATCCCGAGCATTTCCATGTCAAAAACTTCGATTTTGGGTCAAAAATCTGGAAAATCTGGAAAACCCGTGGGTATCTCCGTCGCCCAGCTTGAAGGAGTCGGATCAGACTCATTCGATCGAACCAGTCGATCGAATCAGTCCAGTCGATCGAACCAGTCGATCGAATCAGTTCATTCGATCGAATGTGTCGATCGAACCAGTCCAGTCGACCGAATAGGAAAGCAACCGAATGGTCTCCAACTCATTCGACCGAATGAGCTTCGTATTCGATCGAACGTCTGTCTATTCGATCGAATGAGTGTCTATTCGATCGAATGTGTTTCTATTCGATCGAATGTGTGTCTATTCGATCGAATGTGTTTCTATTCGATCGAATGTGTTCCTATTCGATCGAATCAGGTCAGAACCAAGCTGTTTCGTCTTTAAAACCTAGTTTTTGCTCGAGATCGTGTAAGGCTTACACTCTTAGACTTAAACTGCGTTGTTAACTTATTATGTCCTTGTCTAGACTTAGAGGATCGACGTTTGACAGCACCCGACCGCCCTAGCAACCACACCTAGTCAACAAGGTGAGTTCATAGCCCCCATTTTTCTTTTAAAGCCTTTCAAATCATTGGGGGTGAAAACATGGTAAATGTACACGTTTTGACAAAACACATTTATTCAAACATTACTTATCATAAACACTTGACAAATCTTTTGCAAACAATGAACATTGGGAAAACAAGTAATCATGGCAGGTTACGCGTACCTTAACTTTCTCGGAAGTTGTGTATGCATAATCAAATATTCAGGAGTAAATATGGGAATCACTCAGCGTTTAGGGAACATTGGACGTTTGGAAATCAAAGTCATGTACCCGTTATACTTTATCATGAAAACACATTATTCATTGGTCAGTCTTGTGATCGTGTGAACAGTGGCAATATAGGTCACAATAGTGCATAGGTTTGATCTCCAAGTGGTCGATTGGTAGACAGGCCGTCACTAGATGTGGGATTCTAAAGTGATCGATTTAGAATACACGTGACCTATGGGGTTCTTAAGTGTTCGATTAAGAATCCGAAGGATCTCTTAAGTGTTCGATTAAGGATCCGAAGGATCTCCTAAGTGATCGATTAGAAAATCCAAGAGATACTAAAGTACGCTTTAGAATTCTCTCATGGTACCCAAAGTGATCGATTTGGGTTACCATCAAGGAAATCAAGTAGCATAGTGTGGTCTTGTGTGGGGTCGATGTCAGGTCTTGTGTGATCATTATGCATCATTATCATTTTTCATCATGGCATGGTTACATATGATTCTTGGGTATCTTATACATATATCCTTGATACCGTTCCTCCTGCATGCATGGAAACAATAATTGGAATCTTTTTACGAAACTCTTGCAGATTCAGTTGAGATGATAAGCATACCAAGCATAGTAGGATAAGTTGTAGGAGTGGTGGGTTAGCCGATGGTACACCCTATATATAAACCCCTACAACTTAGCCTAGTATGCTTGTGTAGGGCTTATCACTACAGTATTAGTTAACCTATGAATTCACTCATCTATTTTTTTGTAGTTGACGTTTTATTACATGTTTTCAGGAAATGAAGCAGGAAGTAGCTAATAGCTGATAGAGGCCTTAGAGAGATGAAGGCTAGGCTAGGAGTTGTTTGGAAACTTGATATTTTGTATTAAAACAATTTGTTTCATGTTACCTGGATGATGTAATATTTGACAGTTTGGTTATGTTTATGCATTTAGACTTTTATACTATTGTGCTCAATCAATCACGACCTAGTCGCCACGCCTCGGTTTTCCGCCATTACGACCGGGGTGTGACAGATTGGTATCAGAGCCAATGGTTATAGGGAATTAGGAAACCGACCTAGACTATAACCTAGGACCCTTAACTCTAGATAATTCATGCATCACTATCACACGCCCACACTTATGTGCTTGCTATGTGCTTATGTGCTGCATCTTTAATTGTGTCTATCGTAGCGATGTATTCTTTGGCTATTCCTTATCCTGTTATTCTTATTCCCGGTATCATTCTTGCGCGTTCTTTTTCTTTTTCTGAATGCCTCCTCGTCGCTCGTCCGTTAATGCTGACCCTGCTGACCTCGCTGCCATCATAGCGCAGCAAATTGCAGCAGTTCTTCCGGGTCTGGTTAACAACCTAAGGCAAGAAGGAACCTCGGGTGCGCCACAAGCCCCAGAACCGAATCCTACTCTTCAGGCCGACAGGCTCTATAAGGCTTTTACTAACACTGGGCCTACGAGCTTTAATGGATCCGAGGGAGCTGCTGGTCTTCTCCAGTGGTTCGAGAAAGTCGAAGCTTCATTCAACATGTGCTCTTGCCCGGATGAACTCAGGGTCAAATTCGCGGCGAGTATGTTCCACAAACGGGCTCTCACGTGGTGGAATATCGAGATTAGAACCAGGGGGCGAGACGCGGTCTTAGCCTTGCCCTGGGCCGAGTTTGTTGAGCTAGTCACGCAGGAGTTCGTTCCGAGAACCGAACTCCAGAAATTGGAGGCTGAGTTTAGGGCGCACACGATGAAGGGCGCCGATCACATGAAGTACACGGAGAGATTTCATGAACTCTCCCTATTGGTGCCCCACATGGTTACCCCAGCTTCACGCGCTGTCGAGCAATACATCAGCGGTCTTCCGGACTCTATGAGGGGCATTGCGGTTGCAGTTGACCCCACTACACTTAAGGCAGTGATCGATCTCACTGCCCGTTTGACCAGGGAACAGCTCAGGTCCGGTGTTTTGCATCAGGATAAGGGCAAATCTTCCGATGGGAAAGCGAAAAAGGGGAACAATAGGAAGCGGAAAGCGACCTACTTAACTGCGATCACTGGTGCTACGCCTATCAACTCCATGGCCCCCGTTTCAGCCGCAACAGTTCAGGGAAGACCGAGAAAGGAATATACTGGGCCGCATCCCAAGTGCAACTTATGTTCTTATCATCACCCAACAAGTGAGTTGTGCCGCAAGTGCACAAATTGTGGACGATTCGGACACCTGGTGGAGCGCTGCAGGAGTCCTGGCAACCAATTGGCTGTGGGGAATGCTAACCCTCAGCCTAACCCTGCTCGAGGCTGCTTCGAGTGTGGCGCGATGGACCATTACAGAAATCGATGCCCTCGCGTCACCAACGTTCCTCCGGCTCGCGGGAGGGCCTTCACCATTGGAGCTGCCGAAGCACGCCAAAACCCCGATGTTATTACTGGTACGTTTACTCTTAACAACAATTGGGTGTCTGTCCTATTTGATACAGGAGCTGATAGGAGTTTTGTCTCTTGCGAATTGGTTCCTTTGCTGAAATTAAAAATTTCCGAGTTGGAACCTGCCTTGGTTGTTGAACTTGCTAGTGGAGAGTCCACACAAGTGAGGTCTGTCATTCGATATTGCACCCTTACTCTTGTCACCACATCGTTCAGTATTGACCTTATACCTTTTCGTCTTGGAAGCTTCGATCTAGTTGTGGGAATGGACTGGCTGTCTAGCAATCGCGCGGAAGTAATCTGCGCCGAGAAACTTATTCGTATCCCTCTGTCTTCTGGTGAAATTCTAACCATTCAAGGGGATAGGTCGGGTGGATGCCTAAGAATCGTTTCTTGCTTAAAAGCCAGTCGGTACCTTCAAAAGAAGTATCCCGCATTTCTAGCCCGTGTTACTCTCAAGGAATCCAAAGTCAAGAGACTGCAGGACTTCCCTGTCGTGCGTGAATTTTCTGATGTTTTTCCCTATGAGCTGCCTGGACTTCCTCCTAGCAGGCAGGTGGAATTTCGTATCGATCTTATTCCTGGTGCTCTCCCTGTTGCTAAGTCTCCTTATCGTCTAGCTCCGCTGGAACTTCAAGAATTATCGAATCAGCTTCAAGAACTTCTTGGCAAGGGATTCATTCGCCCTAGCTCGTCTCCATGGGGAGCCCCAGTACTCTTCGTCAAAAAGAAGGATGGGACTTTCCGTATGTGCATTGACTATCGGGAGCTTAATAAACTGACCATCAAAAACCGGTACCCGTTACCGAGAATTGATGATCTCTTAGATCAGCTTCAGGGTGCTACGTTTTTCTCTAAGATCGATCTGCGTTCTGGTTACCATCAATTGCGTGTTCTGGAAGAGGATATCCCGAAAACTGCGTTCCGAACTCGTTACGGTCATTACGAGTTCATGGTTATGCCTTTTGGAATGACCAATGCCCCCGCCATTTTCATGGATCTGATGAATCGCGTTTGCCGTCCATATCTCGACCAGTTTGTCATTGTTTTCATAGACGATATTCTCATTTATTCTCGTTCGAGGACCGATCATGAGCTTCATCTCAGGCTTATTTTGGAGCTTCTCAGGAAGGAACAACTATATGCCAAGCTCTCCAAGTGCGAATTTTGGCTAAAGGAAGTTCAATTCTTGGGACATGTTATCAATGTCGACGGCATACACGTCGACCCTGCCAAGGTAGAAGCCATCAGAAATTGGGTAGCGCCTAAAACACCTACCGAAATCCGTTCATTTCTTGGATTGGCTGGTTACTACCGCCGATTTATCTCAAACTTCTCCAGGATTGCCTTGCCTTTGACCACTCTGACTCAGAAGGGAGAACCCTTCGTGTGGGGACGAGATCAAGAGGAAGCCTTCCAAACTCTGAAGAATAAACTTTGCCGTGCACCGATTCTATCGCTTCCGGTAGGTGACGATGACTTTACCGTTTATTGCGATGCTTCAAATCAAGGCCTCGGTTGCGTTTTAATGCAACGAGGGAAGGTCATCGCTTACGCTTCTCGACAACTCAAGGTGCACGAAATGAACTACGCCACGCATGACCTCGAGTTGGGTGCTGTGGTGTTTGCCTTAAAAATCTGGAGACACTACCTGTACGGCACGAAGTGTGTCATCTATACCGACCACAAGAGCTTACAGCACATCCTCCATCAGAAAGAGTTGAACATGAGGCAGCGACGCTGGGTCGAACTTCTCAGCGATTACGATTGTGAAATCCGCTACCACCCGGGAAAGGCTAATGTGGTGGCTGACGCATTGAGTCGTAAAGAAAGGACCCAACTGCACTCTATTCGAATTCAATCCAATCTTCCCTCCTTAATTCGCGAAGCTCATAATCAGGCGCTTGTGAATGGAGATCTCAAGGGCGTTTTGTCGTGTGGAGCCGAACAGAAATTCGAAACCAAGTTGGACGGCATCCTCTATTTTCTTGATCGAGCATGGATCCCAAACTCTGAGCCTCTTCGAACGCTTATTCTAAGTGAAGCCCACAAGTCCAGATACTCGATTCATCCCGGCAGCAGCAAAATGTATCAAGATCTTAAACCTCATTATTGGTGGCCCGGGATGAAGAAAGACATCGCTTTATACGTGATGAGATGTTTGACTTGTTCGCGAGTCAAGACAGAGCATCGAAGGCCGTCTGGGCTGCTTCAGCAACCTATTATTCCTCAGTGGAAGTGGGAAGAGTTAGCTATGGATTTCATCACCAAGCTACCGCGGACGCCTAGCGGTCATGACTCAATTTGGGTTATTGTGGACATTCTAACTAAATCCGCTCACTTTATCCCGGTTCGTGAGGACTACACTACGGAAAAGTTGGCGCGGATATACATTCGTGAGATCGTTTCCCGTCATGGTGTGCCTAAGGGCATTACGTCTGATCGCGACAGCAGTTTTCTTCCAGGTTCTGGAAATCTTTGCAAAAGGCCTTTGGGACAAGTGTGAAGCTTAGCTCTTCCTATCATCCAGAAACTGATGGGCAGAGCGAGAGGACCATACAAACCCTAGAGGACATGTTGAGAGCTTGTATCCTTGAATTCGGTAATAGTTGGGAAGCTCATCTGCCGCTGGCAGAATTTTCTTACAACAATAGTTACCACTCTTCTATTAAATGCGCGCCGTTTGAAGCTCTTTACGGTCGCAAGTGTCGCTCACCCTTGTGTTGGTCCGAGACCGGGGATTCACAGATCATCGGCCCGGAACTAATACAGGAAACAACCGATCAAATCGCTATCATTCAACAGCGACTCAAAGACGCCCGTTGTCGGCATAAGTACTACGCAGACAAACGACGCAAGCCACTCGAGTTTCAAGTTGGTGACCGTGTTCTGCTGAAAGTTTCCCCCTGGAAGGGCGTAGTCCGTTTCGGGAAGAAGGGAAAGTTCGCTCCGAGGTATGTTGGACCATTCAAAATCCTTGAAAGGATCGGACCAGTTGCCTATCGTCTTGAGCTGCCGCCGGAACTCGGTAGAGTTCACAATGTTTTTCATGTTTCGCAGTTAAAGAAGAGTCTTGTTGACGAGGCCCTTCTCATTCCCGTCGACGAGGTTCGAATTAACGACAATCTGCTTTTTGTTGAAGAACCCGTCGAAATCTTGGATCGCGAGGTCAAGAAGACCAAGCGTAGCCGCATACCGCTTGTGAATGTTCGATGGAATAACAAACGCGGACCCGAGTTTACATGGGAACGCGAAGATCAAATGAAGGAGAAATACCCTCATCTGTTCTCTTAGTCTCTATTCTTGTAATCTATTGTCTAGAAGTCAATATAACATTTGCAGCATGTATCAAATAATTGTGTTATTCAATGAATATCGTGTTGCCTTATTATGCTTATAAGTATTCTTTTATTTGCATCCACAAATTTGGCTACTCAGGGCTCATGCTGGGAGCACAAGTCATATCTACTCAATCATATGAATTTTGGGGAAATTTATACATTATTTAAGCCAAAAATTTGTCATTCATTCTTGCATTCATGGAGCATGGTTGTGTGTATGTGTGTGGTGTCGTGTCAAATTTTCTAGCCGCACACAATAGAGCTTATACATTGATACAAGGTGAGCTCGTAATTATAGTCCGGAATATAATTACATCAAGGTCACAGGTGTATACGTGTATAAGCAATATGCTATTGTGTAACTAGAAGTCGTGAACTCAAGGTTCGTGTAGAGAAATATTCGACAAAGGTTGAAGAAGTGGTGGGTTAGCCGCTGGTACACCCTATATATAAACCTCTTCGGCACGAGTTGAATATGTCTGAAGCGAAACCTGGAATTAGGGACTTATAGTTAGCGTGGCAGCTGTGAGACATTGAATTCAAGAATTACCGAGGGTAATATTCGCGGAAGATTGAAGGAGTGGTGGGTTAGCCGCTGGTACACCCTATATATAAACCCCTTCAATCCGAAATGAATATGTCTGATGTAAAGCTTGAGGATGATGCCTTGTAGTGGAAAATAGTGTGTCGTCCTGTGTGTCATTGATCTAATAGGAGTCGAAGGAAACACCCAAGTAAGGTTGAAGGAGTGGTGGGTTAGCCGCTGGTACACCCTATATATAAGCCCCTTCGGCTTGATTTGGGTGGTGCCTGAGACGAATATTAGAAGTGGTGGCGCATAGTGGTCATCATGGGATCATGTAATCTTAATCATCGATGCATCAAGTATACTAAAAAGCTAAATTTCGGGACGAAATTCCCCTAAGTTGGGGAGGATGTAACGCCCTGGAATTTGACTGGTAGACAAAAATCAAGGAATCATCGGAAACTATACACTTTGGGGTTCTGGACGATAAGTTCGGAACCCATATCATTGGAGAAATCTGCTTTTATCATTTGAAATGTTTATTTTATAAAACGACATTTACGCCTGGAAAATATTAATTTTTATGCTTTTGAAAAATAAAATGTTCTTATTTAAAAAAAAAAAAAAAAAAAAAAAAAAAAAAAAAAAAAAGATTTTAAATAATTATTCGGAAAATGGTTTATAAAAGTTTTGCTGAAAAAGTTTTAGTTTGTTTAAAAACTTATGAACTCGACTAGTCTTGACCCGTCGGTAGCCTAAACCCGAACCCGAGTCACCCGAGTATTTAAGCGGAAAATCAAGTATTCTTACACCATCTCTTTCATTTCCACCAACACTTCCCACCCAAACACTCTCATCTCTAGAGAGAGAGTAGTGAGAGAAAGTCATCCAATCTAAGATTCGAGTCCACCAATCTGTTTATCGTTGTTGTCGGTAAGATCTTCTTGAAAATCATACGTTTTTACAACCAAAACCCGCCCCGAATCGAGCAAAAACTCCGACTTTTGTGTCAAGTGTGTTCTTGGTCAAAAACCGTCATTTTTGGTGTCAAAATGCAAGCTTTTGTGTTTAAAAGTACTAGGAATCGATACCCCTTTCAATCCCGAGCATTTCCATGTCAAAAACTTCGATTTTGGGTCAAAAATCTGGAAAATCTGGAAAACCCGTGGGTATCTCCGTCGCCCAGCTTGAAGGAGTCGGATCAGACTCATTCGATCGAACCAGTCGATCGAATCAGTCCAGTCGATCGAACCAGTCGATCGAATCAGTTCATTCGATCGAATGTGTCGATCGAACCAGTCCAGTCGACCGAATAGGAAAGCAACCGAATGGTCTCCAACTCATTCGACCGAATGAGCTTCGTATTCGATCGAACGTCTGTCTATTCGATCGAATGAGTGTCTATTCGATCGAATGTGTTTCTATTCGATCGAATGTGTGTCTATTCGATCGAATGTGTTTCTATTCGATCGAATGTGTTCCTATTCGATCGAATCAGGTCAGAACCAAGCTGTTTCGTCTTTAAAACCTAGTTTTTGCTCGAGATCGTGTAAGGCTTACACTCTTAGACTTAAACTGCGTTGTTAACTTATTATGTCCTTGTCTAGACTTAGAGGATCGACGTTTGACAGCACCCGACCGCCCTAGCAACCACACCTAGTCAACAAGGTGAGTTCATAGCCCCCATTTTTCTTTTAAAGCCTTTCAAATCATTGGGGGTGAAAACATGGTAAATGTACACGTTTTGACAAAACACATTTATTCAAACATTACTTATCATAAACACTTGACAAATCTTTTGCAAACAATGAACATTGGGAAAACAAGTAATCATGGCAGGTTACGCGTACCTTAACTTTCTCGGAAGTTGTGTATGCATAATCAAATATTCAGGAGTAAATATGGGAATCACTCAGCGTTTAGGGAACATTGGACGTTTGGAAATCAAAGTCATGTACCCGTTATACTTTATCATGAAAACACATTATTCATTGGTCAGTCTTGTGATCGTGTGAACAGTGGCAATATAGGTCACAATAGTGCATAGGTTTGATCTCCAAGTGGTCGATTGGTAGACAGGCCGTCACTAGATGTGGGATTCTAAAGTGATCGATTTAGAATACACGTGACCTATGGGGTTCTTAAGTGTTCGATTAAGAATCCGAAGGATCTCTTAAGTGTTCGATTAAGGATCCGAAGGATCTCCTAAGTGATCGATTAGGAAATCCAAGAGATACTAAAGTACGCTTTAGAATTCTCTCATGGTACCCAAAGTGATCGATTTGGGTTACCATCAAGGAAATCAAGTAGCATAGTGTGGTCTTGTGTGGGGTCGATGTCAGGTCTTGTGTGATCATTATGCATCATTATCATTTTTCATCATGGCATGGTTACATATGATTCTTGGGTATCTTATACATATATCCTTGATACCGTTCCTCCTGCATGCATGGAAACAATAATTGGAATCTTTTTACGAAACTCTTGCAGATTCAGTTGAGATGATAAGCATACCAAGCATAGTAGGATAAGTTGTAGGAGTGGTGGGTTAGCCGATGGTACACCCTATATATAAACCCCTACAACTTAGCCTAGTATGCTTGTGTAGGGCTTATCACTACAGTATTAGTTAACCTATGAATTCACTCATCTATTTTTTTGTAGTTGACGTTTTATTACATGTTTTCAGGAAATGAAGCAGGAAGTAGCTAATAGCTGATAGAGGCCTTAGAGAGATGAAGGCTAGGCTAGGAGTTGTTTGGAAACTTGATATTTTGTATTAAAACAATTTGTTTCATGTTACCTGGATGATGTAATATTTGACAGTTTGGTTATGTTTATGCATTTAGACTTTTATACTATTGTGCTCAATCAATCACGACCTAGTCGCCACGCCTCGGTTTTCCGCCATTACGACCGGGGTGTGACAATGGTCAACCCATAGACAACATAACGTTTAAGTTACATGAAAACATAAAGCCAAATCATTCACGCATGGCGCATATAATATATGCTCACGCAGGTTCTTAATATGGTGCGCTCGCGCAGGGCGCACATAACAAATGCACGCGCTGACTATCATGGCGCGCATAATATTTACAATCACCTAATTATTAGGTTGATTACTTAGTTTAAGGGGTTGGGAATTTACCGGGTGTCACATTCTCCCCTCGTTAAACGAATTTCGTCCCGAAATTTAGGAGACGTTGCTGGCAGAAGCCATGTTCTGAAAGAGGTGTGGGTATTTTATGCGCATCTGATCTTCTCTTTCCCAAGTGAATTCAGGCCCACGCCTTGAGTTCCATTGAACTTTTACCAACTTGATTCTGCTTCTGCGCAACCTTTGTTCTTTCCAATCGGTTACGGCTATAGGTTCTTCTACGAAGTGCAGCTGTTTGTCAATATGAACTTCTTCCAACGGTAAAATCAACGTTTCGTCAGATAAACATTTCTTGAGGTTGGATACATGAAACGTATCATGAACTCCACCGAGTTCGGCGGGTAAACGAAGTTTATAAGCAACCGGACCGATCCTTTCCAGGATCTCGAATGGTCCAATGAAGCGCGGATTTAGCTTTCCTCGCTTACCGAAACGGGGGACTCCCTTCCATGGAGAGACTTTCAAAAGTACTTTATCCCCTACTTGAAACTCCAACGGTTTCCTTCTCATATCAGCATAACTCTTCTGTCTGTCGCGCGCTGTCTTAAGGCGATCCCTTATCTGAAAAATCTTGTCTGTTGTTTCTTGGATCAATTCTGGACCAGTCATTTGCTTCTCACCCACTTCAGCCCAGCACAGTGGGGATCTACACTTGCGCCCATACAAAGCTTCGAACGGCGCAGCTTTAATGCTTGTGTGATAACTGTTATTGTAAGAAAATTCAACCAACGGGAGGTGGGTATCCCAACTACCTCCAAAATCGATCGCGCACGCGCGCAGCATATCTTCCAATGTCTGGATCGTTCGTTCGCTTTGTCCATCCGTTTGGGGGTGATAAGCCGTACTCATGTCCAGTCGAGTACCTAACCCCTCTTGTAATGATCTCCAAAACCTTGAGGTGAACCGACTATCTCTATCGGAAATGATGGACACTGGGACTCCATGTTTTGAAACTACTTCTCGAATATATAGTCGGGCTAGCTTTTCCATTTTATCAGTTTCTTTAATCGGCAGGAAGTGCGCTGACTTGGTTAGCCGATCCACAATAACCCATATCGTGTCGTAACCCCCAGGTGTCCTTGGTAGTTTGGTGATGAAGTCCATAGAGATTTGTTCCCACTTCCACATGGGAATTTCTGGCTGTTGAAGCAACCCTGATGGTTTCTGGTATTCAGCCTTTACCTTCGAACACGTCAGGCACTTACTGACATACGTCGCGATGGCGCCTTTAAGATTGGGCCACCAATACAGCGTTTTAACATCTTGGTACATCTTGTCTGCGCCAGGATGTACGGAATATCGCGTCTTGTGAGCTTCGTTTAAAACTTGCTCGCGCAATCCTCCCTTGAGAGGGACCCATATGCGGTTGGCAAAATATCGAGTGTTCCCTTTAAGTTCCAAATTCTTAATCATACCCCCAAGGCATTCGTTTTTAACAAACTCTGGTTTCAAGGCTTCTTGCTGAGCGTCTCGGATGCGGGTAGAGAGATCTGCGTGAATGGTCAACCTTAGAGCCTTGACTCGTAGCGTTTTTATTCGCTCCTTTCTGCTTAGCGCGTCTGCTACCACATTCGCTTTCCCCGGATGATACTTGATCTCGCAATCATAATCATTCAACAATTCAACCCATCTTCGTTGCCTCATGTTTAAATCCTTTTGATCAAATATATGTTGAAGGCTCTTGTGATCCGTAAAGATTATACACTTTGTACCATAGAGGTAATGGCGCCAAATCTTTAGCGCGAAGACAACAGCTCCAAGTTCCAGATCATGCGTTGTGTAGTTCTTCTCATTGGTCTTAAGTTGGCGCGAGGCATACGCTATAACTTTGTCTCGCTGCATAAGGACACATCCGAGTCCCTGGTGTGAAGCGTCGCAGTAAACGACGATGTCATCCGTCCCCTCTGGTAAAGATAAAATTGGCGCACTACATAACTTCTGTTTCAACATTTGAAATGCCGCTTCCTGATTCTCGCCCCAAATAAACACCTTGTCTTTCTGAGTTAGCGCGGTCAGAGGTAGAGCTATCTTGGAGAAGTTCTCAATGAAGCGTCGATAGTAGCCAGCTAGTCCAAGGAATTGCCTCACCTCAGTTGGGGTTTTTGGCGCTTCCCAGTTTTCGATGGCTTTAACCTTAGAAGGATCGACGTGTATCCCTTTCTCGTTTACAACGTGACCGAGAAAGTGAACCTCTCTAAGCCAAAACTCACATTTAGAAAACTTTGCATACAACTTTTCTTTCCTTAACAATTCCAAAATCATTCTCAGGTGTTGCTCATGCTCGGCCTTGGTTCGAGAGTAAATCAAAATATCATCTATAAACACAATCACAAACTTGTCCAAATATGGTTTGCATACACGGTTCATCAGATCCATGAATACAGCCGGCGCATTAGTTAGCCCGAAAGGCATCACTAAGAACTCATAATGGCCATATCTGGTTCGGAAGGCTGTCTTTGGCGCGTCTTCCTCATGGACCCTAAGTTGGTGGTATCCTGACCGTAGATCTATCTTCGAATAATAACTGGATCCCTGCAACTGGTCAAATAAGTCGTCAATCCTCGGTAAGGGGTACCGATTTTTGACTGTCAGCTTGTTCAGCTCCCTGTAGTCAATACACATCCGGAACGAACCATCCTTCTTCTTTACAAACAGTACTGGAGCTCCCCAAGGTGAAAAGCTTGGGCGTATGAAACCCTTATCCAATAGTTCCTGTAACTGATTGGATAGCTCTTGCATCTCAGATGGAGCTAAGCGATAAGGCGCTCGAGCTACTGGCGCAGCTCCTGGGACCAAATCAATATGAAACTCGACTTGTCGCGGCGGCGGTAACCCGGGCAAATCTTCAGGAAAAACTTCTGGAAATTCGCGCACTACTGGTAAGTCTTCAATTCTTCGCTCATCTCCTTTCTTTACTACATGCGCCAGGAAGGCGTAGCACCCTTTCCTTAGGCACTTACGCGCCTTTAGGCATGAAATCAGTTTCGTCGCAACTCCCCTTCTTTCCCCTTGAATCATCAAAGTTTCTCCGTTCAACAGTGGAATCCGAACCTGCTTCTCATGACAAACAATCTCCGCGAGATTCTCGACCAACCAATCCATACCTACCACAATATCGAAACTTCCCAAATCTATTGGCAACAAGTTTATATTGAACTCATGACCTCCCATGACTAATACGCATTGCTCAGTCCTTTCATTCGCGCATAACTGCCTACCATTGGCTAGTTCTATAGTATAAGGTTTGTCTAGCCTACTGGTCGCTAAGCCCAGGGAGTTTTTAAACTCATGGGATATAAAACTTAGGTCAGTGCCAGTATCAAATAAGACAGATGCATAATGACCGTTAAGCAAAAACGTACCGGTTACCACATTCGGCTCTTCCTTTGCTTCACCCGCGCCAATCACAAAAGCTCTCCCGCGAGCTTGGTTTCCTTTCTGTGGGCAATCCCGACTGAAGTGTCCAGGCTTCCCGCATGCGTAGCAGTTGTCGCTCGATCCAGCTTCTCTGATGCGACAATTCATCGCCTTGTGTCCTGATCTGCCACATTTGGCGCATTCGATTTTTGCGCATTCACCCTCGTGGTGATACTTGCATTTGCTGCACCATGGGCGAGGCCCGCTGTATCCTTTCCTTGATGGTTCCGCGGCTTGAATCGCGTAAACCCTTGTGCTTTCCTGCTTCTTGGGCGGTGGCTGCTTGAAGTCTGACCCTCGGTGGGAGTTCCATTTCCTCTTGGAGTCAGAGGTTCGCTGCTCGTTCAAGCGAGCGGTCAACATACCCGCACGAACCGTATCCCTTGTAAGGGTGATGGCTCGCGCAACCGCCTCGTCAAAGGTCGGAGGTGCGGCGGCGTTGAGCGGGACTCTAACGACAGGAGGTAACCCAAAGATGTACCTCTCGATTTTCTTTTCTTCTGTGTTTGCCATGTCTGGCACCAGCTGGCAAAGCTCGTTGAAACGATTGGTGTAGGCATCGATATCCGTTCCTACCATGGTGTGGTTCCAGAATTCTTGTTGCAAGCTCTGAATTTCTGCGCGAGAGCAGAACTTTCTCATCATCATTTCTTTCAATTCTTCCCAGGTCTTGTGAAGAGCAATTTCTCGCCCCAAAGTCTTTACTTGGAGCTTCCACCAAGACGAAGCTGCTTCTTGGAACATGCAGGTCGCGTAAAGGACCTTTTGGTTTTCACTACATCCGCTGATGGAGAGAACTGTCTCCATCTTGTCAATCCAATTGTAGAGCCCAATGGCTCCTTCGGTGCCTTTGAACGGCCAAGGCCTACAGGCCATGAATGTTTTATAGGAGCATCCTTTGTCCAAGGCTCCTGATTCGGGTTCTGGGGTCTCGTTCTCTTGGCGACCCTGACTAGATTCGGCCTTGCTGGCCTCATGTGTTGCAATCGCCTGCGCGATTATTTCTGCGAGCTCCTCGGGTGTCATGGTAATTCCCTTGGCTCTGGTTGGAGGCATTCTTTTCATAAAAAGAAAATATAACAAACTTAGCGCATGTACTCAGAGCACATAATGTTCTTATCTCTAGACACTGTGACCCGTGTTCCTAAGTGCGTGTGTGATTTTTCTTTTGAACATATTCTTTTGAAAATATTTCATGCGATTCCCCAAAGGTTATAGTCTAGGTTAAAAACTTCTTTTCCTAGTTCGCTATAACCTGGCTCTGATACCAATCTGTCACACCCGGCCCTGAGCGGCGGAAACAGCCGGGCGCGCGCGAGTGGGGATTGATAATTAAGCACGGGCCATTGCAAAACATTCAAAGATTTTCATTGCGCATGAAATGTTTAATACAAATGACATTGTTTAAGATTACATAAAAACATCCAAGTATAAAAACTGTTGAAGATTTCCACGCCATATCCCCTTGCGCGGCGGGTACAACCACGCGCATCGAAGGGATAGAACTAAAATCTTCCAAAAAGCTAGTTTTAGATGTTCAGCGTGAGGTGCTCTAAGTGTGACTCCATGCGCTACCTAGTTATCTCCTGAAAGACACGTAAAAACATTTGAATCAGTATAAACTGAGTGAGTTCACAAGTTTTAGTAACTTGATAAATCGTATTGCATCATAATCATTCTGAAACATATTCTGTTAGCCTCATTAAAACACATGCTTGGTAAGACAGTTATATTAACATATTCTGATAAAACCGTTCCGCGGGTTACGCGCGAACATTTCTGGGAACTGTGCTCGTCTGTGTAAGTGGCGCTGCCACTACGAGCTAAAATAATGTAATACCGTCCCGCGGGTTACGCGCAGACGTTTCTGGAAAACTATGCTCGTCTATGCAAAGAGGCATTGCCCCTACGAGCTAAGGATACTGTCCCGCGGGTTACGCGCGAACAATTCTGAGAAACTGTGCTCGTCCATGCAAAGAGGCATTGCCCCTACGAGCTAAAATAATAATTCCGTCCCGCGGGTTAAGCGCGGACGTTGTGCCGGAAAACAAGGCGCTCGTCCATGCAAAGAGGCGCGACCCCTACGAGCGGGCTCAAACCCATAGTACTGCCCCATGACCATACTAGGCACTCGTCCATGCAAAGAGGTGCGACCCCTACGAGTGGGTGGATCAAACCAGCAGTCCCTACCCTTAGAGTTCCAATGGTAAAGTGATCACTTACTCGAGTTCTAGCGCACATACATTGAAAACCTTAGATAACCGTTTGCATTGCTCATCATGCAACATAACTTAAAACACATAATCGCTTGCATAGCTTGTAAGTATACCATGATAAAACATTATTTAAGTACGTGTCCCTCGCCCCGAAAGCAATTTAAAAACAGTGAAAACAGTGAAAATAGGGGCTGTGAGACTCACCTGTGGTTCTTGTTAAGGGATTAATCGAGATTCGGGTTTTCTTGGTGTTGGCCTCGGAATCGAAGGTCTAGAATACGATCAAATAACAAGTATATATATTAAGATCAAGAAATAGGAGAATACAAGGGTTGGATAGTAGGTTTCAAGGTTATATTCTCGGCTTACCTAGTAACAGGATCGGAGCTGGAAACAACGGATGCTTGGGAAAGGATTAGTGCAAGTTTGTAGTTCTTTGAAGTGTGTTTTGGGTGATAATTTAGGCTACAAATTTATAGGCAAACTCAAGGGAACACAATCCCTTGCTTTAGGGAATTGTAATCTTTTGAAATGATGGTAAAGTATGGAAATTATTATTATTTATTAAAAAGAGTAGAAAAGTAGATTAAAGATTCTGATTTGATATGGACAGGACATGCAGGGCTGTGGCTGGTGAGAGTGGGTGGCTGGCAGTTGACTTTTACAGTTTGCTTTTTCAGTGCTTTAGACAGTGTACAGTAAAAAGTAGTTTTCTGAAACACGCTACCGCCCTCTTTTGGGCGGGGACAATTTCCTTAAATCTGAACATTTTGACTAAGTGTTCTGCGCGTATAACTTGGTGCGCATAGCTTTCTGCGTGTAGAACATTTCTTTGCTGCGGGTAGGTGCGTAACCTTCTCGCAGTTTAGGGATATTTGAGTTTCATTTGTAGATTCTCCAGGTGGTCTTGGTATTTCAACATAGTGATCAGTCATGTTGAAGTCAATTCCATCCTGGAGCTTCAGACAAACTAGCTTTCAACGTTCCCGCCATGCGGGTAGGTTAGTTCCCTTCCGCACGCGCATAAACGATGTAGGATGCACCCGCCTTAGCATCATGCGGGATGGTCAACCCATAGACAACATAACGTTTAAGTTACATGAAAACATAAAGCCAAATCATTCACGCATGGCGCATATAATATATGCTCACGCAGGTTCTTAATATGGTGCGCTCGCGCAGGGCGCACATGTCACACCCCGGTCGTAATGGCGGAAAACCGAGGCGTGGCGACTAGGTCGTGATTGATTGAGCACAATAGTATAAAAGTCTAAATGCATAAACATAACCAAACTGTCAAATATTACATCATCCAGGTAACATGAAACAAATTGTTTTAATACAAAATATCAAGTTTCCAAACAACTCCTAGCCTAGCCTTCATCTCTCTAAGGCCTCTATCAGCTATTAGCTACTTCCTGCTTCATTTCCTGAAAACATGTAATAAAACGTCAACTACAAAAAGTAGATGAGTGAATTCATAGGTTAACTAATACTGTAGTGATAAGCCCTACACAAGCATACTAGGCTAAGTTGTAGGGGTTTATATATAGGGTGTACCATCGGCTAACCCACCACTCCTACAACTTATCCTACTATGCTTGGTATGCTTATCATCTCAACTGAATCTGCAAGAGTTTCGTATAAAGATTCCAATTATTGTTTCCATGCATGCAGGAGGAACGGTATCAAGGATATATGTATAAGATACCCAAGAATCATATGTAACCATGCCATGATGAAAAATGATAATGATGCATAATGATCACACAAGACCTGACATCGACCCCACACAAGACCACACTATGCTACTTGATTTCCTTGATGGTAACCCAAATCGATCACTTTGGGTACCATGAGAGAATTCTAAAGCGTACTTTAGTATCTCTTGGATTCCTAATCGATCACTTAGGAGATCCTTCGGATCCTTAATCGAACACTTAAGAGATCCTTCGGATTCTTAATCGAACACTTAAGAACCCCATAGGTCACGTGTATTCTAAATCGATCACTTTAGAATCCCACATCTAGTGACGGCCTGTCTACCAATCGACCACTTGGAGATCAAACCTATGCACTATTGTGACCTATATTGCCACTGTTCACACGATCACAAGACTGACCAATGAATAATGTGTTTTCATGATAAAGTATAACGGGTACATGACTTTGATTTCCAAACGTCCAATGTTCCCTAAACGCTGAGTGATTCCCATATTTACTCCTGAATATTTGATTATGCATACACAACTTCCGAGAAAGTTAAGGTACGCGTAACCTGCCATGATTACTTGTTTTCCCAATGTTCATTGTTTGCAAAAGATTTGTCAAGTGTTTATGATAAGTAATGATTGAATAAATGTGTTTTGTCAAAACGTGTACATTTACCATGTTTTCACCCCCAATGATTTGAAAGGCTTTAAAAGAAAAATGGGGGCTATGAACTCACCTTGTTGACTAGGTGTGGTTGCTAGGGCGGTCGGGTGCTGTCAAACGTCGATCCTCTAAGTCTAGACAAGGACATAATAAGTTAACAACGCAGTTTAAGTCTAAGAGTGTAAGCCTTACACGATCTCGAGCAAAAACTAGGTTTTAAAGACGAAACAGCTTGGTTCTGACCTGATTCGATCGAATAGGAACACATTCGATCGAATCGAAACACATTCGATCGAATAGACACACATTCGATCGAATAGAAACACATTCGATCGAATAGACACTCATTCGATCGAATAGACAGACGTTCGATCGAATACGAAGCTCATTCGGTCGAATGAGTTGGAGACCATTCGGTTGCTTTCCTATTCGGTCGACTGGACTGGTTCGATCGACACATTCGATCGAATGAACTGATTCGATCGACTGGTTCGATCGACTGGACTGATTCGATCGACTGGTTCGATCGAATGAGTCTGATTCGACTCCTTCAAGCTGGGCGACGGAGATACCCACGGGTTTTCCAGATTTTCCAGATTTTTGACCCAAAATCGAAGTTTTTGACATGGAAATGCTCGGGATTGAAAGGGGTATCGATTCCTAGTACTTTTAAACACAAAAGCTTGCATTTTGACACCAAAAATGACGGTTTTTGACCAAGAACACACTTGACACAAAAGTCGGAGTTTTTGCTCGATTCGGGGCGGGTTTTGGTTGTAAAAACGTATGATTTTCAAGAAGATCTTACCGACAACAACGATAAACAGATTGGTGGACTCGAATCTTAGATTGGATGACTTTCTCTCACTACTCTCTCTCTAGAAGTGGGAGTGTTTGGGTGGGAAGTGTTGGTGGAAATGAAAGAGATGGTGTAAGAATACTTGATTTTCCGCTTAAATACTCGGGTGACTCGGGTTCGGGTTTAGGCTACCGACGGGTCAAGACTAGTCGAGTTCATAAGTTTTTAAACAAACTAAAACTTTTTCAGCAAAACTTTTATAAACCATTTTCCGAATAATTATTTAAAATCTTTTTTTTTTTTTTTTTTTTTTTTTTTTTTTTTTTTTTAAATAAGAACATTTTATTTTTCAAAAGCATAAAAATTAATATTTTCCAGGCGTAAATGTCGTTTTATAAAATAAACATTTCAAATGATAAAAGCAGATTTCTCCAATGATATGGGTTCCGAACTTATCGTCCAGAACCCCAAAGTGTATAGTTTCCGATGATTCCTTGATTTTTGTCTACCAGTCAAATTCCAGGGCGTTACATCCTCCCCAACTTAGGGGAATTTCGTCCCGAAATTTAGCTTTTTAGTATACTTGATGCATCGATGATTAAGATTACATGATCCCATGATGACCACTATGCGCCACCACTTCTAATATTCGTCTCAGGCACCACCCAAATCAAGCCGAAGGGGCTTATATATAGGGTGTACCAGCGGCTAACCCACCACTCCTTCAACCTTACTTGGGTGTTTCCTTCGACTCCTATTAGATCAATGACACACAGGACGACACACTATTTTCCACTACAAGGCATCATCCTCAAGCTTTACATCAGACATATTCATTTCGGATTGAAGGGGTTTATATATAGGGTGTACCAGCGGCTAACCCACCACTCCTTCAATCTTCCGCGAATATTACCCTCGGTAATTCTTGAATTCAATGTCTCACAGCTGCCACGCTAACTATAAGTCCCTAATTCCAGGTTTCGCTTCAGACATATTCAACTCGTGCCGAAGAGGTTTATATATAGGGTGTACCAGCGGCTAACCCACCACTTCTTCAACCTTTGTCGAATATTTCTCTACACGAACCTTGAGTTCACGACTTCTAGTTACACAATAGCATATTGCTTATACACGTATACACCTGTGACCTTGATGTAATTATATTCCGGACTATAATTACGAGCTCACCTTGTATCAATGTATAAGCTCTATTGTGTGCGGCTAGAAAATTTGACACGACACCACACACATACACACAACCATGCTCCATGAATGCAAGAATGAATGACAAATTTTTGGCTTAAATAATGTATAAATTTCCCCAAAATTCATATGATTGAGTAGATATGACTTGTGCTCCCAGCATGAGCCCTGAGTAGCCAAATTTGTGGATGCAAATAAAAGAATACTTATAAGCATAATAAGGCAACACGATATTCATTGAATAACACAATTATTTGATACATGCTGCAAATGTTATATTGACTTCTAGACAATAGATTACAAGAATAGAGACTAAAAGAACAGATGAGGGTATTTCTCCTTCATTTGATCTTCGCGTTCCCATGTAAACTCGGGTCCGCGTTTGTTATTCCATCGAACATTCACAAGCGGTATGCGGCTACGCTTGGTCTTCTTGACCTCGCGATCCAAGATTTCGACGGGTTCTTCAACAAAAAGCAGATTGTCGTTAATTCGAACCTCGTCGACGGGAATGAGAAGGGCCTCGTCAACAAGACACTTCTTTAACTGCGAAACATGAAAAACATTGTGAACTCTACCGAGTTCCGGCGGCAGCTCAAGACGATAGGCAACTGGTCCGATCCTTTCAAGGATTTTGAATGGTCCAACATACCTAGGAGCGAACTTTCCCTTCTTCCCGAAACGGACTACGCCCTTCCAGGGGGAAACTTTCAGCAGAACACGGTCACCAACTTGAAACTCGAGTGGCTTGCGTCGTTTGTCTGCGTAGTACTTATGCCGACAACGGGCGTCTTTGAGTCGCTGTTGAATGATAGCGATTTGATCGGTTGTTTCCTGTATTAGTTCCGGGCCGATGATCTGTGAATCCCCGGTCTCGGACCAACACAAGGGTGAGCGACACTTGCGACCGTAAAGAGCTTCAAACGGCGCGCATTTAATAGAAGAGTGGTAACTATTGTTGTAAGAAAATTCTGCCAGCGGCAGATGAGCTTCCCAACTATTACCGAATTCAAGGATACAAGCTCTCAACATGTCCTCTAGGGTTTGTATGGTCCTCTCGCTCTGCCCATCAGTTTCTGGATGATAGGAAGAGCTAAGCTTCACACTTGTCCCAAAGGCCTTTTGCAAAGATTTCCAGAACCTGGAAGAAAAACTGCTGTCGCGATCAGACGTAATGCCCTTAGGCACACCATGACGGGAAACGATCTCACGAATGTATATCCGCGCCAACTTTTCCGTAGTGTAGTCCTCACGAACCGGGATAAAGTGAGCGGATTTAGTTAGAATGTCCACAATAACCCAAATTGAGTCATGACCGCTAGGCGTCCGCGGTAGCTTGGTGATGAAATCCATAGCTAACTCTTCCCACTTCCACTGAGGAATAATAGGTTGCTGAAGCAGCCCAGACGGCCTTCGATGCTCTGTCTTGACTCGCGAACAAGTCAAACATCTCATCACGTATAAAGCGATGTCTTTCTTCATCCCGGGCCACCAATAATGAGGTTTAAGATCTTGATACATTTTGCTGCTGCCGGGATGAATCGAGTATCTGGACTTGTGGGCTTCACTTAGAATAAGCGTTCGAAGAGGCTCAGAGTTTGGGATCCATGCTCGATCAAGAAAATAGAGGATGCCGTCCAACTTGGTTTCGAATTTCTGTTCGGCTCCACACGACAAAACGCCCTTGAGATCTCCATTCACAAGCGCCTGATTCTGAGCTTCGCGAATTAAGGAGGGAAGATTGGATTGAATTCGAATAGAGTGCAGCTGGGTCCTTTCTTTACGACTCAATGCGTCAGCCACCACATTAGCCTTTCCCGGGTGGTAGCGGATTTCACAATCGTAATCGCTGAGAAGTTCGACCCAGCGTCGCTGCCTCATGTTCAACTCTTTCTGATGGAGGATGTGCTGTAAGCTCTTGTGGTCGGTATAGATGACACACTTCGTGCCGTACAGGTAGTGTCTCCAGATTTTTAAGGCAAACACCACAGCACCCAACTCGAGGTCATGCGTGGCGTAGTTCTTTTCGTGCACCTTGAGTTGTCGAGAAGCGTAAGCGATGACCTTCCCTCGTTGCATTAAAACGCAACCGAGGCCTTGATTTGAAGCATCGCAATAAACGGTAAAGTCATCGTCACCTTCCGGAAGCGATAGAATCGGTGCACGGCAAAGTTTATTCTTCAGAGTTTGGAAGGCTTCCTCTTGATCTCGTCCCCACACGAAGGGTTCTCCCTTCTGAGTCAGAGTGGTCAAAGGCAAGGCAATCCTGGAGAAGTTTGAGATAAATCGGCGGTAGTAACCAGCCAATCCAAGAAATGAACGGATTTCGGTAGGTGTTTTAGGCGCTACCCAATTTCTGATGGCTTCTACCTTGGCAGGGTCGACGTGTATGCCGTCGACATTGATAACATGTCCCAAGAATTGAACTTCCTTTAGCCAAAATTCGCACTTGGAGAACTTGGC
Organism: Bidens hawaiensis; assembly: GCF_021521415.1. Lineage (NCBI taxonomy): Eukaryota > Viridiplantae > Streptophyta > Magnoliopsida > Asterales > Asteraceae > Bidens > Bidens hawaiensis. The sequence continues at coordinate 118,355 of NW_027492069.1, forward strand.
ATATAGTTGTTCCTTCCTGAGAAGCTCCAAAATAAGCCTGAGATGAAGCTCATGATCGGTCCTCGAACGAGAATAAATGAGAATATCGTCTATGAAAACAATGACAAACTGGTCGAGATATGGACGGCAAACGCGATTCATCAGATCCATGAAAATGGCGGGGGCATTGGTCATTCCAAAAGGCATAACCATGAACTCGTAATGACCGTAACGAGTTCGGAACGCAGTTTTCGGGATATCCTCTTCCAGAACACGCAATTGATGGTAACCAGAACGCAGATCGATCTTAGAGAAAAACGTAGCACCCTGAAGCTGATCAAAGAGATCATCAATTCTCGGTAACGGGTACCGGTTTTTGATGGTCAGTTTATTAAGCTCCCGATAGTCAATGCACATACGGAAAGTCCCATCCTTCTTTTTGACGAAGAGTACTGGGGCTCCCCATGGAGACGAGCTAGGGCGAATGAATCCCTTGCCAAGAAGTTCTTGAAGCTGATTCGATAATTCTTGAAGTTCCAGCGGAGCTAGACGATAAGGAGACTTAGCAACAGGGAGAGCACCAGGAATAAGATCGATACGAAATTCCACCTGCCTGCTAGGAGGAAGTCCAGGCAGCTCATCGGGAAAAACATCAGAAAATTCACGCACGACAGGGAAGTCCTGCAGTCTCTTGACTTTGGATTCCTTGAGAGTAACACGGGCTAGAAATGCGGGATACTTCTTTCGAAGGTACCGACTGGCTTTTAAGCAAGAAACGATTCTTAGGCATCCACCCGACCTATCCCCTTGAATGGTTAGAATTTCACCAGAAGACAGAGGGATACGAATAAGTTTCTCGGCGCAGATTACTTCCGCGCGATTGCTAGACAGCCAGTCCATTCCCACAACTAGATCGAAGCTTCCAAGACGAAAAGGTATAAGGTCAATACTGAACGATGTGGTGACAAAAGTAAGGGTGCAATATCGAATGACAGACCTCACTTGTGTGGACTCTCCACTAGCAAGTTCAACAACCAAGGCAGGTTCCAACTCGGAAATTTTTAATTTCAGCAAAGGAACCAATTCGCAAGAGACAAAACTCCTATCAGCTCCTGTATCAAATAGGACAGACACCCAATTGTTGTTAAGAGTAAACGTACCAGTAATAACATCGGGGTTTTGGCGTGCTTCGGCAGCTCCAATGGTGAAGGCCCTCCCGCGAGCCGGAGGAACGTTGGTGACGCGAGGGCATCGATTTCTGTAATGGTCCATCGCGCCACACTCGAAGCAGCCTCGAGTAGGGTTAGGCTGAGGGTTAGCATTCCCCACAGCCAGTTGGTTGCCAGGACTCCTGCAGCGCTCCACCAGGTGTCCGAATCGTCCACAATTTGTGCACTTGCGGCACAACTCACTTGTTGGGTGATGATAAGAACATAAGTTGCACTTGGGATGCGGCCCAGTATATTCCTTTCTCGGTCTTCCCTGAACTGTTGCGGCTGAAACGGGGGCCATGGAGTTGATAGGCGTAGCACCAGTGATCGCAGTTAAGTAGGTCGCTTTCCGCTTCCTATTGTTCCCCTTTTTCGCTTTCCCATCGGAAGATTTGCCCTTATCCTGATGCAAAACACCGGACCTGAGCTGTTCCCTGGTCAAACGGGCAGTGAGATCGATCACTGCCTTAAGTGTAGTGGGGTCAACTGCAACCGCAATGCCCCTCATAGAGTCCGGAAGACCGCTGATGTATTGCTCGACAGCGCGTGAAGCTGGGGTGACCATGTGGGGCACCAATAGGGAGAGTTCATGAAATCTCTCCGTGTACTTCGTGTGATCGGCGCCCTTCATCGTGTGCGCCCTAAACTCAGCCTCCAATTTCTGGAGTTCGGTTCTCGGAACGAACTCCTGCGTGACTAGCTCAACAAACTCGGCCCAGGGCAAGGCTAAGACCGCGTCTCGCCCCCTGGTTCTAATCTCGATATTCCACCACGTGAGAGCCCGTTTGTGGAACATACTCGCCGCGAATTTGACCCTGAGTTCATCCGGGCAAGAGCACATGTTGAATGAAGCTTCGACTTTCTCGAACCACTGGAGAAGACCAGCAGCTCCCTCGGATCCATTAAAGCTCGTAGGCCCAGTGTTAGTAAAAGCCTTATAGAGCCTGTCGGCCTGAAGAGTAGGATTCGGTTCTGGGGCTTGTGGCGCACCCGAGGTTCCTTCTTGCCTTAGGTTGTTAACCAGACCCGGAAGAACTGCTGCAATTTGCTGCGCTATGATGGCAGCGAGGTCAGCAGGGTCAGCATTAACGGACGAGCGACGAGGAGGCATTCTGAAAAAGAAAAAGAACGCGCAAGAATGATACCGGGAATAAGAATAACAGGATAAGGAATAGCCAAAGAATACATCGCTACGATAGACACAATTAAAGATGCAGCACATAAGCACATAGCAAGCACATAAGTGTGGGCGTGTGATAGTGATGCATGAATTATCTAGAGTTAAGGGTCCTAGGTTATAGTCTAGGTCGGTTTCCTAATTCCCTATAACCATTGGCTCTGATACCAATCTGTCACACCCCGGTCGTAATGGCGGAAAACCGAGGCGTGGCGACTAGGTCGTGATTGATTGAGCACAATAGTATAAAAGTCTAAATGCATAAACATAACCAAACTGTCAAATATTACATCATCCAGGTAACATGAAACAAATTGTTTTAATACAAAATATCAAGTTTCCAAACAACTCCTAGCCTAGCCTTCATCTCTCTAAGGCCTCTATCAGCTATTAGCTACTTCCTGCTTCATTTCCTGAAAACATGTAATAAAACGTCAACTACAAAAAGTAGATGAGTGAATTCATAGGTTAACTAATACTGTAGTGATAAGCCCTACACAAGCATACTAGGCTAAGTTGTAGGGGTTTATATATAGGGTGTACCATCGGCTAACCCACCACTCCTACAACTTATCCTACTATGCTTGGTATGCTTATCATCTCAACTGAATCTGCAAGAGTTTCGTATAAAGATTCCAATTATTGTTTCCATGCATGCAGGAGGAACGGTATCAAGGATATATGTATAAGATACCCAAGAATCATATGTAACCATGCCATGATGAAAAATGATAATGATGCATAATGATCACACAAGACCTGACATCGACCCCACACAAGACCACACTATGCTACTTGATTTCCTTGATGGTAACCCAAATCGATCACTTTGGGTACCATGAGAGAATTCTAAAGCGTACTTTAGTATCTCTTGGATTCCTAATCGATCACTTAGGAGATCCTTCGGATCCTTAATCGAACACTTAAGAGATCCTTCGGATTCTTAATCGAACACTTAAGAACCCCATAGGTCACGTGTATTCTAAATCGATCACTTTAGAATCCCACATCTAGTGACGGCCTGTCTACCAATCGACCACTTGGAGATCAAACCTATGCACTATTGTGACCTATATTGCCACTGTTCACACGATCACAAGACTGACCAATGAATAATGTGTTTTCATGATAAAGTATAACGGGTACATGACTTTGATTTCCAAACGTCCAATGTTCCCTAAACGCTGAGTGATTCCCATATTTACTCCTGAATATTTGATTATGCATACACAACTTCCGAGAAAGTTAAGGTACGCGTAACCTGCCATGATTACTTGTTTTCCCAATGTTCATTGTTTGCAAAAGATTTGTCAAGTGTTTATGATAAGTAATGTTTGAATAAATGTGTTTTGTCAAAACGTGTACATTTACCATGTTTTCACCCCCAATGATTTGAAAGGCTTTAAAAGAAAAATGGGGGCTATGAACTCACCTTGTTGACTAGGTGTGGTTGCTAGGGCGGTCGGGTGCTGTCAAACGTCGATCCTCTAAGTCTAGACAAGGACATAATAAGTTAACAACGCAGTTTAAGTCTAAGAGTGTAAGCCTTACACGATCTCGAGCAAAAACTAGGTTTTAAAGACGAAACAGCTTGGTTCTGACCTGATTCGATCGAATAGGAACACATTCGATCGAATCGAAACACATTCGATCGAATAGACACACATTCGATCGAATAGAAACACATTCGATCGAATAGACACTCATTCGATCGAATAGACAGACGTTCGATCGAATACGAAGCTCATTCGGTCGAATGAGTTGGAGACCATTCGGTTGCTTTCCTATTCGGTCGACTGGACTGGTTCGATCGACACATTCGATCGAATGAACTGATTCGATCGACTGGTTCGATCGACTGGACTGATTCGATCGACTGGTTCGATCGAATGAGTCTGATTCGACTCCTTCAAGCTGGGCGACGGAGATACCCACGGGTTTTCCAGATTTTCCAGATTTTTGACCCAAAATCGAAGTTTTTGACATGGAAATGCTCGGGATTGAAAGGGGTATCGATTCCTAGTACTTTTAAACACAAAAGCTTGCATTTTGACACCAAAAATGACGGTTTTTGACCAAGAACACACTTGACACAAAAGTCGGAGTTTTTGCTCGATTCGGGGCGGGTTTTGGTTGTAAAAACGTATGATTTTCAAGAAGATCTTACCGACAACAACGATAAACAGATTGGTGGACTCGAATCTTAGATTGGATGACTTTCTCTCACTACTCTCTCTCTAGAAGTGGGAGTGTTTGGGTGGGAAGTGTTGGTGGAAATGAAAGAGATGGTGTAAGAATACTTGATTTTCCGCTTAAATACTCGGGTGACTCGGGTTCGGGTTTAGGCTACCGACGGGTCAAGACTAGTCGAGTTCATAAGTTTTTAAACAAACTAAAACTTTTTCAGCAAAACTTTTATAAACCATTTTCCGAATAATTATTTAAAATCTTTTTTTTTTTTTTTTTTTTTTTTTTTTTTTTTTTTAAATAAGAACATTTTATTTTTCAAAAGCATAAAAATTAATATTTTCCAGGCGTAAATGTCGTTTTATAAAATAAACATTTCAAATGATAAAAGCAGATTTCTCCAATGATATGGGTTCCGAACTTATCGTCCAGAACCCCAAAGTGTATAGTTTCCGATGATTCCTTGATTTTTGTCTACCAGTCAAATTCCAGGGCGTTACAGCACATAACAAATGCACGCGCTGACAATCATGGCGCGCATAATATTTACAATCACCTAATTATTAGGTTGATTACTTAGTTTAAGGGGTTGGGAATTTACCGGGTGTCACACTACAAGATGATATAAACAAAACACGATGTTAGTGCGGAATCCTAACACCGTGGTGATTCAAGAACAATACAAATAAAGAAGAAGATGAACACGATGTAATATGGTTTCAATGCATACGATTCAATAAATCGTCTAATACATAAATCGATTCATAAGGATCTCGGTTTATATAGGGTACTCAATACACAAGCCCAACTATAGCCCAAAGCCCAATGAGATCCATAAGGATCTCGGTTTACATTCATAGCCCAATACGAAACCAAATATGGACCCAACAATCTCCCCCTTGGTTTGTAGCTTCGTTCTTGTTTATTTCACTTCATACTAGCCTAATCGAAATACATAGGGATTTCGGAATTACACCAATGCAATTCTTCAACTCATCTTTGTTTATGACACTTTTGTCCTGATCATGTCATGGCCTTTTGAAATGCGTCAGTCTAACCAAATTATGGCCTTTTGATATGCGTCAGACTAACCAAATTATGGCCCAACAATCTCCCCCGTAGACTGATTCTTACAAAACCTTCAGACTCTTAACTTGAACATGATCAACAACATCAGCATCTGCATCCAATACTCTACCTGGATCACTACAAGATGATATAAACCAAAGACGATGTTAGTGCAGAATACTAACACCGTGGTGATTCAAGAACAATATAAATGAAGAACAAGATGAACACGATGTAATATGGTTTCAATGCATACGATCCTATTATCAATAAATCGTCTAATACATAAACCGATTTACAAAGAATCATATGCTCTCTAGACGGTGGCTATGAAAGTGTACAACCACTACTCACCAACAACAGCACTCTCAACCTAGAACTCTATACAATGCATTCTATATATTGGGAACTCAATACACAAGCCCAACTATAGCCCAAAGCCCACCAATATCCATAAGGATCTCGGTTTACATTCATTGCCCAGTATGAAAGACAATAAACATATTACTAAGTACAAACCACAAAATAGGGACCTAACAATCTCCCCCTTGGTTTGTAATTTTATTCTTGTTTATTTCAATTCGGACTAGTCTAATCGAAATCCATATGGATTTCAGTATTACACCAATGCAATTCTTCAACTCATATTTGTTTATTTCACTTTAGTCTTGATCTTGTCATGGCCTTATGATATGCGACAGTCTAACCAAATTTTGGCCTTTTGATATGCGGCAGACTATCCAAATTATGGCCCAAAACCTTCAGACTCTATACTTGAACATGATCAACAACATCAGCATCTGCATCCAATACTGTACCTGGATCACTACAAGATGATATCTACTAAACACTATGTTAGTGCGGAATCATAACACCGTGGTGATTCAAGAACAATATAAATGAAGAAAAAGATGAACACAATATAACATGGTTTCAATGCCTACGATTCTATTATCAATAATTCATCTAATAAATAAACCGATTCACACAGAATCTTATGCTCTCTAGACGATGGCTATGAAAGTGTTCAACCACTGCTCACCAACAACCGAACTCTCAACCTAGAACCCTATACAATGCATTCTATATATAGGGTACTCAATACACAAGCCCAACTATAGCCCAAAGCCCACCGAGATCCATAAGGATCTCGGTTTACATTCATAGCCCAATACGAAACCCAATAAACATATAACTAAATACAAACCACCAAATATGGACCCAACAATCTCCCACTTGGTTTGTAATTTCATTCTTGTTTATTTCAATTCGGACTAGCCTAACCGAAATCCATAGGGATTTCGGTATTACACCAATGCAATTCTTCAACTCATCTTTGTTTAGGTCACTTTATTCTTGATCACGTCATGGACTTTTGATATGCGTCAGTCTAACCAAATTATGGCCTTTTGATATGCTGCACACTAACCAAATTATGGCCCAAAAATCTCCCCCTTAGACTGATGCATTCAAAACCTTCAGACTCTTTTCTTGAACATGATCAATAACATCAGCATCTGCATCCAATACTCTACCTGGATCATTACAAGATGATATAAACCAAACACGATGTTAGTGCGGAATCCTAACACCGTGGTGATTCAAGAACAATATAAATAAAGATCAAGATGAACACGATGTAATATGGTTTCAATGCATACAATTCAATAAATCGTCTAATTCATAAATCGATTCATAAGGATCTCGGTTTATATAGGGAACTCAATACACAAGCCCAACTATAGCCCAAAGCCCAATGAGATCCATAAGGATCTCGGTTTACATTCATAGCCCAATACGAAACTCAATAAACGTATAACTAAGTACAAACAACCAAATATGGACCCAACAATCTCCCCCTTGGTTTGTAGCTTCGTTCTTGTTTTTTTTCACTTCATACTAGCCTAATTAAATCAATAGGGATTTCGGTATTACACAAATGCAATTCTTCAACTCATCTTTGTTTATGTCACTTTAGTCTTGATCATGTCAAGGCCTTTTGATATGCGTCAGTCTGACCAAATTATGGCCTTTTGATATACGTCAGACTAACCAAATTATGTCCCAACAATCTCCCCCGTAGACTGATTCTTTCAAATTCTTCAGACTCTTAACTTGAACATGATCAACAACATCAGCATCTGCATCTAATACTGTACCTGGACCACTACAAGATGATATAAACCAAAGACGATGTTAGTGCGGAATCCTAACACCGTGGTGATTCAAGAACAATATAAATGAAGAACAAGATGAACACGATGTAATATGGTTTCAATGCATACGATCTTATTATCAATAAATCGTCTAATACATAAACCGATTTACATAGAAACATATGCTCTCTAGACGTTGGCTATGAAAGTGAACAACCACTGCTCACCAACAACTGCACTCTCAACCTAGAACCCTATACAATGCATTCTATATATTGCGCACTCAATACACAAGCCCAACTATAGCCCAAGGCCCACCGAGATCCATATGGATCTCGATTTACATTCATAGCCCAGTACGAATGACAATAAACATATTACTAAGTACAAACCACAAAATAGGGACCCAACAATCTCCCCCTTGGTTTGTAATTTCATTCTTGTGTATTTCAATTCGGACAAGCCTAACCGAAATCCATATGGATTCCGGTATTACACCAATGCAATTCTTCGACTCATCTTTGTTTATGTCACTTTAGTCTTGATCTTGTCATGGCCTTTTGATATGCGTTAGTCTAACCAAATTATGGCCTTTTGATATGCGGCAGACTATCCAAATTATGGCCCAAAATCTTCAGCCTCTTTACTTGAACATGATCAACAATATTAGCATCTGCACCCAATACTCTACCTGGATCACTACAAGATGATATAAACCAAAGACGATGTTAGTGCGGAATCCTAACACCATGGTGATTCAAGAACAATATAAATGAAGAACAAGATGAACAAGATGTAATATGGTTTCAATACATACGATCCTATTATCAATAAATCGTCTAATACATAAACCGATATACACGGAATCATATGCTCTCAAGACGGTGGCTATGAAAGTGTACAACCACTGCTCACCAACAACTGAACTCTCAACCTAGAACCCTATACAATGCATTCTATATATAGGGTACTCAATACACAAGCCCAAATCTAGCCCAAAGCCCACCGAGATCCATATGGATCTTGGTTTACATTCATAGCCCAATACGAAACCCAATAAACTAAATACAAACCACCAAATATGGAACCAACAATCTCCCCCTTGGTTTGTAATTTCATTCTTGTTTTTTCAATTCGGACAAGCCAAACCGAAATCCTTAGGGATTTCGGTATTACACCAATGCAATTCTTCAACTCATATTTGTTTATGTCACTTTAGTCTCGGTCTTGTCATGGTCTTTTGATATGCGTCAGTCTAAACAAATTATGGCCTTTTGATATGCGACAGACTAACCAAATTATGGCCCAACAATCTCCCCCTTAGACTGATGCATTCAAAACCTTCAGACTCTTTACTTGAACATGATCAACAACATCATCATCTGCATCCAGTACTCTACTTGAATCACTACATGATGATATAAACCAAACACGATGTTAGTGCGGAATCCTAACACCGTGGTTATTCAAGAACAATATAAATAAAGATCAAGATGAACACGATGTAATATGGTTTCAATACATACGATCCTATTATCAATAAATCGTCTAATACATAAACCGATATACACAGAATCATATGCTCTCAAGACGGCGGCTATGAAAGTGTACAACCACTGCTCACCAACAACTGAACTCTGAACCTAGAACCCTAACAATGCATTCTATACATTGGGTACTCAATACACAAGCCCAACTATAGCCCAAAGCCCACCGAGATCCATAAGGATCTTGGTTTACATTCATAGCCCAGTACGAAAGACAATAAACATATTACTAAGTACAAACCACAAAATAGGGACCCAACAATCTCACCCTTGGTTTGTAATTTCATTCTTGTTTATTTCAATTTGGACTAGCCTAACAGAAATCCATAGGGATTTCGGTATTACACCAATGCAATTCTTCAACTCATCTTTGTTTATGTCACTTTAGTCTTGATCTTATCATGGCCTTTTGATATGCGTCAGTCTAACCAAATTATGGCCTTTTGATTTGCGGCAGACTAACCAAATTATGGCCCAACAATCTCCCCCTTAGACTGATGCATTCAAAACCTTCAGACTCTTTACTTGAACATGATCAACAACATCAGCATCTGCATCCAATACTCTACCTGGAACCCTAAAAGATGATATAAACCAAACACGATGTTAGTGCGGAATCCTAACACCGTGCTAATTCAAGAACAATATAAATGAAGATCAAGATGAACACGATGTAATATGGTTTCAATGCATACGATTCAATAAATAGTCTAATACATAAATCTATTCATAAGGATCTCGGTTTATACAGGGTACTCAATACACAAGCCCAACTATAGCCCAAAGCCCAATGAGATCCATAAGGATCTCGGTTCACATTCGTATCCCATTACGAAACTCAATAAACATATAACTAAGTACAAACAACCAAATATGGACCCAACAATCTCCCCCTTGGTTTGTAGCATCGTTCTTGTTTATTTCACTTCAGACTAGCCCAATATAAATCCTTAGGGATTTCTGTATTACACCAATGCAATTCTTCAACTCATCATTGTTTATGTCACTTTAGTCTTGATCATGTCATGGCCTTTTGATATGCGTCAGTCTAACTAAATTATGGTCTTTTGATATGCGTCAGACTAACCAAATTATGGCCCAACAATCTCCCACTTAGACTGATTCTTTCAAAACCTTCAGACTCTTTACTTGAACATGATCAAAAACATCAGCATCTGCATCCAATACTCTACCTGGATCACTACAAGATGATATAAACCAAAGACGATGTTAGTGCGGAATCCTAACACCATGGTGATTCAAGAACAATATAAATGAAGAACAAGATGAACACGATGTAATATGGTTTCATTGCATACGATCCTATTATCAAGAAATCGTCTAATACATAAACCGATATACACAGAATCATATGCTCTCAAGACGGTGGCTATGAAAGTGTACAACCACTGCTCATCAACAACTGAACTCTCAACCTAGAACCCTATACAATGCATTCTATACATTGGGTACTCAATACACAAGCCCAACTATAGCCCAAAGCCCACCGAGATCCATAAGGATCTTGGTTTACATTCATAGCCCAGTACGAAAGACAATAAACATATTACCAAGTACAAACTACAAAATAGGGACCCAACAATCTCCCCCTTGGATTGTAATTTCATTCTTGTTTATTTCAATTCGGACTAACCTAACAGAAATCCATAGGGATTTCGATATTACACCAATGCAATTCTTCAACTCATATTTGTTTATGTCACTTTTGTCTTAATCTTGACATGGCCTTTTGATATGCGGCAGACTAACCAAATTATGGCCTTTTGATATGCGGCAAACTAACCAAATTATGGCCCAACAATCTCCCCCTTAGAATGATGCTTTCAAAACCTTCAGACTCTATACTTGAACATGATCAACAACATCAGCATCTGCATCCAATACGGTACTTGGATCAATACAAGATGATATCTACCAAACACGATGTTCGTGCGGAATCTTAACACCATGGTGATTCAAGAACAATATAAATGAATTACAAGATGAACACGATGTAACATGGTTTGAATGCCTACGATTGTATTATCAATAATTCGTCTAATAAATAAACCGATTCACACAGAATCTTATGCTCTCTAGACGGTGGTTATGAAAGTGTTCAACAACTGCACACCAACAACTGAACTCCCAACCTAGAACCCAGTACAATGCATTTTATATATAGGGTACTCAATACACAAACCCAACTATAGCCCAAAGCCCACCGAGATCCATAAGGATCTCAGTTTACATTCATAGACTAATACAAAACCCAATAAACATATAACTAAGTACAAACCACAAAATTGGGACCCAACAGTCTCCCCCTTGGTTTGTAATTTCATTCTTGTGTATTTCAATTCGGACAAGCCTAACCGAAATCCATATGGATTCCGGTATTACACCAATGCAATTCTTCGACTCATCTTTGTTTATGTCACTTTAGTCTTGATCTTGTCATGGCCTTTTGATATGCGTTAGTCTAACCAAATTATGGCCTTTTGATATGCGGCAGACTATCCAAATTATGGCCCAAAATCTTCAGCCTCTTTACTTGAACATGATCAACAACATTAGCATCTGCACCCAATACTCTACCTGGATCACTTCAAGATGATATAAACCAAAGACGATGTTAGTGCGGAATCCTAACACCATGGTGATTCAAGAACAATATAAATGAAGAACAAGATGAACAAGATGTAATATGGTTTCAATACATACGATCCTATTATCAATAAATCATCTAATACATAAACCGATATACACAGAATCATATGCTCTCAAGACGGTGGCTATGAAAGTGTACAACCACTGCTCACCAACAACTGAACTCTCAACCTAGAACCCTATACAATGCATTCTATATATAGGGTACTCAATACACAAGCCCAACTCTAGCCCAAAGCCCACCGAAGATCCATATGGATCTTGGTTTACATTCATAGCCCAATACGAAACCCAATAAACATATAACTAAATACAAACCACCAAATATGGACCCAACAATCTCCCCCTTGGTTTGTAATTTCATTCTTGTTTTTTCAATTCGGACTAGCCAAACCGAAATCATTAGGGATTTCGGTATTACACCAATGCAATTCTTCAACTCATATTTGTTTATGTCACTTTAGTCTCGGTCTTGTCTTGGTCTTTTGATATGCGTCAGTCTAAACAAATTATGGCCTTTTGATATGCGGCAGACTAACCAAATTATGGCCCAACAATCTCCCCCTTAGACTGATGCATTCAAAACCTTCAGACTCTTTACTTGAACATGATCAACAACATCAGCATCTGCATCCAGTACTGTACCTGGATCATTACAAGATGATATCTACAAAACACGATGTTAGTGCGGAATCTTAACACCGTCGTTATTCAAGAACAATATAAATGAATTACAAGATGAACACGATGTTACATGGTTTCTATGCCTACGATTCTATTATCAATAATTCGTCTAATAAATAAACTGATTCACACAGAATCTTATCCTCTCTAGACGGTGGCTATGAAACTGAACAACCACTGCTCACCAACAACTGAACTCTCAACCTAGAACCCTATACAATGCATTCTATGTATAGGGTACTCAATACACAAGCCCAACTATTGCCCAAAACCCACCGAGATCCATAAGGATCTCGGTTTAAATTCATAGCCCAGTACGAAAGACAATAAACATATTACTAAGTACAAACCACAAAATAGGGACCCAACAATCTCTCCCTTGGTTTGTAATTTTATTCTTGTTTATTTCAATTCGGACTAGCCTAACCGAAAACCACAGGGATTTCGGTATTACACCAATGCAATTCTTCAACTCATAGATGTTTATGTCACTTTAGTCTTGCTCTTGTCATGGCCTTTTGATATGCGTCAGTCTAACCAAATTATGGCCTATTGATATGCGTCAGTCTAACCAAATTATGGCCCAACAATCTCCCCCTTAGACTGATGCTTTCAAAACCTTCAGACTCTATACTTGAACATGATCAACAACATCAGCATCTGCATCCATTACTGTACCTGGATCACTACAAGATGATATCTACCAAACACGATGTTAGTGCGGAATCTTAACACCTTGGTGATTCAAGAACAATATAAATGAAGTACAAGATGAAAACGATGTAACATGGTTTCAATTCCTACGATTCTATTATCAATAATTCGTCAAATAAATAAACCGATTCACACAGAATCTTATGCTCTCTAGACGGTGGCTATGAAAGTGTACAACCACTGCTCACCAACAACTGAACTCTCAACCTAGAACCCTATACAATGCATTCTATATATAGGGTACTCAATACACAAGCCCAACTATAGCCCAAAGCTCACCGAGATCCTCGGTTTACATTCATAGCCCAATATTAAACCCAATAAACATATAACTAAGTACAAACCACCAAATATGGACCCAACAATCTCCACCTTGGTTTGTAATTTCATTCTTGTTTATTTCAATTCGGACTAGCCTAACCGAAATCCACAGGGATTTCGGTATTACACCAATGCAATTCTTCAACTCATAGATGTTTATGTCACTTTAGTCTTGATCTTGTCATGGCCTCTTGATATGCGTCAGCCTAACCAAATTATGGTCTTTTGATATGCGTCAGACTAACCAAATTATGGCCCAACAATCTCCCCCTTAGACTGATTCTTTCAAAACCTTCAGACTCTTCACTTGAACATGAACAACAACATCAGCATCTGCATCCAATACTCTACCTGGATCACTACAAGATGATATAAACCAAAGACGATGTTAGTGCGGAATCCTAACACCATGGTGATTCAAGAACAATATAAATGAAGAACAAGATGAACACGATGTAATATGGTTTCAATGCATACGATCCTATTATCAATAAATCGTCTAATACATAAACCGATATACACAGAATCATATGCTCTCAAGACAGTGACTATGAAAGTGTACAACCACTGCTCACCAACAACTGAACTCTCAACCTAGAACCCTATATAATGCATTCTATACATTGGGTACTCAATACACAAGCCCAACTACAGCCCAAAGCCCACCGAGATCCATAAGGATCTTGGTTTACATTCATAGCCCAGTACGAAAGACAATAAACATATTACTAAGTACAAACCACAAAATAGGGACCCAACAATCTCCCCCTTGGTTTGTAATTTCATTCTTGTTTATTTCAATTCGGACTAGCCTATCAGAAATCCATTGGGATTTCGGTATTACACCAATGCAATTCTTCAACTCATAGATGTTTATATCACTTTAGTCTTGATCTTGTCATGGCCTTTTGATATGCGTCAGTCTACCCAAATTATGGCCTTTTGATATGCGGCAAACTAACCAAATTATGGCCCAACAATCTCCCCATTAGACTGATGCTTTCAAAACCTTCAGACTCTATACTTGAACATGATCAACAACATCAGCATCTGCATCCAATACAGTACCTGGATCACTACAAGATGATATCTACCAAACACGATGTTCGTGCGGAATCTTAACACCGTGGTGATTCAAGAACAATATAAATGAATTACAAGATGAACAGGATGTAACATGGTTTCAATGCCTACGATTCTATTATCAATAATTCGTCAAATAAATAAACTGATTCACACAGAATCTTTTCCTCTCTAGAAGGTGGATATGAAACTGTACAACCACTGCTCACCAATAACTGAACTCTCAACCTAGAACCCTATACAATGCATTCTATGTATAGGGTACTCAATACACAAGCCCAACTTTTTCCCAAAGCCCACCGAGATCCATAAGGATCTCGGTTTACATTCATAGCCCAGTACGAAAGACAATAAACATATTACTATGTACAAACCACAAAATAGGGACCCAACAATCTCCCCCTTGGTTTGTAATTTCATTCTTGTTTATTTCAATTCTGACTAGCCTAACCGAAATCCACAGGGATTTCTGTATTACACCAATGCAATTCTTCAACTCACAGATGTTTATGTCACTTTAGTCTTGATCTTGTCATGGCCTTTTGATATGCGTCAGTCTAACCAAATTATGGTCTTTTGATATGCGTCGGACTAACCAAATTATGGCCCAACAATCTCCCCCTTAGACTGATTCTTTCAAAACCTTCAGATTCTTTACTTGAACATGATCAACAACATCAGCATCTGCATCCAATACTCTACCTGGATCACTACAAGATGATATAAACCAAAGACAATGTTAGTGCGGAATCCTAACACCATGATGATTCAAGAACAATATAAATGAAGAACAAGATGAACACGATGTAATATGGTTTCAATGCATACGATCCTATTATCAATAAATCATCTAATAAATAAACCGATTCACACTGAATCTTATGCTCTCTAGACGGTGGCTATGAAAGTGTTCAACCACTGCACACCAACAACTGAACTCCCAACCTAGAACCCTATACAATGCATTTTATATATAGGGTACTTAATCCACAAGCCCAACTATAGCCCAAAGCCCACCGAGATCCATACGAATCTCAGTTTACATTCATAGCCTAATACGAAACCCAATAAACATATAACTAAGTACAAACCACCAAATATGGACCCAACAATCTCCCCCTTGGTCTGTAATTTCATTCTTGTTTATTTCAATTCGGACTAGCCTAACCGAAATCCATAGGGATTTCGGTATTACACCAATGCAATTCTTCAACTCATCTTTCTTTATGTCACTTTAGTCTTGATCTTGTCATGGTCTTTTGATATGCGTCAGTCTAACCAAATTATGGCCTTTTGATATGAGTCAGACTAACCAAATTTTGGCCCAACAATCTCCCCTTAGACTAATTCTTTCAAAACCTTAAGACTCTTTACTTGAACATGATCAACAACATCAACATCTGCATCCAATACTCTACCTGGATCACTACATGATGATATAAACCAAAGACGATGTTAGTGCGGAATCTTAACACCGTGGTGATTCAAGAACATTATAAATGAAGTACAAGATGAACACGATGAAACATGGTTTCAATTCCTATGATTCTATTATCAATAATTCGTCTAATAAATAAACCGATTCACACAAAATCTTATGCTCTCTAGACGGTGGCTATGAAAGTGTTCAACCACTGCTCACCAACAACTGAACTCTCAACCTAGAAACCTAAACAATGCATTTTATATATAGGGTACTCAGTACACAACCCCAACTATAACCCAAAGCCCACCGAGATCCGTAAGGATCTCGGTTTACATTCATAACCCAGTACGAAACCCAATTAACATATAACTAAGTACAAACCACCAAATATGGACCCAACAATCTCCCCATTGGTTTGTTATTTCATTCTTTTTTATTTCACTTCAGACTAGCCTAACCGAAATCCATAGGGATTTCAGTATTACACCAATGCAATTCTTCAACTCATTTTTGTTTATGTCACATTAGTCTTGATCTTGTCATGGCCTTTTGATATGCGTCAGTCTAACCAAATTATGGCTTTTTGATATGCGGCAGACTAACCAAATTATGGCCCAACAATCTCTCCCTTAGACTGATGCATTCAAAACCTTCAGACTCTTTACTTGAACATGATCAACAACATCAGCATCTGCATCCAATACTCTACCTAGATCACTACATGATGATATAAACCAAACACGACGTTTGTGCGGAATCCTAACACCGTGGTGATTCAAGAACACTACAAATAAAGATCAAGATGAACACGATGTAATATGGTTTCAATGCATACGATTCAATAAATCGTCTAATACATAAATCGATTCATAAGGATCTCGGTTTATACAGGGTAATCAATACACAAGCCCAACTATAGCCCAAAGCCCAATAAGATCCAGAAAGATCTTGGTTAACATTCATAGCCCATTACGAAACTCAATAAGGATATAACTAAGTACAAACAACCAAATATGGACTCAACAATCTCCCCCTTGGTCTGTAATTTCATTCTTGTTTATTTCAATTCGGACTAGCCTAACCGAAATCCATAAGGATTTCGGTATTACACCAATGCAATTCTTCAACTCATCTTTGTTTATGTCGCTTTAGACTTGATCATGTCATGGCCTTTTGATATGCGTCAGTCTAACCAAATTATGGCCTTTTGATATGCGTCAGACTAACCAAATTATGGACCAACAATCTCCCCTTAGACTGATTCTTTCAAAACCTTCAGACTCTTTACTTGAACATGATCAACAACATCAGCATCTGCATCCAATACTCTACCTGGATCACTACAAGATGATATAAACCAAAGACGATGTTAGAGCGGAATCCTAACACCGTGGTGATTCAAGAACAATATAAATGAAGAACAAGATGAACACGATGAATATGGTTTCAATGCATACGTTCCTATTATCAATAAATCGTCTAATACATAAACCGATATACACAGAATCATATGCTCTCAAGACGGTGGCTATGAAAGTGTACAACCACTGCTCACCAACAACTGAACTCTCAACCTAGAACCCTATACAATGCATTCTATATATTGGGTACTCAATACACAAGCCCAACTATAGCCCAAAGCCCACCGAGATTCATAAGGATCTTGGTTTACATTCATAGCCCAATACGAAAGACAATAAACATATTACTAAGTACAAACCACAAAATAGGGACCCAACAATCTCCCCCTTGGTTTGTAATTTCATTCTTCTTTATTTCAATTCGGACTAGACTAACAGAAATCCATAGGGATTTCGGTATTACACCAATGCAATTCTTCAACTCATAGATGTTTATGTCACTTTAGTCTTGATCTTGTCATGGCCTTTTGATATGCGTCAGTCTAACCAAATTATGGGCTTTTGATATGCGGAAAACTAACCAAATTATGGCCCAACAATCTACCCCTTAGACTGATGCTTTCAAAACCTTCAGACTCTATACTTGAACATGATCAACAACATCAGCATCTGCATCCAATACTGTACCTGGATCACTACAAGATGATATCTACCAAACACGATGTTAGTGCGGAATCTTAACACCGTGGTGATTCAAGAACAATATAAATGAATTACAAGATGAACACGATGTTACATGGTTTCAATGCCTACGATTCTATTATCAATAATTCGTCTGATAAATAAACTGATTCACACATAATCTTATCCTCTCTAGACGGTGGCTATGAAACTGAACAACCACTGCTCACCAACAACTGAACTCTCAACCTAGAACCCTATACAATGCATTCTATGTATAGGGTACTCAATACACAAGCCCACCTATTGCCCAAAACCCACCGAGATCCATAAGGATCTCGGTTTACATTCATAGCCCAGTACGAAATACAATAAACATATTACTAAGTACAAACCACAAAATATGGACCCAATAATCTCCCCCTTGGTTTGTAATTTCATTATTGTTTATTTCAATTCAGACTTGCCTAACCGAAATCCATAGGGATTTCGGTGTTACACCAATGCAATTCTTCAACTCATCTTTGTTTATGTCACTTTAGTCTTGATCTTGTCATGGCTTTTTGATATGCGTCAGTCTAACCAAATTAGTGCGGAATCCTAACACCGTGGTGATTCAAGAACACTACAAATAAAGATCAAGATGAACACGATGTAATATGGTTTCAACGCATACGATTCAATAAATCATCTAATACATAAATCATTCAAAAGGATCTCAGTTTATATAGGGTACT
This sequence comes from Bidens hawaiensis, assembly GCF_021521415.1. NCBI lineage: Eukaryota > Viridiplantae > Streptophyta > Magnoliopsida > Asterales > Asteraceae > Bidens > Bidens hawaiensis. Next base: position 137,357 of record NW_027492069.1, read on the forward strand.
CAATACAGAAGCCCAACTATAGACCAAATCCCAACGAGATCTGTAAGGATCTTGGTTTACATTCATAACCCAGTACGAAACCCAATAAACATATAACTAAGTACAAACCACCAAATATGGACACAACAATCTCCCCCTTGGTTCGTAATTTCATTCTTGTTTATTTCACTTCAGACTAGCCTAACCGAAATCCATAGGGATTTCGGTATTACACCAATGCAATTCTTCAACTCTTCTTTGTTTATATCACTTTAGTCTTGATCATGTCATGGCCTTTTGATATGCGTCAGTCTAACCAAATTATGGTCTTTTGATATGCGGCAGACGAACCAAATTATGGCCCAACAATCTCCCCCTTAGACTGTTGCATTCAAAACTTTCAGACTCTTTACTTGAACATGATCAACAACATCAGCATCTGCATCCAATCCTCTACCTGGATAAATACAAGATTATATCAACCAAACACTATGTTTGTGCGGAATCCTAACACCGTGTTGTTAATGAACAATATAAATGAAGAACAAGATGATCACGATGTGATATGGTTTCAATGCATACGATTCTATTATCAACACATCGTCTAATACATAAATCGATTCATAAGGATCTGGGTTTATATAGGGTATTAAATACACAAACCCAACTATAGCCCAAAGCCCACCGAGATCCTTAAGTATCTCAGTTTACATTCATAGCCCAATACGAAACCCAATAAACATATAATTAAGTACAAACCACCAATTATGGACCCAACAATCTCCCCCTTGGTTTGTAGCTTCGTTCTTGTTTATTTCACTTTAGACTAGCCTAACCAAAATCCATAAGGATTTCGGTATTACACCAATGCAATTCTTCAACTCTTCTTTGTTAATGTCACTTTAGTCTTGATCATGTCATGGCCTTTTGATATGCGTTAGTCTAACCAAATTATGGCCTTTTGATATGCGTCAGTCTAACCAAAATATGGACCAACAATCTCCCCCTTAGACTGATGCTTCCAAAACCTTCAGACTCATTAGTTGAACATGATCAACAACATCAACATCTGCATCCAATACTGTACCTGGATCACTACAAGATGGTATCAACCAAACACGATATTAGTGCGGAATTTTATCAATGTGGTGATTCAACAACAATATAAATGAAGAACAAGATGAACACGATGTAACATGATTTCAATGCCTACGTTTCTAATATCAATAATTCGTCTAATACATAAACCGATCCCATAAAATCTTATGCTCTATAGACGGTGGCTATGAATGTGTTCAACCACTGCTCACCAACAACTGAACACTCAACCTAGAACCCTAAACAATGCATTCTAAATATAGGGTACTCGGTACACAAGCCCAACCATAGCCCAAAGCCCACCGAGATCCGTAAGGATCTAGGTTTACATTCATAACCCAGTACGAAACCCAATAAACATATAACTAAGTACAAAACACCAAATATGGACCCGACAATCTCCCCCTTGGTTTGTAGCTTCGTTCTTGTTTATTTCACTTCAGACTAGCCTAACCAAAATCCATAGGGATTTCGGTATTACACCAATGCAATTCTTCAACTCTTCTTTGTTTATGTCACTTTAGTCTTAATCAGGTCATGGCCTTTTGATATGCTTCTGTCTAACCTAATTATTGCCTTTTGATATGCGCCAGTCTAACCAAAATATGGCCCAACAATCTCCCCCTTAGACTGATGCTTTCAAAACCTTCAGACTCTTTACTTGAACATGATCAACAACATCAGCATATGCATTCAATACTGTACCTGGATCACTACAAGATGATATCAACCAAACACGATCTTAGTGCGGAATTTTAACACCGTGGTGACTCAACAACAATATAAATGAAGAACAAGATGAACACGATGTAACATGATTTCAATGCCTAAGTTTCTATTATCAATAATTCGTCTAATACATAAACCAATTCACACATGATCTTATGCTCTCTAGACGGTGGCTATGAAAGTGTTAAAACACTCCTCACCAACAACTGAACTCTCAACCTAGAACCGTAAACAATGCATTCTATATATAGGGTACTTAATACACAAACCCAACTATAGCCCAAAGCCCACCGAGACCCGTAAGGATCTCGGTTTACATTCATAACCCAGTACGAAACCCAATAAACATATAACTAAGTAAAAACATCCAAATATGGACACCACAATCAGCCCCTTGGTTTGTAATTTCATTCTTGTTTATTTCACTTCAGACTAGCCTAACCGAAATCCATTGAGATTTCGGTATTACACCAATGCAATTCTTCAACTCTTCTTTGTTTATGTCACTTTAGTCTTGATCATGTCATGGCCTTTTGATATGCGTCAGTCTAACCAAATTATGGTCTTTTGGTATGCGGCAGACTAACCAAATTATGGACCAACAATCTCCCTCTCAGACTGATGCTTTCAAAACCTTCAGACTCTTTACTTGAACATGATCTTCAACATCAGCATCTGCATCCAATACACTACCTGGATCACTACAAGATGATATCAACCAAACACGATGTTTGTGCGGAATCCTAACACCGTGTTGTTCAAGAACAATATAAATGAAGAACAAGATGAACACGATGTGATATGGTTTCAATGCATACGATTCTATTATCAACACATCGTCTAATATATAAATCGATTCATAAGGATCTGGGTTTATATAGGGTATTCAATACACAAGCCCAACTATAGCCCAAAGCCCACCGAGTTCCTTAAGGATCTCGGTTTAAATTCATAGCCCAATACGAAACCCAATACACATATAACTAAGTACAAACCACCGAATATGGACCCAAGAATCTCCCCCTTGGTTTGTAGCTTCGTTCTTGTTTATTTCACTTCAGACTAGCCTAAACAAAATCCATAGGGATTTCAGTATTACACCCATGCAATTCTTCAACTCTTCTTTGTTTATGTCACTTTAGTCTTAATCAGGTCATGGCCTTTTGATATGCTTCTGTCTAACCAATTATTGCCTTTTGATATGCGCCAGTATAACCAAAATATGGCCCAACAATCTCCACCTTAGACTGATGCTTTCAAAACCTTCAGACTCTTTACTTGAACATGATCAACAACATCAGCATCTGCATCCAATACTGTACCTGGATCACTACAAGATGATATCAACCAAACACAATATTAGTGCGGAATTTTAACACCGTGGTGATTCAACAACAATATAAATGAATAACAAGATGAACACGATGTAACATGATTTCAATGCCTAAGTTTCTATTATCAATAATTCGTCTATTACATAAACCAATACACACAGAATCTTATGCTTTCAAGACGGTGGCTATGAAAGTGTTAAAACACTCCTCACCAACAACTGAACTCTCAACCAAGAACCCTAAACAATGCATTCTATATATAGGGTACTCAATACACAAGCCCAACTATAGCCCAAAGCCCACCGAGACCCGTAAGGATCTCGGTTTACATACATAACCCAGTACGAAACCCAATAAACATATAACTAAGTAAAATCATCCAAATATGGACACCACAATCACCCCCCTTGGTTTGTAATTTCATTCTTGTTTATTTCACTTCAGACTAGCCTAACCGAAATCCATTGGGATTTCGGTATTACACCAATGCAATTCTTCAACTCTTCTTTGATTATGTCACTTTAGTCTTGATCATGTCATGGCCTTTTGATATGCGTCAGTCTAACCAAATTATGGTCGTTTGGTATGCGGCAGACTAACCAAATTATGGACCAACAATCTCCCTCTTAGACAGATGCTTTCAAAACCTTCAGACTCTTTACTTGAACATGATCAACAACATCAGCATCTGCATCCAATACTGTACCTACAAGATGATATCAACCAAACACGATGTTTGTGCGGAATCCAAACACCGTGTTGTTCAAGAACAATATAAATGAAGAACAAGATGAACACGATGTGATATGGTTTCAATGCATACGATTCTATTATCAACACATCGTCTAATACATAAATCGATTCATAAGGATCTGGGTTTATATAGGGTATTCAATACACAAGCCCAACTATAGCCCAAAGCCCACCGAGTTCCTTAAGGATCTCGGTTTATATTCATAGCCCAATACGAAACCCAATAAACATATAACTAAGTACAGACCACCAAATATGGACCCAACAATCTCCCCCTTGGTTTGTAGCTTCGTTCTTGTTTATTTCACTTCAGACTAGCCTAAACAAAATCCATACGGATTTCGGTATTACACCAATGCAATTCTTCAACTCTTCTTTGTTTATGTCACTTTATTCTTAATCATGTCATGGCCTTTTGATATGGGTCAGTCTAACCTAATTATGGCCTTTTGATATGCGCCAGTGTAACCAAAATATGGCCCAACAATCTCCCCCTTAGAATGATGCTTTCAAAACCTTCAGACTCTTTACATGAACATGATCAACAAAATCAGCATCTGCATCCAATATTGTACATGGATCACTACAAGATGATATCAACCAAACACGATGTTAGTGCGGAATCTTAACACCGTGGTGATTCAAGAACAATATAAATGAAGAACAAGATGAACACGATGTAATATGGTTTCAATGCATACGATTCTCTTATCAATAAATCGTCTAATACATAAATCGATTCATAGGGATCTCGGTTTATATAGGGTACTCAATACACAAGCCCAACTATAGCCCAAAGCCCACCGAGATCCATAAGGATCTTGGTTTACATTCATAGCCCAATACGAAACCCAATAAACATATAACTAAGTAAAAACCACTAAATATGGACCTAACAATCTCCCCCTTGGTTTGTACTTCGTTCTTGTTTATTTCACTTCAGACTAGCCTAACCAAAATCCATAGGGATTTCGTTATTACACCAATGCAATTCTTCTACTCTTCTTTGATTATGTCACTTTATTCTTAATCATGTAATGGCATTTTGAAATTTGTCAGTCTAGCCTAATTATTGCCTTTTGATATGCGTCAGTCTAACCAAAATATGGCCCAACAATCTCCCCCTTAGACTGATGCATTCAAAACCTTTAGACTCTTTACTTGAACATGATCAACAACATCAGCATCTGCATCCAATACTATACCTGGATCACTACAAGATGATATCAACCAAACACGACATTAGTGGGGAATCTTAACACCGTGGTGATTCAAGAACACTATAAATGATGAACACGATGTAACATGGTTTCAATGCCTACGTTTCTATTATCAATAATTCGTCTAATACATAAACCGATTCACACAGAATCTTATGCTCTCTAGACGGTGGCTATGAAAGTGTTCAACCACTGCTCACCAACAACTGAACTCTCAACCTAGAACGCTAAACAATGCATTCTATATATAGGGTACTCAGTACACAAGCCCAACTATAACCCAAAGCCCACCGAGATCCGTATAGATCTCGGTTTACATTCATAACCCAGTACGAAACCCAATAAACATATAACTAAGTACAAACACCAAATATGGACCCAACAATCTCCCCATTGGTTTGTAATTTCATTCTTGTTTATTTCACTTCAAACTAACATAACCGAAATCCATAGGGATTTCGGTATTACACCAATGCAATTCTTCAACTCTTCTTTATTTATGTCACTTTAACGTTGATCATGTCATGGCGTTTTGTTATGCGTCAGTCTAACCAAATTATGGTGTTTTGATATGCGGCAGACTAACCAAATTATGGACCAACAATCTCCCTCTTAGACTGATGCTTTCAAAACCTTCAGACTCTTTACTTGAACATGATCAACAACATCAGCATCTGCATCCAATACTCTACCTGGATCACTATAAGATGATATCAACCAAACATGATGTTAGTGCGGAATCCTAACACCGTGGTGATTCAAGAACAATATAAATGAAGATCAAGATGAACACGATGTAATATGGTTTCAATGCATACGATTCTATTATCAATAAATCGTCTAACACATAAATCGATTCATAAGGATCTCGGTTTATATAGGGTACTCAATACACAAGCCCAACAATAGCCCAAAGCCCACCGAGATCCATAAGGATCTCGGTTTACATTCATAGCCCAATACGAAACCCAATAAACGTATAACTAAGTAAAAACCACCAAATATGGACCCAACAATCTCCCCCTTGGTTTGTAGCTTCGTTCTTGTTTGTTTCACTTCAGACTAGCCTTACAAAAATCCATAGGGATTTAGGTATTACACCAATGCAATTCTTCAACTCTTCTTTTTTTATGTCAATTTAGTCTTGATCATGTCATGGCTTTTTGATATGCGTCAGTCTAACCAAATTATGTTCTTTTGATATGCGGCAGACTAACCAATCTATGGACCAAAAATCTCCACCTTAGACAGATGCTTTCAAGACCTTCAGACTATTTGCTGGTACATAAATGTCAGTAGTTCATAGTCTAGCGTTTGTAATCGAGTCTGTAATGTAATTATGTTTTAGTTTATGTTTATGTATGTAAGCGAAGTTGTCAACAAGTTCGCTTAGGCGAACTTGTTGAACAAGCGAAGTTGTCGACAAGTTCGCCTAGGCGAACTTGTTGAACGGGCGAAGTTATGGACAACTTCGCCTGAACATATCAGGCGAAGTTGTCGTGTCTATATATACTGTAGCCGACGGTTTGTTTAGGTTACGAGAGAGGAGTCAGTTGTTGAGTTCAGTGAACGTGTCGAGAGTCTGTAATAGACGTGTTTCAAGTTATAATATATTACGTGTTCGTTTGTATCGCGTGTGTTTTGTTTTACGTATTCTACGCTCGTAACTACCTACGCAGGGATTCCGCACCTACGTAGATAGCGATATCCCGTGTAAGATCCGTCCAGGAACCTACAATTGGTATCAGAGCATTGGCTCGATTGTGTGGTTCGGGATTTCACGCGGGTGTAGAAAACGTCTCGTTTGACCTATTCGCGGGACGTGTTTTCGTTGATATTTAGGTATACTCACCTTATACAGTCATATTCAAGCCGTCACACCGACCGGAAACTGCTAAATCGTCGAAAACAGATCTGAATATTTTCAGTGTTCTTCGGGCGAAGTTGTTGCTCTTCAGGCGAAGTTGCCGTCGCTGGAAGTAGGGTTTCGGCGAAGATATAAGGTTGAGCGAAGTTAACCACAACTTCGCCTACCTCATAAGTTCGCCTAAGCGAAGTTAACCTCAACTTCGCTTATCTCCTAAGTTCGCTTACCTAAGCGAAGTTATTCTCAACTTCGCCAAGTCACGCGAATTTAAGGATTTTCCAGCGAAGTTAACACTTAAGCGAAGTTATCCTTAACTTAGCCTATAGTACTGTTTGGAAGAATTTTTGTTTTTTTTTTCGGGTTTTTCTTGTTTTCGAGAAGATGTCGCCAATTAACATCTTAGAGTTAGTCAAAATGGAAGTTGAAGCGGGGTCGGCTACTAAGGCCCCAAGGTTGATGAAAGGAACCGACTTTGTGGCGTGGAAGGATAGGTTCATTCAGTATATAAAATACCAGGATGCAAAGATGTGGGTGTGCATCCAGGATGGATATATTCCACAGACAATGGAATACGAAGGTCGGGATGTGATAAAGAAGTACAGCAAGATGGAGGAAGAAGAGAAGAAGATGTATGAGGCCGAGAGCAAGGCCCATGCTGCAATTACTATGGCTCTTCCTCAAGAGATTCTCCATACATTCCGGAAGTACACTTCTGCACGAGAGCTTTGGGATGCCCTTGAGAATAGATTCGAAGGGAACGTGGGTATTCGTGCCTCGAAGATTAAGCTGTTAAAGACCCAGTTCTCTGTCTTCAAGTATTTGAAGAACGAATCGCTCGATGATATTATCACCCGATATTATCATCTAATGACAGAGCTGAACAACTATTCTATTGCTTACAGAGAGGAGGAAATCGTTGAGAAGCTTTTCGATGCTCTCCCACCGAAGTGGGAAATGTACACTGTTCTAATGAGGAAAGACAAAGACTTTTCTAATTATGACTTGGAGACAGCAGTAAACAAGCTCAGAACCTTTGAGCTTAATATGGTTCGTAAAGAGACACCAACGGATCAGGTTCAAGACCCTGGCATGTATGGTGCCAAAGTTAACTCAGGCTCAAGTTCGAAGTTTGAATCTGCTGCTTACTACTCCAAAGGAGAGTCAGGTTCTAACTCTTCTCATGAAGGAAATGTATCGGTAAACATGAACGGTGATGTTTGCTTTGTTGCTGGAGGATCAAGTGCTTCGAAACCTCAAGCATCCAAGAGTAGTTTCTCTCCAGTGCTTCAAGCAATAACTACACTAAGATGCCAATGAGTGTCAAATCTGCTGAAGAGCAGTTTGCACTCTATGCATCTTTTATTGCTTCTTACAAGAACTACATACAAGGGAAGATTGTGGACCCTGCTGCTTTGGAAGAAGACTATGACCTGATCGATCCTGATGATCTGGAGGAGATGGATCTGCAGTGGCAGATGGCGATGATAGTCAGAAGAGTGAAGCGTTTCATGAAGAAGACTGGCAGAAAGTTCGTAGGTGGAAAGCCAGGATTTGATAAGTCAAGGGTGAGGTGTTACAATTGTCAACAAAATGGACACTTTGCAAAGGAGTGCACTAATGCACGTGTAGAACGTAGTCAGGGGAGGACTACACAGCAAAGTGGAAATAACAATGGGAATAATGCCATGATGTCTGATGCTGGTGAATACAACTGGAACATGTTCTCTGGAGAACTCTTTGAGCAGGCACACATGGCGAAGGTTGCAGCTGAAGAATGTATGAAAGCTGCTGAAAATGAAAAGCTTTCATGGCTAATGACCAGAACTCCGAGGTATGTACTAAACCTATCTGTACTAAATGTGAGAACTTGTCTGAACAGCTTGCTACAATTACTGATCAGTATGTTAAGTTGGATGCCGAATTTAAAACCTTGAAAGAAGATCATCACTTCACAAAGACAAGAGAAAATAATTATAAAATAAAAATTAAAGCTTGTGAAAAAGACGTTAAAAGTTTAAAAACAAAATTAGCTGAGAAAATTGATGTGATCGATCTAAGCTACGAGGTTTTAGAAGAGAAAACCAAGTTAATCGCTGAGAAAGAAAAACAGATTGCTGATCACCAGGTAAAAGTGGTGGAACTAAATAGGAAACTGGAGCAATTCCGGAATTCCTCTGCTATTCTTGATCACCTCGTTAGTGATCAAGGTTCCTCACCTAAGAGGGGAGGAATTGGTTATCATGAGGTTCCACCACCTTATAACCATAATTATACTTTCAATCCTAGTGTTCATGAATCTGTTAATTTTGTAGCTGATCAGACAGGTCCTGCTAAGGAAACTGGTAAAGTACCGGAAATTAGTAAAGGCGAAACAAGTTCGCCTGTCTCAAAAGTTAAAATTTATATTTCAAGTCCAGTCTCATCTGATTCGGATAAGTCATCCGAGTCGGGTAAGACAAAAGAGAAGGAAGTATTACCCACTAGTGGAGAAAAAGTTAATTCAACTAAAAGGAGTACTCCACTCAACCCATATGTCCCACCTTATGTGAGACGTACGGTTGGTAATACTGCCTCCACATCTAAAACATCTGCTGAAAAGAAAGCTGAATATATGTGTTGTTTTAGATGTAATCAAACAGGGCACCTTGTTGCTGATTGCCCTCTGAAGCAGCGTTTCAGAGAGGTGAGGCCCTCGAAAACTGAGATTAAGGTTTTTAGTAATCGTTTAAATGTTAAAAATGAAAACCATTCAAATTTGAGAGATAAAACAAGTTTTCAAAGAAACACATCTCGGTTTTACACTACTAATAACCAAACCAAATGCTATAATTCTTTTGATTCTCTTAATGTTCGTCGGTTTGGTTGGCCTCACTATCAGTCTCCAAGAAGGTATCCTGTTAGGACTTGTGGAAATTTTTCTAATGCTAATGTTGGTCAGCCAAGGTGTGTGAGTTCTGTTAAGAAGGTTAATCGACCCAAGACCAAGAGGTCTTGGGTCCCCAAATTTTAATAATCTCTTTTGTTTGTGCAGGAACAGTTGAACAGGGCTTCCAATAATCTTTGGGTTGTGGACAGCGGCTGTTCCCGGCACATGACTGGTAACAAGGATTTGTTACAAGATTTAAAACCTGTTCAAGGAGCAAGAGTCAGTTTTGCCGGTGAGAGTGGTGGAAAAATAACAGGAAGGGGTACGGTAACTAACGGGAAGATGACGTTAGAAAATGTGAACTTTGTTGAAGAACTGAAGCACAATCTGCTGAGGGTGTCGCAGATTTGTGATAAAGATTATACCGTACACTTCACGAAGACTGATGCGATTGTGTTGAAGCCTGGTTTTCAAATACCAGAGGAGTGGATAGTAATGAAGGCTCCACGTGATCGAAATACGTATATGATGGATTTAAGTTCAACTGAAATGTCAACGGAAGAATCGTGCCTTTTGACGAAAGCAAGCGAATCGGAATCTGAACTGTGGCACAGGAGAATGGGGCACATTCATCTTCGGAAGATGAACCATATTGTCAGACATGTGCTTGTGTTGGGTGTTCCCTTAAAAAGTTTCAATTTTGAAGACAAATGTCTTGCGTGCAAAAAGGGAAAGCAGCACAAGAAGTCCCATCTCACCAAGAAAGTAAATTCAATTGCCAGTACACTAGAGCTGCTTCACATGGATCTTTTCGGTCCTGTGAATGTAAGAAGTCTAGGTGGTACAACTTATTGCTTGGTGATCACTGATGACTACTCACGATACTCGTGGGTATACTTCCTGAAATCAAAGGACGAAACGGCTCAAATGGTGAAGAATCTGATTACCAAAGTTGAGAACATTATGGATAAACGAGTGAAGTTCATCAGAAGTGACAATGGTTCCGAGTTTAAAAATTTTGAAATGGAGATCTTCTGTCTGTCAAGAGGGATTGAACACCAATTCAGCGCTCCGTATACTCCGCAACAGATGGAGTGGCTGAAAGGAAGAATAGATCTTTAATTGAAGGAGCCAGAACTATGCTGGCTGATTCGAAGCTTCCGGTGGTGTTCTGGGCAGAAGCTGTTTCTACAGCTTGCTATGTACTGAATAGAGTTTTAACGGTAAAAAGACTTAATAAAACATGCTACGAGCTTATGCATGGGAGAAAGCCCAATTTGTGTGGACTTGAAGCTTTCGGGTCCCCGTGTTTAATTTTAAAGGCACATTCAAAGTTTGGTGAAGCAGCCGTTGAAGGAATCTTAGTCGGCATTGAAGTTGGGACTCCCAACAGGTGTGTCTTTAATACAACGAACGGCAAGGTTGAGGTGGTATGTAACACCGACATTACGAGTTACAGATCGCCAAGACCGAGCATCGGACCTCCTGGGATTTTTGACTATGATAGGCTCTTCAAGTCTTTTAACATACCTGATTTGTTTTGTACAGAAGAAGAAGAACGTGTTGCTACGAAGATGATTCTAGATGAGGAGGAAAATTTGGCACATAGACAGCTATTTGATGATTGTCAACCTTCCTCATCAAATTCTATCGGTTCCCCTGCTGTCTCTCCTGAAGAAGAGTTTATCAATCCATTTCACTCTCAGCCAGAAACAACCATTGATGAGCTCTCTTCTACTTTAGAAGATAATTTGCATGTCGGTTCTGTTTCGACCACGAGAATTCACATAGATCACCCTTTGGAGAATGTTATAGGTGATGTGTCCTCCGGTGTACAAACCAGAAGTAGCTTGAATGAGCAAACCTGTGTTTATACAAGCATTAAGGAAACGGGTATAATGGACGAATGTTTGTACTCATGCTTTATTAGCCAGATTGAACCGAAAAATTATCAAATGGCTCTTAAGGACAGCTCGTGGGTCGAGGCCATGCAAGAAGAGTTGGCTCAATTTAAGAAGATGGAAGTTTGGACTTTGGTTGAAAAACCAAGGAATGTGCATACGATAGGCACAAAATGGGTGTTTAAGTGCAAGAGAGATGAAAAGGGGATTATCATAAGAAACAAGGCGAGGCTGGTCGTTAAAGGTTTTAATCAGCAAGAGGGGATAGATTACAATGAAGTGTTCGCTCCGGTGGCCAGGTTGGAAGCGATAAGATTGTTTTTGGCGTTTGCTGCTTTTAAGAAGATGAAAGTGTTTCAGTTGGACGTGAAGAGTGCGTTCCTCAATGGGAAAGTTGATGAGGTTGTGTATGTTGAGCAACCTCCGGGTTTTCCTAACCCAGACTTTCCTGATCACGTGTACAAGTTGAGCAAGGCGCTGTATGGATTACATCAGGCACCTCGTGCCTGGTATTCAACGTTATCGGACTACTTGCTAGAGAATGGTTTTGAAAGGGGTTTGATTGACAGCACACTGTTTGTGAAGAGAGATGGAAGTGACTTCCTGCTATTTCAAGTCTACGTGGATGACATCATATTTGCTGCATCAAGAGTCTCCATGTGTCAGGAATTTGAGGCCGTCATGAAGAAAAGATTTGAGATGAGTGCTATGGGTGAACTAACATTCTTTTTAGGATTGCAGGTTGATCAAAAGAAGGATGGGATGTTCATTCATCAAACAAAATATGTTCATGATGTCCTCAAGCGCTTCAAGATGGAGGACTCTTCTCCATTTGACACTCCAATTTGCGTCAACCACAAGTTGGGAGCTGAAATAGACGGTGACGTAGATGTGGACCCAACTCAGTATCGGGCTATAATAGGTTCTTTGATGTATTTGACTGCTTCTAGGCCTGATATAATGTTTGCTGTTTGTCTTTGTGCTCGTTTTCAGGCCAACCCAAAGGAATCTCACTTGAAGGGTGTGAAGAGGATTCTGCGGTATCTCAAAGGCAAGCCGAAGCTAGGGTTGTGGTACCCGAAGGGAGGAGACGTGGAACTGGTTGCTTATACGGATTCTGATTATGGAGGGTGCAATCAGAGTCGAAAGTCGACAACAGGAGGATGTCAGTTTCTCGGTGGAAGATTTGTTTCCTGGCAGTGCAAGAAACAGACATCAGTCGCAATATCTACGTGCGAAGCTGAATATATGGCAGCATCCAACTGCTGCTCTCAGGTTTTGTAGATTCAGCAACAATTGCGCGACTATGGTCTGAATTTCTTACTCACTCCTATTTTCATTGATAACACTGCTGCCATCTCAGTAATTAACAATCCTGTGAAACATAGTAAAACTAAACACATTGACATTCGTTATCATTTCATACGGGATTGTGCTGAGAAGAAACTGATTAAGGTCGAAAAGGTCGATACGCTAGAAAATTTCGCTGATTTATTTACAAAAGCGTTTGATAAATCCAGATTTCAAAACCTAATTGAGCTGAACGGGATGATCAATCCCGAGTAACCATGTTTTTTTGTGTTTATTTAAAAAAAAAATAAAAAATAAAAAAATAAATAAATAAAAAAAAATAAATAAAATTTTAGTACTTATGAGTTATTAGGTTCCTGGACGGATCTTACACGGGATATCGCTATCTACGTAGGTGCGGAATCCCTGCGTAGGTAGTTACGAGCGTAGAATACGTAAAACAAAACACACGCGATACAAACGAACACGTAATATATTATAACTTGAAACACGTCTATTACAGACTCTCGACACGTTCACTGAACTCAACAACTGACTCCTCTCTCGTAACCTAAACAAACCGTCGGCAACAGTATATATAGACACGACAACTTCACCTGATATGTTCAGGCGAAGTTGTCAATAACTTCGCCCGTTCAACAAGTTCGCCTAGGCGAACTTGTCGACAACTTCGCTTGTTCAACAAGTTCGCCTAAGCGAACTTGTTGACAACTTCGCTTACATACATAAACATAAACTTAAACATAATTACATTACAGACTCGATTACAAACGCTAGACTATGAACTACTGACATTTATGTACCAACAAATTCCGCACAAACATCATGTTTGGTTGATATCATGTTCAAGTAAAGAGTCTGAAGGTTTTGTAAGCATCAGTCTAAGGGGGAGATTGTTAGGCCATACTTTGTTTAGACTGACGCATATCAAAAGGCCATAATTTAGTTAGACTGACGCATATCAAAAGTCCATGACATTATCAAGACTAAAGTGAAATAAAAAAGTAGAGTTGAAGAATTGCATTGTTGTAATACAGAAGTCCTTGAGGATTTTGGTTAGGCTAGTCTGAAGTGAAATAAACAAGAACGAAGCAACAAACCAAGGGGGAGATTGTTGGGTCCATATTTGGTGGTTTGTACTCAGTTATATGTTTATTGGGTTTCGTATTAGGCTATGAATGTAAACCTAGATCCATATGGATCTCGGTGGGCTTTGGGCTATAGTTGGGCTTGTGTATTGAGTACCCAATATATAGAATGTATTGTGTAGGGTTCTAGGTTGAGTGTTCAGTTGTTGGTGAGCAGTGGTTGAACACTTTAATAGCTACCGTCTAGAGAGCATAAGATTCTTTGTGAATCGGTTTATGTATTTGAGGATTTATAGATAACAGAATCGTATGCATTGAAACCATATTACATCGTGTTCATCATGTTCTCCATAAATATTGTTCTTGAATCACCAAGGTGTTAGGATTCCGCACTAACATCGTGTTTGGTTTATATGATCATGTAGTGATCCAGGTAGAGTATTGGATGCAGATGCTGATGTTGTTGATCAAAGAGTCTGAAGGTTTTGAAAGCATTAGTCTAAGGGGGAAATTGTTGGGCCATAATTTGGTTAGACTGAAGCATATCAAAAGGACAAAATTTGGTTAGACTGACGCATATCAAAAGGCCGTGACATGGTCAAGACTAAAGTGACATAAACAAAGACGAGTTGAAGAACTGCATTGGTGTAATACCGAAATCCTAATGGATTTCGACTTGGCTAGTCTGAAGTGAAATAAACATGAATGAAATTGTTGGGTTTCTATGGAATTTACAAACTTAGTTAACCGTTTAACTAGTTATAATTAATGCGGAAACGTGATATACAAACTAAAACATATGAACAACCTAGTTTATTCATTTCAAGATTACCAATAATCTATTTACTAGAAACCCGAAGCAAGGATCAAATGATACGGGAATAACTAAACTATCAAAGCATATAAAACACTTACAATCTTAACCCTTTAAGAGTTTAGTGATGGTTGAAGAAGATGATGATGAATGCAAGACTTTCAAAGGAAAACCCTCAAACGGAATATACCCCGAGCCTCCAACACGCACCGAGCTATGCTAGGAAGCTTGAACACGAAAAACCCGAGACCCGAACTTTCCCTTCTTTGGCCGTGAGCTAGAGAGAAAAGAAAGAAAGGGTGTGTTTTTTTGAAAAGGTTACTTGAAAGTGTTGTAAGTATTGATCATTATATTTACATGCACACTCTTGATTAGATGTTTATACAAGTCCATACTCCATCTATGTTTGCATGTTGACAATTTTGACCAAGTGAGTGGGGTGTGGGGCCCACCCAAAATCGGCCCCAACATATTTTATTTATTTATTTATTTTTTATTTTTTTTTTTTTTTATGTTATATATTTTATACTTTATAAAATATATAAACACCCCATCTTTTATAAACCATTTTATAAAAGAATACATAGTTAAATAATCATTCCAATTATTTAAATAAATAAATTAACCAATTAATTATTTAATACTTTCAAGTAATTATTCAGAAACCCGTTTTTCTGAATGTGTCGTGTTCTGTATTTGTCTTAAAGATCTTATCTTAACAAATACATAATTGGTGTGTGTCTAACTCGTTATTGGGTATGACCCGACTTGGATCAAACATAACTAGCCACATTAACTTAATTATGTGTCTCGGGCATACGATATTCCAACAATCTCCCACTTGCATGAGACTCATAGGAAGTTAATGCTAATGGTGAATACCGCCTAACAACAGGTCACCACCCCTAGTATGTTTGACTAAGTGCCATTCAATAACATCATCCCCTTCAAGTCCATACTTGATATGATATAGGTAAGTCTTATCATTACATCCCTTTGTTACTAGATGTCCTGTCAAATCGGAGAGACACAGATTGATCATTCTCTCAATGATTTAACTTAACAGGCCTTAGACATCTAAACTCTCAACACATAAGAGGAACAAATCCCATCTTGACTGCATACATCCTTGTTGACATCTCGTATGATATCTGAGCTCTTTCTTTTATGTCATCGTGTTACCGAAAAACAAAGAAGAGAGTCAAGTTATCAGACTTGATGAAAAGTCAGATCCAATATGCATCTCAGGTCAAAGGACACAATGATACTCGCCTTTACTCAAGGATTACTTATGATCAGTTGCACTAACTCCATGCAGTGATCCTCGAGAGCGGATCATGTCCAATATTTGTATCCCACAAATATCTATGAACCTTGGTGACAAACCTATGCCTTATATTCATCACATGAATATCAACCAATCCGGGTTCATAATAGTCTTACCTTCATACTTGTTCCCACAAGCATGATCGACTACGGACGTTTAGAACAACATAAGTCATTCATGGATTAAACATGCAAAAATAGAACATAACTCATTTAATAATTAAAACTTAATTAATTTCATGAGATACCCATTACATTCGTTCTTAAACAAACACTAAACACGGATTAAATCCACTCACTAGAATACCGAAGTCCTAATGCACAAACATGACCCTCATGCTTTGGCCTATCGAGGAGCTTCGTGAGTGGGTCCGCAATATTTTGATCGGTATGAACTTTATGAATACATATTTTTCTCTTTTCAACTTCATCCCTTATGTAGTTGAATCTGCGCTCAATGTGCCTCGTTTTCTGATGAGCACGAGGCTCCTTGATCTGTGCAATAGCACCCTCATTGTCACAGAATATCTCTAGGGGCTCCTGAATGGAAGAGATAATCCCTAGATCCATGATGAACTTTTTCATCCATGCAGCCTCTTGGGCTGCCATTGAAGCGGCGATGTACTCAGATTCTGTAGTGGATAACGCGACAACATCCTGCTTCGAACTCTTCCAAGAGACAGCGCCTCCATTTAAGATGAAAACATATCCCGACTGTGACCGAGAATCATCTCGGTCAGTTTGGAAACTCGCATCCACGTAACCCTTTACGACGAGTTCCTCCTCACCAGACCCATATATTAAAAACATATCCTTAGTCCTTCTAAGGTATTTTAATATATTCTTGACAGCCATCCAATGACTGTCACCTGGGTTGTGCTGGTATCTACTTGTTATGCTTAAAGCATACGAGACATCCGGTCTAGTGCACATCATTGCATACATAATAGATCCTATTGCCGAAGCATAAGGAACATGCTTCATCCTATCCTGCTCTTCCTTAGAGCTAGGACTTTGGGATGAGCTTAATACGGTTCCTCTAGGAATAGGCACCAAACCTTTCTTAGAGTTTTCCATCCTAAACCTCTTTAGGATTTTATCAATGTACGCACTTTGATTGAGTCCGATCAATTTCCTTTGTCTATCCCTATAGACTTTTATTCCCAAGATATATGTCGCTTCTCCAAGATCCTTAATTGAGAAACGACTACTTAACCACGTTTTAACGTTTTCCATACTTGGTATATCATTTCCAAATAAAAGTATATCATCGACATACAAAATAAGGAAAATGATTATACTCCCACTAGCCCATTTATACACACATGCCTCATCACCGTTTTGGACGAAACCAAACGCTTTGATTTCTTCATTAAAACGATGATTCCACATCCGTGATGCTTGTTTCAATCCGTAGATTGATTTCCTTAACTTACAAACTTTATCAGGATTAGATGGATCGACAAAACCTTCAGGCTGAACCATATGGACATCTTCCTCAAGATATCCATTTAGAAAAGCGGTCTTGACATCCATTTGCCATATCTCATAATCAAAATGAGCTGCAATGGCAAACAATATCCTGATCGACTTAAGCATCGCGACTGGCGAGAAGGTTTCATCATAATCAATCCCTTGAGTTTGCGTGAAACCTTTTGCGACAAGTCGAGCTTTGTAAGTATCTAAATTTCCATGCATATCGGTCTTCTTTTTGAAGACCCACTTACATCCAACCAGTTTGGAGTTAAGTGGACGATCAACCAATTCCCAAACTTGGTTATCGTGCATGGATTGCATCTCGGCGCTCATGGCTTCAAGCCATTTGTCACAATCAGGTTGTGACATAGCATCTTTGTAGGAGATCGGTTCATCCGAATCAATCAAGTAGCAATCATCCACAAGAAATCCATATCTCTTGGGAGGTTGACTAACCCTACTAGATCTGCGAGCAACGTGCGTATGATCAACCATTTGATCATCTTCAACATCCTCGTGTTGAAAGCTAGTATCGACCAACTGTGTATCATCCAGTGATTCTTGAACCTCTTCAAGTTCCACTCTCTTTTCACTAGGTCCTTCCATAAGGAACCTAGTTTCTAAGAAGTATCCTTTGCGTGAAACAAACACTCTTTGTTCACTAGGATCATAGAATATATATCCTATATCATCCTTTGGGTATCCTATGAAGACACACCTGATGGATCGAGCCTCAAGCTTATTTGGGGTGTCACGTTTAACATAAACTATGCATCCCCATATCCTTAAATATGAAAAGGATGGAACCTTTCCATGCCACACTTCATAGGGTATTCGATCCACCTTTTTGGTCGGGGCCATATTCAAAATACGAGCCGCTGTGAGTAGCGCATATCCCCAAAATGATGGCGGTAGTGAGCTTCGTGCCATCATTGATCGAACCATGTCCAACAGTGTTCGATTCCTCCTCTCGGATACTCCGTTATGTTGAGGAGTTCCAGGAGGAGTGAGCTGTGAAATAATTCCACAATCTCTAAGATGACTTTGAAAGGTATCACTTAGGTATTCGCCTCCTCTATCGGAGCGGAGTACCTTGATTGTTCGGTTGAGCTGATTTTGCACTTCATTTTGAAATTCTTTGAACATTTCAAAGGCTTCATGTTTGTGTTTCATTAGATAAACATACCCATATCGACTAAAATCGTCGGTAAAGGTAATGAAGTACCTTTCACTATTCCTACTAGTTGGCTTGAAAGGTCCGCATACATCCGTATGTATGATACCTAACAAATCCTTAGCCCTTTCATTTGTACCTTTGAAAGGCTCTTTGGTCATCTTGCCTTGAATACAAGATTCACACTCATCAAACGAACCTAACTCGTTTGTTTTCAAAAGACCATTCTTTTGGAGAGTGTTTATACGATTCTTGTTTATGTGTCCAAGGCGACAATGCCAAATGTAGGAATCACTCAAACCCTTTTTGAGTCTTTTAGTAGAAGTTTGATATAATGAGCTATTTGAGGTATTATCATGAACCAATTCATAAATACCGTTGTTTGGTACAGCTTTAAAATAAAAGATACCATTAGATGACACATGCATTTCCGATCCTACAAATTTAAAGTCAAAGTTACATTGTCTAAGAAGGTGCACAGAAATAATGTTCCTAGTCAAACTAGGAGCATACAAAACATTTTTTAAAACAACTTCCAAACCACTTGGAAGTGATAAAGTGAAGTCTCCTCTAGCGACCACGTGTACTCTTGCACCGTTGCCCATGAAAAGATTCACTTCGCCCTTCTTCAAGTCTTCATTCCTTTTGAACCCCTGCAACCAATTGCAAATATGAGTTCCACATCCGGTATCCAATACCCATGTGTTAGAAGAAATAAGATTTAGCTCAACATTAATCATAAAGACATTACCCGAGGTATGCGCCGCATTCCTCTTGTCTTTTAGCTCTTTTAGGTAGACCGGGCAATTGCGTTTCCAGTGTCCGGTCTCCCCACAACCAAAACAAGGATCATCCTTATGACCCCTTGGTTCCACAACCTTTTGTTTCTTTGCCATAACCGGTGATTTGCCCTTACCCTTAAGATGCATAGGGGGACCCTTCCTTTTAGCTACCTTAGCCTTAAGATTGGGTTGAGATCGATTCTTGGATCTACCTTCATTGATTGCAAACACGGGTAAAACCCTTTTGCCCATGCTCGCCTCGGCTGTTTTAAGCATTGAGTGAAGTTCTCCAATGGTTTTGTCCCACCCGTTCATGTTATAATTTAACACGAAAGTGTCGCACCTTTTCGACAAAGAGTTAAGGATCAAATCCGTTGCTAACTCATTTGAGATGGGACAATTGAGCTTAGTGAGCCGATCAATATAACTTTTCATCTTAAGTACATAAGATGAAACTGGTTGACTATCATCCATTCTACATGCATGTAAGGCTCGAACCGTTTCGAACCTTTCAACCCTCGATTGCTTAAGGAACATTTCCTTAAGTTGAGTAATCATGTCGTACGCATTATGGTTTTCGAAATCCTTTTGGATTTCGGGAATCATAGTCGCCAACATGAGGCATGACACTTGAATGGAATCTTCCGAGAGTTTGACCCAATTCATATATTCGACCTCACTTCCCTCTTCCGGTTCTTCGGGGATTTGTGTTTCCAAAACATGATATAATCTTTCTTGTTTTAGAACAATCCTTAAATTTCGGAACCAATCCGAAAAGTTATTGTGGTTAAGACGGTCTTTAGCGAGAATAGATCGGAGAGATACGTTTTGGACGTTAGGGATAATGTTGTCGTCGACGTGTGTGGCCATCTGCAGAATTTTAAATAAGTTCATTTTAGTGTTTTAACCTTTTAATTATTAATACCCTTTTATATATACCAAATATAATTAATAATTAAAATCTAGAATCCAACGATAAACCCGACTCCGGTTAGGTGACCTTTTTCCCTTTGTCGGTTTATCAAGGTAGTTATTCATAACAATTGCAAACCCTTTTGCAACTTCTAGAATTTATGGGACCGGTTCGAAATCATATTTCGTGTTGGCATGTTTATCCCATCAACACCCATTAGACCCCATGCTTGGGTGACCCTCTTCACATGGTTCTAATTTAAGTCGTCCTACTTGTATCAACTTGTAATATTAACATACAAATGGTTAGGTGACCTTTTTCCCATTTATATGCCAATATTACCTTAACATGTTAATTTACTCTATGCGGTTAGGTGACCTTTTTCCCACTAAGAGCTTACTAATATGTTAAGTGTTATACAAAAGGATGGTGTTTAACTTATTATCCTTAATTTTAAAGGGATTTTTAGTTTTAATAATTCTAGATATAAAACTTTAAATCATGTTCTAACATGCATTTAGAAACATGATTTTGAAACCATTTTCAAAACTAATTTATAATAAAACCATTTTTATTATGGGCGTGAGACGGCTAGTTAATAATTCCATTTTATTAAACTACGTGTCACGTAATTACCGATAATTATTAGAACCCGTTTTATGCTTTGTTAATTAATTCTATGTGACGGAGTTGATATCCTAATATCTAACAACCACACAATCAAACAATCAATCAACAAGCATACACACAATATATACTAGACACGAGCCACTAAGTTAGACCACACTTGTTAGCCGAAACAAGTGTGTGTCTTAGGTCCAATCCTAAGGGACACATGACACATGGATGTTGTAGCTCCCACTCGATCCCGCATCCAAATGCTTCGAGCATCTTCTTCAACCTTGTTGTGATCCATTGGGCTTGAACTTGGGCCTTAGCTTCCATAAGCTTCCACTTGGGCTCAATTGGTGGGCTTAGGTCCTTTTGGGCTTGAATCCCTTAATGGGCTTGTGAAACCCATTATGACCATACCCGGCCCAATTAGGCCCAAACTTCCAACTTTGCAATCTTCTTTAATTTTACAAAATTAAATGTCCTAATACATTTTTTCTATAAAATAAAGATATTACAAATTACCTATTTATTACATGCCCATATGAATAAATAATTACAAAATAGCCCCTAATTAATTATTACAAACCGATACTTTGAATAATAAATTACAATCACAACCATCAATCACAAACAAAACATCCATTTGGTCTACGGCTCGGTCTAGTACTAACAAACATAACCCGATATGTCATAGGAACCCGTTCCAAAACCCCTTGCCTTTATCGGGCCTAGCCCAACCCATTTGGGCTCGACCCAATAACAAGATTATGGGCCTCGGCCCAATTAAAAAACTGCTTGGGCTCGGCCCAAACAAAATTACATGGGCTCGGCCCAAATGACTTACATGGGCTCGGCCCAAATAAAACTTATGGGCCCGGCCCAATAACAAAAATGGGCTTCGGCCCAAATTTCACCCGAAATGGGCTTCGGCCCATTAGCCCGGTTTTTATATTTTTTTTTTTTTTTTTTTTTGAACTTAGCCAAAAACGATAGCAAGATTAAATACAAAAATATCATGCATGTTAATTTTTGTATAAAATCTTTCAAGGGAAAATAAAAAACGAGAACCCGAAGCTTAGTATCCCGTATCCCGGCTCTGATACCATTTGTTGGGTTTCTATGGAATTTACAAACTTAGTTAACCGTTTAACTAGTTATAATTAATGCGGAAACGTGATATACAAACTAAAACATATGAACAACCTAGTTTATTCATTTCAAGATTACCAATAATCTATTTACTAGAAACCCGAAGCAAGGATCAAATGATACGGGAATAACTAAACTATCAAAGCATATAAAACACTTACAATCTTAACCCTTTAAGAGTTTAGTGATGGTTGAAGAAGATGATGATGAATGCAAGACTTTCAAAGGAAAACCCTCAAACGGAATATACCCCGAGCCTCCAACACGCACCGAGCTATGCTAGGAAGCTTGAACACGAAAAACCCGAGACCCGAACTTTCCCTTCTTTGGCCGTGAGCTAGAGAGAAAAGAAAGAAAGGGTGTGTTTTTTTGAAAAGGTTACTTGAAAGTGTTGTAAGTATTGATCATTATATTTACATGCACACTCTTGATTAGATGTTTATACAAGTCCATACTCCATCTATGTTTGCATGTTGACAATTTTGACCAAGTGAGTGGGGTGTGGGGCCCACCCAAAATCGGCCCCAACATATTTTATTTATTTATTTATTTTTTTTTTTTTTTTTTTTTTTATGTTATATATTTTATACTTTATAAAATATATAAACACCCCATCTTTTATAAACCATTTTATAAAAGAATACATAGTTAAATAATCATTCCAATTATTTAAATAAATAAATTAACCAATTAATTATTTAATACTTTCAAGTAATTATTCAGAAACCCGTTTTTCTGAATGTGTCGTGTTCTGTATTTGTCTTAAAGATCTTATCTTAACAAATACATAATTGGTGTGTGTCTAACTCGTTATTGGGTATGACCCGACTTGGATCAAACATAACTAGCCACATTAACTTAATTATGTGTCTCGGGCATACGATATTCCAACAGAAATTACAAACCAAGGGGAAGATTATTGGGTCCATATTTGGTGGTTTGTACTTAGTTAAACGTTTATTGGGTTTCGTATTGGGCTATGAATGTAAACCTAGATCCTTATGGATCTCGGGGGGCTTTGGGCTATAGTTGGGCTTGTGTATTGAGTACCCAATATATAGAGTTCATTGTGAAGGGTTCTAGGTTGAGTGTTCAGTTGTTGGTGAGAAGTGGTTGAACACTTTCATAGCCACCGTCAAAGAGCATAAGATTCTTTGTGAATTGGTTTATGTATTAGACAATTTATTGATAATAGAATCGTATGCATTGAAACCATATTACATCGTGTTCATCTTGTTCATCATTTATATTGTTCTTGAATCACAACGGTGTTAGGATTCCGCACTAACATCGTGTTTGGTTGATATCATCTTGTAGTTATCCAGGTAGAGTATTGGATGAAGATGAGATGTAGTTGATCAAAGAGTCTGAACGTTTTGAAAGCATCAGTCTCAGGGGGAGATTGTTGGGCCATAATTTGGTTTGTCTGCCGCATATCAAAAGGCCATGACATGATCAAGACAAAAGTGACATAAACAAAGACGAGTTGAAGAATTGCATTGGTGTAATACCGAAATCCCTACGGATTTCGGTTAGGCTAGTTTGAAGTGAAAAAAACAAGAATGAAATTACAAACCAAGTGGGAGATTGTTGGGTCCATATTTGGTGGTTTGTACTTAGTTATATGTTTATTGGTTGTCGTATTGGGCTATGAATGTAAACCGAGATCCTTATGGATCGCGGTGGGCTTTGGGCTATAGTTGGGCTTGTGTATTGAGTACCCTATATAAAGAATGTATTGTATAGGGTTCTAGGTTGAGAGTAAAGTTGTTGGTGAGCAGTGGTTGAACACTTTACTAGCCACCATCTAGAGAGCATAAGAATTTGTGTGAATCGGTTTATATATTATATGAATTATTGATAGTAGAATCGTAGGCACTGAAACCATGTTACATCGTGTTCATCTTGTTCTACATTTATATTGTTTTTGAATCACCACTGTGTTAAGATTCCGCACTAACATCGTGTTTGGTTGATATCATCTTGTTGTGATCCAGGTACAGTATTGGAAGCAGATGATGATGTTGTTGATCAAGTTCAAGTAAAGAGTCTGAAGGTTTTGAAAGCATCAGTCTAAGGGGGAGATTGTTGGACCATAATTTGGTTAGTCTGCGGCATATCAAAAGGCGATAATTTGGTTAGACTAACACATATCAAAAGGCCATGACATGATCAAGACAAAAGTGACATAAACAAAGAGGAGTTGAAAAATTGCATTGGTGTAATACCGAAATCCCTATGGATTTCGGTTAGGCTAGTCTGAAGTGAAATAAACAAGAATGAAATTACAAACCAAGGGGGAGATTGTTGGGTCCATATTTGGTGGTTTGTACTTAGTTATATGTGTATTGGATTTTGTATTGGGCTATGAATGTAAACCGTGATCCTTATGGATCTTGGTGGACATTGGGCTATTGTTGGGCTTGTGTATTGAGTACCCTATATATAGAATGCATTGTATAGGGTTCTAAGTTGAGAGTTAAGTTGTTGGTGAGCAGTGGTTGAACACTTTCATTGCCACCTTCTAGAGAAGATAAGATTCTGTGTTAATCGATTTATGCATTAGACGATTTATTGATAATAGAATCGTAGGCATTGAAACCATATTACATCGTGTTCATCATGTTCTTCATTTATATTGTTCTTCAATCACCACGGTGTTAGGATTCCGCACTAATATCGTGTTTGGTTTATATCAACATGTAGTGATCAAGGTAGAGTATTGGATGCAAATGCTGATGTTGTTGATCAAAGAGTCTGAATGTTTTGAAAGCATCAGTCTAAGGGGGAGATTGTTGGGCCCTAATTTGGTTAGACTGACGCATATCAAAAGGACAAAATTTGGTTAGACAGACGCATATCAAAAGGGCGTGACATGCTCAAGACTAAAGTGACATAAACAAAGACGAATTGAAGAATTGCATTGGTGTAATACCGAAATCCATATGGATTTCGATTAGGCTAGTCTTAAGTGAAATAAACAAGAATGAAATTCAAAACCAAGGGGAAGATTATTGGGTCCATATTTGGTGGTTTGTACATAGTTATATGTTTATTGGGTTTCGTATTGGGCTTTAAATGTAAACCTAGATCCTTATGGATCTCGGTGGGCTTTGGGCTATAGTTGGGCTTGTGTATTGAGTACCCTATATATAGAATGTATTGTGTAGGGTTCTAGGTTGAGTGTTCAGTTGTTGGTGAGCAGTGGTTGAACACTTTAATAGCCACCGTCTAGAGAGCATAAGATTCTTTGTGAATCGGTTTATGTATTTGAGGATTTATTGATAACAGAATCGTTTGCATTGAAACCATATTACATCGTGTTCATCATGTTCTCCATTTGTATTGTTCTTGAATCACCAAGGTGTTAGGATTCCGCACTAACATCGTGTTTGGTTTATATGATCATGTAGTGATCCAGGTAGAGTATTGGATGCAGATGCTGATGTTGTTGATCAAAGAGTCTGAAGGTTTTGAAAGCATTAGTCTAAGGGGGAGATTGTTGGGCCATAATTTGGTTACACTGACGCATATCAAAAGGACAAAATTTGGTTAGACTGACGCATATCAAAAGGCCGTGACATGGTCAAGACTAAAGTGACATAAACAAAGACGAGTTGAAGAATTGCATTGGTGTAATACCGAAATCCTAATGGATTTCGACTAGGCTAGTCTGAATTGAAATAAACATGAATGAAATTACAAACCAAGGGGAAGATTATTGGGTCCGTATTTGGTGGTTTGTACTTAGTTAAACGTTTATTGGGTTTCGTATTGGGCTATGAATGTAAACCTAGATCCTTATGGATCTCGGGGGGCTTTGGGCTATAGTTGGGCTTGTGTATTGAGTACCCTATATATAGAGTTCATTGTGAAGGGTTCTAGGTTGAGTGTTCAGTTGTTGGTGAGAAGTGGTTGAACACTTTCATAGCCACCGTCAAAGAGCATAAGATTCTTTGTGAATTGGTTTATGTATTAGACGATTTATTGATAATAGAATCGTATGCATTGAAACCATATTACATCGTGTTCTTCTTGTTCTTCATTTATATTGTTCTTGAATCACAACGGTGTTAGGATTCCGCACTAACATCGTGTTTGGTTGATATCATCTTGTAGCGATCCAGGTAGAGTATTAGATGCAGATGCTGATGTAGTTGATCAAAGAGTCTGAAGGTTTTGAAAGCATCAGTCTAAGGGGGAGATTGTTGGGCCATAATTTGGTTTGTCTGCCGCATATCAAAAGGCCATGACATGATCAAGACTAAAGTGACATAAACAAAGACGAGTTGAAGAATTGCATTGGTGTAATACCAAAATCCTTACGGATTTCGGTTAGGCTAGTCTGAAGTGAAATAAACAAGAATGAAATTACAAACCAAGTGGGAGATTGTTGGGTCCATATTTGGTGGTTTGTACTTAGTTATATGTTTATTGGTTGTCGTATTGGGCTATGAATGTAAACCGAGATCCTTATGGATCGCGGTGGACTTTGGGCTATAGTTGGGCTTGTGTATTGAGTACCCTATATAAAGAATGTATTGTGTAGGGTTCTAGGTTGAGAGTAAAGTTGTTGGTGAGCAGTGGTTGAACACTTTCCTTGCCACCATCTTGAGAGCATAAGAATTTGTGTGAATCGGTTTATATATTATATGAATTATTGATAGTAGAATCGTAGGCACTGAAACCATGTTACATCGTGTTCATCTAGTTCTACATTTATATTGTTCTTGAATCACCACTGTGTTAAGATTCCGGACTAACATCATGTTTGGTTGATATCATTTTGTTGTGATCCAGGTACAGTATTGGATGCAGATGATGATGTTGTTGATCATGTTCAAGTAAAGAGTCTGAAGGTTTTGAAAGCATCAGTCTAAGGGGGAGATTGTTGGGCCATAATTTGGTTAGTCTGCCGCATATCAAATGGCGATAATTTGGTTAGACTAACACATATCAAAAGGCCATGACATGATCAAGACAAAAGTGACATAAACAAAGAGGAGTTGAAAAATTGCATTGGTGTAATACCGAAATCCCTATGGATTTCGGTTAGGCTAGTCTGAAGTGAAATAAACAAGAATGAAATTACAAACCAAGGGTGAGATTGTTGGGTCCATATTTGGTGGTTTGTACTTAGTTATATGTGTATTGGATTTTGTATTGGGCTATGAATGTAAACCGAGATCCTTATGGATCTTGGTGGACATTGGGCTATTGTTGGGCTTGTGTATTGAGTACCCTATATATAGAATGCATTGTATAGGGTTCTAGGTTGAGAGTTAAGTTGTTGGTGAGCAGTGGTTGAACACTTTCATAGCCACCTTCTAGAGAAGATAAGATTCTGTGTTAATCGATTTATGTATTAGACGATTTATTGATAATAGAATCGTAGGCATTGAAACCATATTACATCATGTTCATCATGTTCTTCATTTATATTGTTCTTGAATCACCACGGTGTTAGGATTCCGCACTAACATCGTGTTTGGTTTATATCAACATGTAGTGATCCAGGTAGAGTATTGGATGCAAATGCTGATGTTGTTGATCAAAGAGTCTGAAGGTTTTGAAAGCATCAGTCTAAGGGGGAGATTGTTGGGCCATAATTTGGTTAGACTGACGCATATCAAAAGGACAAAATTTGGTTAGACAGACGCATATCAAAAGGCCGTGACATGCTCAAGACTAAAGTGACATAAACAAAGACGAATTGAAGAATTGCATTGGTGTAATACCGAAATCCTTATGGATTTTGATTAGGCTAGTCTGAAGTGAAATAAACAAGAATGAAATTAAAAACCAAGGGGAAGATTATTGGGTCCATATTTGGTGGTTTGTACTTAGTTATATGTTTATTGGGTTTCGTATTGGGCTATGAATGTAAACTTAGATCCTTATGGACCTCGGGGGGCTTTGGGCTATAGTTGGTCTTGTGTATTGAGTACCCTATATATAGAATGCATTGTGTAGGGTTCTACGTTGAGTGTTCAGTTGTTGGTGAGCAGTGGTTGAACGCTTTCATAGACACCGTCTAGAGAGCATAAGATTCTTTGTGAATCGGTTTATGTATTAGACGATTTATTGATAATAGAATCGTATGAATTGAAACCATATTACATCGTGTTAATCTTGTTATTCATTTATATTGTTCCTGAATCACCACGGTGTTAGGATTCCGCACTAACATCGTGTTTGGTTGATATCATTTTGTAGTGATCCAGGTAGAGTATTGGATGCAGATGCTGATTTAGTTGATCAAAGAGTCTGAAGGTTTTGAAAGCATCAGTCTAAGGGGGAGATTGTTGGGCCAAAATTTGGTTAGTCTGCCGCATATCAAAAGGCCATGACATGATCAAGACTAATGTGACATAAACAAAGACGAGTTGAAGAATTGCATTGGTGTAATACCGAAATCCTTATGGATTTCAGTTAGGCTAGGCTGAAGTGAAACAAACAAGAATGAAATTACAAACCAAACGGGAGATTGTTGGGTACATATTTGGTGGTTTTGTACTTAGTTATATGTTTATTGGGTTTTGTATTGGGCTATGAATGTAAACCGAGATCCTTATGGATCTTGGTGGACATTGGGCTATTGTTGGGCTTGTGTATTGAGTACCCTATGTATAGAATGCATTGTATAGGGTTCTAGGTTGAGAGTTAAGTTGTTGCTGAGCAGTGGTTGAACACTTTCATAGCCACCGTCTAGAGAAGATAAGATTCTGTGTTAATCGATTTATGTATTAGACGATTTATTGATAATAGAATCGTAGGCATTGAAACCATATTACATCGTGTTCATCATGTTCTTCATTTATATTGTTCTTGAATCACCACGGTGTTAGGATTCCACACTAACATCGTGTTTGGTTTATATCATCATGTAGTGATCCAGGTAGAGTATTGGATGCAGATGCTGATGTAGTTGATCAAAGAGTCTGAAGGTTTTGAAAGCATCAGTCTAAGGGGGAGATTGTTGGGCCATAATTTTGTTAGTCTGCCGCATATCAAAAGGACAAAATTTGGTTAGACTGGCGCATATCAAAAGGCCGTGACATGGTCAAGACTAAAGTGACATAAACAAAGAGGAGTTGAAGAATTGCATTGGTGTAATACCGAAATCCTTATGGATTTCGATTAGGCTAGTCTGAAGTGAAGTAAACAAGAATGAAATTACAAACCAAGGGGAAGATTATTGGGTCCATATTTGGTGGCTTGTACTTAGTTATATGTTTATTGGGTTTCGTATTGAGCTATGAATGTAAACCTAGATCCTTATGGATCTCGTGGGGCTTTGGGATATAGTTGGGATTGTGTATTGAGTACCCTATATATAGAATGCATTGTGTAAGGTTCTAGGTTGAGTGTTCAGTTGTTGGAGAGCAGTGGTTGAACATTTTAATAGCCACCATCTAGAGAGCATAAGATTCTTTGTGAATCGGTTTATGTATTAGACGATTTATTGATAATAGAATCGTATGCATTGAAACCATATTACATCGTGTTCATCTTGTTCTTCATTTATATTGTTCTTGAATCACAACGGTGTTAGGATTCCGCACTAACATCGTGTTTGGTTGATATCATCTTGTAGTGATCCTGGTACAGTATTGGATGCAGATGCTGATGTAGTTTATCAAAGAGTCTGAAGGTTTTGAAGGTATCAGTCTAAGGGGGAGATTGTTGGGCCATAATTTGGTTAGTCTGCCGCATATCAAAAGGCCATGACATGATCAAGACTAAAGTGACATAAACAAAGACGAGTTGAAGAATTGCATTGGTGTAATACCGAAATCCTTATGGATATCGGTTAGGCTAGTCTGAGGTGAAATAATCAAGAGAGAAATTACAAACAAAGTGGGAGATTGTTGGGTCTATATTTGGTGGTTTGTACTTAGTTATATGTTTATTGGGATTCGTATAGGGCTATGAATGTAAGCCGAGATCCTTATGGATCTCGGTGTGCTATGGGCTATCGTTGGGCTTGTTTATTGAGTACCCTATATAAATAATGCATTGTATAGGGTTCTAGGTTGAGAGTTAAGTTGTTGGTGAGCAGTGGTTGAACACCTTCATAGCCACCGTTTAGAGATCCTAAGATTCTGTGTGAATAGGTTTATGTATTAGATGATTTATTGATAATTAAATCGTATGCATTGAAACCATATTACATCGTGTTTATCATGTTTTTCATTTATATTGTTCCTGAATCACCACGGTGTTAGGATTCCGCACTAACATCGTGTTTGGTTGATATCATTTTGTAGTGATCCAGGTAGAGTATTGGATGCAGATGCTGATTTAGTTGATCAAAGAGTCTGAAGGTTTTGAAAGCATCAGTCTAAGGGGGAGATTGTTGGGCCATAATTTGGTTAGTCTGCCGCATATCAAAAGGCCATGACATGATCAAGACTAAAGTGACAAAAACAAAGACGAGTTGAAGAATTGCATTGGTGTAATACCGAAATCCTTATGGATTTCGGTTAGGCTAGTCTGAAGTGAAATAAACAAGAATGAAATTACAAACCAAGTGGGTGATTGTTGGGTCCATATTTGGTGGTTTGTACTTAGTTATATGTTTATTGGGTTTCGTATTGGGCTATGAATGTAAACCGAGATCCTTATAGATCTCGGTGTGCTATGGGCTATAGTTGGGCTTGTGTATTGAGTACCCTATATAAATAATGCATTGTATAGGGTTCTAGGTTGAGAGTTCAGTTGTTGGTGAGCAGTGGTTGAACACCTTCATAGCCACCGTTTAGAGATCCTAAGATTCTGTGTGAATAGGTTTATGTATTAGACAATTTATTGATAATTAAATCGTATGCATTGAAACCATATTACATTGTGTTCATCATGTTTTTCATTTATATTGTTCCTGAATCACCACGGTGTTAGGATTCCGCACTAACATCGTGTTTGGTTGATATCATTTTGTAGTGATCCAGGTAGAGTATTGGATGCAGATGCTGATTTAGTTGATCAAAGAGTCTGAAGGTTTTGAAAGCATCAGTCTAAGGGGGAGATTGTTGGGCCATAATTTGGTTAGTCTGCCGCATATCAAAAGGCCATGACATGATCAAGACTAAAGTGGCATAAACAAAGACGAGTTGAAGAATTGCATTGGTGTAATACCGAAATCCTTATGGATTTCGGTTAGGCTAGTCTGAAGTGAAATAAACAAGAATAAAATTACAAACCAAGTGGGAGATTGTTGGGTCCATATTTGGTGGTTTGTACTTAGTTATATGTTTATTGGGTTTCGTATTGGGCTATGAATGTAAACCGAGATCCTTATGGATCTCGGTGTGCTATGGGCTATAGTTGGGCTTGTGTATTGAATACCCTATATAAATAATGCATTGTATAGGGTTCTAGGTTGAGAGTTCAGTTGTTGGTGAGCAGTGGCTGAACACTTTCATAGCCACCGTCTAGAGAGCATAAGAATTTGTGTGAATCGGTGTATGTATTATATGAATTATTGATAGTAGAATCGTAGGCATTGAAAACATGTTACATCGTGTTCATCTTGTTCTTCATTTATATAGTTCTTGAATCACCACTGTGTTAGGATTCCGCACTAACATCGTGTTAGGTTGAAATAATCTTGTTGTCCTCCAGGTACAGTATTGGATGCAGATGCTGATGTTGTTGATCATGTTCAAGTAAAGAGTCTGAAGGTTTTGAAAGCATCAGTATAAGGGGGAGATTGTTGGGCCATAATTTGGTTAGTCTGCCGCATATCAAAAGGCGATAATTTGGTTAGACTGACACATATCAAAAGGCCATGTCATGATTAAGACAAAAGTGACATAAACAAAGACGAGATGAAAAATTGCATTGGTGTAATACCGAAACCCTATGGATTTCGGTTAGGCTAGTCTGAAGTGAAATAAACAAGAATGAAATTACAAACCAAGGGGGAGATTGTTGGGTCCATATTTGGTGGTTTGTACTTAGTTATATGTTTATTGGGTTTTGTATTGGGCTATGAATGTAAACCGACATCCTTATGGATCTTGGTGGACATTGGTGTAGGCTCCTGGACGGATCGAACACGGGATGTCGCTAACAACGCAGGTGCGGAATCCCTGCGTAGGTAGATACGAGTGTAGAGTATGTAGAGATCGAACACACAAGCAATAAACCAAACACGTTATATTGATAACAAACACGTGACCCGAGGTCACTATTACAGACAAAGACACGTAACACTCGAAGTGAACAACTGAAACGAAACCCTAAACGACCAACACTAACTGTTTCGGCTGAAACAGAATATAAACATGACAACTTCGCCATAGGCGAAGTTGTCAATAACTTCGCTGATTCAACAAGTTCGCCAGAGCGAACTTGTTGACAACTTCGCGTGTTACAAATATAAACATAATCAAAACATAATTGCATTACAGACTCGATTACAAATGCTAGACTATGAACTACTGACACACATGTACCAACAGACTCCCCCTTGGCAGTAGCTTCATATCTTGATCTTCAAATCTTGAGTCTTGTAATCTTGCATCTCTACCCATGCGCCCCTTCTCTAACACATACCGACACCACCCGTTGATATTTCCTAGCTTGATCCTTCCAAGCAGGAATGTAGAAGATCTTCTTCTCGTTGAGCACTTTCAGATCAGCCTGCGATAGATTAACAAGATGCATCGGGTCGTAAACCCGAAGTACTTCTTGTTCATCCTCATCTTCCATTACCGCCTCAGCTGTCTCACAATCCACGTACCACCATTTTAGATCTTTGAGCACGTCCTTGGGCATGAACTTCATCGGTACTTCTTTAAGGCACCGGATCGGTTTGTATTTCATGACCATCCAAGGTTTTCCATCAACTCTCAGACCTCTATCCTTGTCTTCGACAAGTTTCCCCTTTTGTGGTTTCAGTAGCTCAAACTTTTTCTCTTTAACGCACTCTTTCCACACGATCTTCGCAATGATTCTAGCCATGTTGTTGGAATTGTTGGATAAGGGGTTTATACGTCCCAGTTATTCCCCGTGGGGTGCACCTGTACTATTTGTGAAAAAGAAGGACGGAAGCCTTCGAATGTGCATTGACTACAGGGAATTGAACAAGTTAACTATTAAAAATAGATATCCTCTTCCCCGAATCGATGATTTGTTCGACCAACTACAAGGTGCGAGCTATTTCTCAAAAATTGATCTTAGATCGGGATACCACCAAGTTAGAATTCAAGAGGAGGATATCCCAAAAACCGCGTTTCGGACTCGCTACGGCCACTATGAATTTCTAGTTATGCCTTTTGGGCTAACAAATGCGCCAGCGGTGTTCATGGATCTCATGAACCGAGTCTGTAAACCCTATCTCGACAAGTTCGTCATTGTATTTATTGACGATATTTTGATATACTCGAAGAGTAAAGAGGAGCACGAGCAACACTTAAAGTTAGTTTTAGAGCTCCTGGATCAGGAGAAGTTATATGCAAAATTCTCCAAGTGTAACTTCTGGTTACAAGAGGTGCAATTCCTCGGTCATGTTATAAACCACAAAGGAATACACGTTGATCCGAGTAAGGTTGAAGCTATTAAGAATTGGCAAGCGCCTAAATCTCCGAAAGAAATCCGCCAATTCTTAGGCTTAGCTGGATACTATCGTCGATTTATAGAGAACTTTTCCAGCATCGCCCAACCTTTAACCCTCCTGACTCAAAAGGATCGGAAATATGAATGGGGTGAAGAGCAGGAAACGGCGTTTCAAACGCTAAAGCAAAGATTGTGCCAAGCGCCAATCTTAAGTCTCCCCGACGGAGACGATGGATTTGTTGTATATTGTGACGCGTCTCGTAAAGGGTTAGGGTGCGTGTTAATGCAAAATAAAAAGGTCATAGCCTATGCGTCTCGACAGTTAAAAGTTCATGAGAAAAACTACACTACTCATGACTTGGAACTGGGAGCAGTCATCTTTGCACTTAAAATCTGGAGACACTATCTCTACGGTACAAAGTGCACCATATTCACTGATCATAAAAGTTTGCAACACAAATTCGATCAGAAAGAACTGAATATGAGGCAACGAAGATGGGTCGAGTTGCTGAGTGACTATGACTGTGACATACGATATCACCCCGGCAAGGCTAACGTTGTAGCCGATGCCTTGAGTAGAAAGGATCGAGTCAAGCCACTACGTGTGCGAGCGTTGGGGATGATAGTCCAGTCGAACCTTTCAGATTTAATTCGAGTCGCTCAACGCGAGGCGTTGAAAGAGGGCCAATTGGTTAAAGAAGGACTTTACGGGAATGAGAAGAATTTCGAACAGCGTGTGGACGAAATTCTTTATTTCAAAAATCGGATGTGGATCCCGACCCTCCATGACCTTCGTGATTTGATCATGGATGAAGCACCTAAATCGAAATATTCCATACATCCGGGATCAGATAAAATGTACAAGGATGTGAAAGAATTTTACTGGTGGCCAGGAATGAAAAAGGATATAGCCACATACGTCGGCAAGTGTACGACGTGTGCGAGAGTTAAGGCGGAGCACCAGAAACCTTCGGGAATGTTGCAACAGCCGGAAATTCCCGAATGGAAGTGGGAGCAGATCACAATGGATTTTGTGACACATCTCCCCAAGACACCCCGAGGTCATGATGCGATTTGGGTAATCGTGGATCGATTAACCAAATCGGCACATTTTATTCCAATTAGGAATACTTTTAACACTGAGAGACTTGCGCAAATTTATATAAATGAAATAGTGTCTCGTCATGGCATCCCCATCTCGATCATCTCCGATAGGGATAGCCATTTCACCTCCAAACTTTGGCAAGCTGTCCAAGAAGCATTGGGAACACGTATTGACCTAAGCACAGCTTACCACCCTCAGACCGATGGACAGTCTGAGAGGACCATTCAAACTTTGGAGGATTTGCTTCGTGCTTGCGTACTGGACTTTAAGGGAAATTGGGATCAACATCTCCCACTCGTTGAATTTTCCTATAATAACAGTTATCACAGCAGTATAAAGGCAGCACCTTATGAAGCATTGTATGGGCGGAAGTGCCGATCACCACTTTGTTGGTCTGAAGTGGGTGACCCGCAGATCATTAGATCGGATCTGGTCCAGGAGACGACCAGCAAGATTCTTGAAATTAAGAACAACCTGAAAGCCGCGCGGGATCGGCAGAAGAGTTATGCTGATACCCGTCGAAAACCGTTGTCATTTGAGAAGGGTGAAAAAGTATATTTGAAAGTATCACCCTGGAAAGGAGTGGTCAGATTTGGAAAGGCGGGAAAGTTGGCCCCTAGATATATTGGACCATTCATTATTACTGCAAAGATCGGTCCGGTAGCTTACCGATTAGAACTGCCTGAGGAACTAAGTGCAGTTCATAACGTGTTTCATGTGTCGAATTTGAAAAGATGTCTGGCGGATGAGACATCGGTGTTACCCTTAGAGGGTGTGCAAATAAGTGATAGGCTCAACTTCGTAGAGGAACCCATCGAAATAGTGGACGGTA
Source organism: Bidens hawaiensis (assembly GCF_021521415.1). Classification (NCBI taxonomy): domain Eukaryota; kingdom Viridiplantae; phylum Streptophyta; class Magnoliopsida; order Asterales; family Asteraceae; genus Bidens; species Bidens hawaiensis. The sequence continues at coordinate 173,251 of NW_027492069.1, forward strand.
AGATCAAGCAGCTTAGACACAATAAGATCTCGTTGGTCAAAGTTAGATGGAATTCGCAACGAGGCCCAGAATTTACTTGGGAACGAAAGGATGAATTTCGGAAGAAATACCCCCACCTATTTCCTCAAAAGGAAGTAGTTGACGCATAAAATTTCGAGGACGAAATTTTTATAACGGGGGGAGAATGTAACGATTCCGGCAACTCCAGGTATACCCTAGCCGGAATATACTATTTACGTGTTATTTAATACTGATTATATGAGTTATAGTACGTTTATACGAATATATATGGTTCACAGTATGAATTATACTCAATTATATAGTGAATCGTATTGGAATTACAATTAACCAATGAACGATTATTGAAACCCGAACGAATCGGGAATTACATTATAGACGAAGTATATAATGTTTAGTGATATTTACGAGGTATTAATGCTTCGGGATAAGTGAATTATAGCACAGAAAAAGGATTTCGATTTATTAGTACGTCGGTACGATAAACGAAACCTTTAACACCAAACCAAGCAAGAGACGATCAATCAAGCCGAAAAAGATGCGTAATTATTAATGATATGATGTTTTAATGTCATGGGTTAAGTTTTTAAAGTTTTTAAATCAGTTTTATATAAATTTTATGTTAACCCGAAAAACAACCATTTTAGGCCCGTTTTAAGCCGAATTACGAGTTTAAACGAGAAACGAACTGAACCAGATTATCCACAACATTATCCGGATTGTGTAATCCAAATGTGTGGACAATATTTGAGATGTGGGCCCCCCCCCCACACCCCCTCTTTGGCCGGCCCCTATACACACATTCATACACATTATATTTTTTTTTTTAACACCAAAAACACTCTCAAACTCTCTCAACTTTCAAGCTTCCATCCATCCCCTTGATCTTTAAACCAAGAATTGAAGGTATAATTATGGTTTTTATGCTTAAATCTTGTTTCTAATTCTACAATATTGAGAAAAGGAGGTTTCCATGTGAAAGACGGGTGAAAACCCGAGATAAAACCGATTCTCGTATGATCAAGGGATGTATACAAGTTATACAAAGGATCTTGATCCAAGTAATGAGTTAAAAGTGTTTAGAATAAAATTTTACGGTTAAAATCTTGTTAAAATGAGTTTCCAAGTGAAAGATGGGTGAAGAACCGAGATGGAACCGACTCTTGCATGATCAAGAGATGTATACATGTTATACAAGGGATCTTGGTCCAAGAAATGAGTAAAAAGAGTCGGGAATGGATTTCTACGGTTAAAACCTTTGTTTTTACTTAAAAACCGACACTTTGAAAGAAATGGTTTGATTATTGGTGTAACTTGCTTGGTATAGTGATATTGTGCTTGTAAGTGTTGTATCTAGCGGCTAGCAAAGGCTAGAAACCGAGATCCTTGCGATCTAAAGCTAGAAAACACAAAATAGTTCGGTTTTCGTGTGTTTATGAAAAATGGACAGATTTACGTGTGCTTAGAGTCGGGTCACGAAATTTCACAGAGATGATCTACACATGAAAATATGAGATCTGTGAATTTTTGGTAATTTTTGGATAAAAGATGAATATTTGGTGAATTTAATGCTCGGTTTTGGCCAAAAATAGTGAAAAAATAGCAAAACATGATGAAAAATTCCGGAAAATTTAAGATAAGCTTTTTATAACATATAAAAGTCACCCACAAAATTTGAGCTCAGTTGGAAAAGTCTAAGTAGGCTTTTCGGTGAAACGAGTTCTAGGGCTTTCTAGCTCGGTTTTGGGTGAAAATGGCTTGAAAAATAAGTTTTAAATTCTGGAAAAATTCCAGGAAGTTATGAGGATGATAAAGATCATCCCAGAAAAATTTGGGATTTTTCTAAAGTGTTTTGTATTTTTGATATATTTAGTGTTTTAACAAGATTTAAAAATATATAAATAAATGTAAATGTAGGAAAATAAATCTGGGAAAATTCCAGAAAGTTATGAGGATGATAAAGATCATCCCAGAAAAATTTGGGATTTTTCTAAAGTGTTTTGGTATTTTTTATATATTTAGTGTTTTAACAAGATTAAAAATAGATAAATAAATGTAAATGTAGGAAAATAAATCTGGGAAAATTCCAGAAAGTTATGAGGATGATAAAGATCATCCCAGAAAAATTTGGGATTTTTCTAAAGTGTTTTGGTATTTTTGATATATTTAGTGTTTTAACAAGATTTAAAAATAGATAAATAAATGTAAATGTAGGAAAATAAATCTGGGAAAATTCCAGAAAGTTATGAGGATGATAAAGATCATCCCAGAAAAACTTGGGATTTTTCTAAAGTGTTTTGGTATTTTTGATATATTTAGTATTTTAATAAGATTTAAAAATAGATAAATAAATATAAATATAAGAAAATAATTCTGGAAAATTTTTACAAAATTCCTTTCTGTCAAATTAAGTTTTGTGCAAAATTTCATGACCCGAGACTAATCGGGTAATTATTTGTGCTAAAAAGAACATAAAAACAAGTTTTTAAAGCTTAAAACGTGTAAACCGGCAAAGTTCGCATAAGCGAGCTGACTGGTACATGAAAACTCTAAAAATAGACTATTTCATAAATCTAAGTAAATTAAGTAAAAATAAATCATCCGAAAATAATTCGGATGATTTGGGTAATTTTACCCGATTTTACCGTTTCCGGCACCGAAATACCGGAAACGGGCCCCACGGCCAAACGGGGTGTCAAACCGAGCTATAATTTCATCACCTTAACTAATTTGACTGTCAAACTCTAAGCAATGTCAATCTGAGTCCTTAGAAGTGTCACGGGGTTAACATTGTCCCCGAATCGAGTACAGTACTGGGTTAACAATGTTCCCAGATGTACCGATTGATACGTCTTTAAGTTATGGGAATTATATAGTAACGACTAGATATTATATTACAGATCCAGGCACGTAGCTGTTCCTTATATTACTCACCATCTCACAAAAAGGTGAGTTTTCACGAGCCCCTTTTAATGAATTGTTTTAATTATATTTTCCCGGGGCGGAAAACATGTCTTATTTAAAGTATTTAAGTACATACCGATCGTATGGAAATACTTGTACATTTATATATATATGGGCTGATGCATAGAATATATAAAATGTTTATAATGTGTTATTGTTCTGGGGTAACATAGTTCCCAGGGGTTATTATTATTCTGGGGTAACATAGTTCCCAGGGGTTATTGTTGTTCTGGGGTAACATAGTTCCCAGGGGTTATTATTATTCTGGGGTAACATAGTTCCCAGGGGTTATTGTTGTTCTGGGGTAACATAGTTCCCAGGGGTTATTATTATTCTGGAGTAACATAGTTCCCAGGGGTTATTATTGTTCTGGGGTAACATAGTTCCCAGGGGTTATTGTTGTTCTGGGGTAACATAGTTCCCAGGGGTTGTTATTGTTCTGGGGTAACATAGTTCCCAGGGGTATTTATTGTTCTGGGGTAACATAGTTCCCAGGAAGTTAATGGAAATGTTCTGGGGTAACATAGTTCCCAGCATGATTATATTGTTAATAAATGATTATTAAAATGATTTGTCAGTGTTTATTTAAATTAGTGAAACTCACCAACTATTCGTAGTTGACCCGTTTTCTTTACATGTTTTCTAGGTATGCCCAAGTTGGATTGATTGATGTTTGATTAACTATCTGTGCTACCTGTTGGAAGCTTGCTGCTCTTTGTTTTGTAATGAATTTATTAATGTCTTATCGGTAACATATGTGTGTAACACCTAGACAGTAATGAAACTCGCAACAATGTAATATGTTATAAATTAATGTAGTGGTATTTTCTTTATAAGCAATGCTGTTGATATCAGATGTGTCTGTTGCATCCCGTGTACGTTTCCGCTGCGGTTACGGGGTGTTACAGAACTTGGTATCAGAGCCATTGGTTATAAAGAATTAGGATGTCTGAAAAAGATACCTAAAATATAACCAGTAGCTCAAGTATTATAGGATCTGAATATCAACTAATAATATATTGTGACGAGATCGGGATGAACTTGGATGGACAAGTGGGTTATTATGGTCCGGAACATAATAACAGACTTGTCTGCACGAGGGAATTCAGGGGAAGTCACGGGGGACTTAAATAGGTAAAATTGGCAACATATGTGTAAATATATGATAATATTATTATGTGGTAAAGTTGTATAAATAAGTATGTGTTAATTTAATTATGAATTACACTACGAAAAGGACTATATGTTTGTTAACTTGTGTGCAGGTATAATGGCAAGAACACCTAGTGTGTCGACGGAAGAGGACCCGGAAGAGGCTAGTTCCGGGGCCTCTGGAAGCCCAAGTGTAGCACCCAGCTCCGAGCCTTCGGAGGCTAGTCATAGTACTTCTAGACAGACCACCCCAGCTAGGAGTGCTAGTGTACCCTCCCCTGCTAGGGTTACCAGGTCTCCTACCCCGCCCGCACCACAGGCCACCCCGATTCCCCCCAGACACGGTCCCCGCCTCACGGCGCGGATCAGTGCCCCGTATGTTCCGCCCACTGTTACCCCACCTAGATCCACATACCACCGGGGCGAGTCTTCCCGCCCCCAACCCGAGCCTGCAACCCTACCTGTGTGGGGTCTGCCAAGGCAGGAGCGGGACTTGGCGGCTTGGCTACGTGTTCTCACCGAGCAGGTGAACGAGCACTCTGCCGCCCTGGTCGTGGGGGTACAGAGGCGGGCGTACCTCGGGGACAGCATACTGGACCACCAGTATGCTATTAACCAGTTAAAAAGGGAGTGCTCATACTCCCACTGGTTGATCGAGCAGATGGAAACCCGAATGCGGGTTATGATGGCGGTGCTGGTGGTGCTGGTGGCGGTGTTGGTGGGGTTGGTTTACCACCATGTGTAGACGTGTTGGATGGTAGGATCTTGAACCGCTTTTTGATACTCCGTGTAAGTAGTTAGTGGTGATACTAACACGGAGTGAATCTTGTTTAGTTATAGTACAACCACTGGCCCATAGGGGGTCTCTTGTAGGGCATATCATTATCGATACTTTTGGGTATCATTCAAGCACTGACCCCTTTGCGGGTTATGTCGAGATGATACCAACATAGGGCCCTTGTAATAAAACTAGTTATGTAATGTTGACTGAAAGTATGTAAATTGATGTTTGTGTAATATGAATCAATGTTTACTAATGAATGAAATATGTATTGTGTTTTATATTTTGAGATGGTATTGATTATATATATTTCTTTGATGATTGTGTAGAATGGCACCGAAACGATCCACGAAAATATCGGAAGTAGATGTGAGCCGTTTGATTGCTCAACAGTTGGAGGCGGCGATACCGGATATAGTATCGCGCATCGCCGCCAGTATTAATAACTCGACCAATCCAACCCCTCCGAGCAATCAAACGCCCATAAATAATGACGGGGAACAAAATGCTAATCCTCCAAGGAATGACAACACTATGCCTAGTAATGACGCACCGCCTACGGTGGTCGCTACCGACAGTAATGGCCCTATCCCTTCTGTAGAGACCAACCGCACTGGACCATCCAGGGGTTGTTCAATCAAGGATTTTATGTTATGCAAGCCTTTAGAATTTAATGGGTCGGAAGGACCGAATGGGTTAGTGAAATGGTTAGAGAAAATAGAATCAGTGGTAAATATCAGCAACTGTCCCGAGGATTGTGTCGTCAAGTACGCCACCTGTACGTTCACAGACCATGCCTTGACATGGTGGAACACCATAGTACAGACTCGAGGTCAGGCGGCGACAAACCGCATGACCTGGGCAGAGCTTAAGGATCTTGTTTTGAAACATTTCTGCCCAAAGAATGAATTGCAGAAACTGGAACATGAGTTGTGGAACCTAGAGATGCATGGGGCGGACCACTTGGGATATACCAACCGGTTTAATGAACTGTCACGATTAGTGCCGTGGTTGGTCACCCCAGAGTCAAAAAGGGTGGAACGTTATATTTGGGGACTTACTCCAGTAGTGAGGAGCATAGTTAACGCGGGAGGGCACCAGACGTATGAGGGTGCAGTGACACAGGCTGGTATTGTCACGTATGATTTCTTAAGGAGCGGATCGATAAAGGCGGCGGGAGAGTCGGCTGGGGGAAAGCGAGGTACGTATGACAATAGGATCCGAGAGAAGCAGCAAAACAAACGAGCTAGGCCCGCTGCCCAGAGCTATGCCATGACTAGTTCGGGCGGAAGGCAAGAACCGCAGAGGGGAACGTTTCCTAAATGTGGGAAATGTGGTTACCACCATAGTGGTGTGTGCAAGGAGGTGGTGTGCCACCGGTGTGGCAGGGTTGGACACTACGCACCAAATTGTAAGACAAATCTGAACAACCTGAACCGTCAACCACAACCTATTCGGGCGCAACCATTTAGAACTCAACCAGCCCGACAGCAGAACCCGCAAGGAAACCAGATGGTGACCACTAGCCGTGCTTGCTACGAATGCGGCAGCACGGATCACTTCAAAAGGAACTGCCCGAAACTGAATCAGGGAGGAAACGGGAGACAACTCGCGGGTCAGCCATCGGCGTCCAATCCGGCGCGAGGCCGGGCATTTGTGATGGGAGCGAACGAGGCGCGCCAGGACCCCAGCGTAGTGACAGGTACCTTCCTCGTCTCTGATCATTACGCTTCTGTATTATTTGATACAGGCGCCGATAGAAGTTTTGTCTCCGTTAGATTCCTTTCGATAGCAAACCTTCCTATTGGTGAAACCATAGAACCCTACACCGTAGAGGTTGCTAACGGTAAAACCATGATAGTTAATCGGATTGTTCGGAATTGCCCTTTTATTCTAAGCGAACAATCCTTCCTGATTGACTTGTTACCGGTAGAATTGGGTAGTTTTAACGTGATAGTGGGAATGGATTGGTTGGCTCGTAATAGGGTAGAAATAAACTGTGAAAAGAAAACCGTCAAGATCCGGGTGTCGGATGACGAGGAGGTATTAGTGCAGGGAGAAAAATCCGGCACCATGATACCATTTATATCCCACCTCAAGGTGTTGAAATATATACGTCAGGGACGTGTGGCGTATCTAGCGAGCCTGACGGCCGCTGATTCTGAGGAAAAACGGGTGGACGATATTCCCGTGGTACGCGAATTTCCACAAGTTTTTCCAGAGGAACTTCCTGGATTACCGCCAACCCGGCAAGTCGAATTCAGAATCGACTTATTACCTCAAGCCGGCCCTGTTGCTAAGGCCCCTTACAGACTTGCACCGTCCGAGATGCAAGAACTATCCAACCAGTTGCAGGAATTGTTGGATAAGGGGTTTATACGTCCCAGTTATTCCCCGTGGGGTGCACCTGTACTATTTGTGAAAAAGAAGGACGGAAGCCTTCGAATGTGCATTGACTACAGGGAATTGAACAAGTTAACTATTAAAAATAGATATCCTCTTCCCCGAATCGATGATTTGTTCGACCAACTACAAGGTGCGAGCTATTTCTCAAAAATTGATCTTAGATCGGGATACCACCAAGTTAGAATTCAAGAGGAGGATATCCCAAAAACCGCGTTTCGGACTCGCTACGGCCACTATGAATTTCTAGTTATGCCTTTTGGGCTAACAAATGCGCCAGCGGTGTTCATGGATCTCATGAACCGAGTCTGTAAACCCTATCTCGACAAGTTCGTCATTGTATTTATTGACGATATTTTGATATACTCGAAGAGTAAAGAGGAGCACGAGCAACACTTAAAGTTAGTTTTAGAGCTCCTGGATCAGGAGAAGTTATATGCAAAATTCTCCAAGTGTAACTTCTGGTTACAAGAGGTGCAATTCCTCGGTCATGTTATAAACCACAAAGGAATACACGTTGATCCGAGTAAGGTTGAAGCTATTAAGAATTGGCAAGCGCCTAAATCTCCGAAAGAAATCCGCCAATTCTTAGGCTTAGCTGGATACTATCGTCGATTTATAGAGAACTTTTCCAGCATCGCCCAACCTTTAACCCTCCTGACTCAAAAGGATCGGAAATATGAATGGGGTGAAGAGCAGGAAACGGCGTTTCAAACGCTAAAGCAAAGATTGTGCCAAGCGCCAATCTTAAGTCTCCCCGACGGAGACGATGGATTTGTTGTATATTGTGACGCGTCTCGTAAAGGGTTAGGGTGCGTGTTAATGCAAAATAAAAAGGTCATAGCCTATGCGTCTCGACAGTTAAAAGTTCATGAGAAAAACTACACTACTCATGACTTGGAACTGGGAGCAGTCATCTTTGCACTTAAAATCTGGAGACACTATCTCTACGGTACAAAGTGCACCATATTCACTGATCATAAAAGTTTGCAACACAAATTCGATCAGAAAGAACTGAATATGAGGCAACGAAGATGGGTCGAGTTGCTGAGTGACTATGACTGTGACATACGATATCACCCCGGCAAGGCTAACGTTGTAGCCGATGCCTTGAGTAGAAAGGATCGAGTCAAGCCACTACGTGTGCGAGCGTTGGGGATGATAGTCCAGTCGAACCTTTCAGATTTAATTCGAGTCGCTCAACGCGAGGCGTTGAAAGAGGGCCAATTGGTTAAAGAAGGACTTTACGGGAATGAGAAGAATTTCGAACAGCGTGTGGACGAAATTCTTTATTTCAAAAATCGGATGTGGATCCCGACCCTCCATGACCTTCGTGATTTGATCATGGATGAAGCACATAAATCGAAATATTCCATACATCCGGGATCAGATAAAATGTACAAGGATGTGAAAGAATTTTACTGGTGGCCAGGAATGAAAAAGGATATAGCCACATACGTCGGCAAGTGTACGACGTGTGCGAGAGTTAAGGCGGAGCACCAGAAACCTTCGGGAATGTTGCAACAGCCGGAAATTCCCGAATGGAAGTGGGAGCAGATCACAATGGATTTTGTGACACATCTCCCCAAGACACCCCGAGGTCATGATGCGATTTGGGTAATCGTGGATCGATTAACCAAATCGGCACATTTTATTCCAATTAGGAATACTTTTAACACTGAGAGACTTGCGCAAATTTATATAAATGAAATAGTGTCTCGTCATGGCATCCCCATCTCGATCATCTCCGATAGGGATAGCCATTTCACCTCCAAACTTTGGCAAGCTGTCCAAGAAGCATTGGGAACACGTATTGACCTAAGCACAGCTTACCACCCTCAGACCGATGGACAGTCTGAGAGGACCATTCAAACTTTGGAGGATTTGCTTCGTGCTTGCGTACTGGACTTTAAGGGAAATTGGGATCAACATCTCCCACTCGTTGAATTTTCCTATAATAACAGTTATCACAGCAGTATAAAGGCAGCACCTTATGAAGCATTGTATGGGCGGAAGTGCCGATCACCACTTTGTTGGTCTGAAGTGGGTGACCCGCAGATCATTAGATCGGATCTGGTCCAGGAGACGACCAGCAAGATTCTTGAAATTAAGAACAACCTGAAAGCCGCGCGGGATCGGCAGAAGAGTTATGCTGATACCCGTCGAAAACCGTTGTCATTTGAGAAGGGTGAAAAAGTATATTTGAAAGTATCACCCTGGAAAGGAGTGGTCAGATTTGGAAAGGCGGGAAAGTTGGCCCCTAGATATATTGGACCATTCATTATTACTGCAAAGATCGGTCCGGTAGCTTACCGATTAGAACTGCCTGATGAACTAAGTGCAGTTCATAACGTGTTTCATGTGTCGAATTTGAAAAGATGTCTGGCGGATGAGACATCGGTGTTACCCTTAGAGGGTGTGCAAATAAGTGATAGGCTCAACTTCGTAGAGGAACCCATCGAAATAGTGGACGGTAAGATCAAGCAGCTTAGACACAATAAGATCTCGTTGGTCAAAGTTAGATGGAATTCGCAACGAGGCCCAGAATTTACTTGGGAACGAAAGGATGAATTTCGGAAGAAATACCCCCACCTATTTCCTCAAAAGGAAGTAGTTGACGCATAAAATTTCGAGGACGAAATTTTTATAACGGGGGGAGAATGTAACGATTCCGGCAACTCCAGGTATACCCTAGCCGGAATATACTATTTACGTGTTATTTAATACTGATTATATGAGTTATAGTACGTTTATACGAATATATATGGTTCACAGTATGAATTATACTCAATTATATAGTGAATCGTATTGGAATTACAATTAACCAATGAACGATTATTGAAACCCGAACGAATCGGGAATTACATTATAGACGAAGTATATAATGTTTAGTGATATTTACGAGGTATTAATGCTTCGGGATAAGTGAATTATAGCACAGAAAAAGGATTTCGATTTATTAGTACGTCGGTACGATAAACGAAACCTTTAACACCAAACCAAGCAAGAGACGATCAATCAAGCCGAAAAAGATGCGTAATTATTAATGATATGATGTTTTAATGTCATGGGTTAAGTTTTTAAAGTTTTTAAATCAGTTTTATATAAATTTTATGTTAACCCGAAAAACAACCATTTTAGGCCCGTTTTAAGCCGAATTACGAGTTTAAACGAGAAACGAACTGAACCAGATTATCCACAACATTATCCGGATTGTGTAATCCAAATGTGTGGACAATATTTGAGATGTGGGCCCCCCCCCCACACCCCCTCTTTGGCCGGCCCCTATACACACATTCATACACATTATATTTTTTTTTTTAACACCAAAAACACTCTCAAACTCTCTCAACTTTCAAGCTTCCATCCATCCCCTTGATCTTTAAACCAAGAATTGAAGGTATAATTATGGTTTTTATGCTTAAATCTTGTTTCTAATTCTACAATATTGAGAAAAGGAGGTTTCCATGTGAAAGACGGGTGAAAACCCGAGATAAAACCGATTCTCGTATGATCAAGGGATGTATACAAGTTATACAAAGGATCTTGATCCAAGTAATGAGTTAAAAGTGTTTAGAATAAAATTTTACGGTTAAAATCTTGTTAAAATGAGTTTCCAAGTGAAAGATGGGTGAAGAACCGAGATGGAACCGACTCTTGCATGATCAAGAGATGTATACATGTTATACAAGGGATCTTGGTCCAAGAAATGAGTAAAAAGAGTCGGGAATGGATTTCTACGGTTAAAACCTTTGTTTTTACTTAAAAACCGACACTTTGAAAGAAATGGTTTGATTATTGGTGTAACTTGCTTGGTATAGTGATATTGTGCTTGTAAGTGTTGTATCTAGCGGCTAGCAAAGGCTAGAAACCGAGATCCTTGCGATCTAAAGCTAGAAAACACAAAATAGTTCGGTTTTCGTGTGTTTATGAAAAATGGACAGATTTACGTGTGCTTAGAGTCGGGTCACGAAATTTCACAGAGATGATCTACACATGAAAATATGAGATCTGTGAATTTTTGGTAATTTTTGGATAAAAGATGAATATTTGGTGAATTTAATGCTCGGTTTTGGCCAAAAATAGTGAAAAAATAGCAAAACATGATGAAAAATTCCGGAAAATTTAAGATAAGCTTTTTATAACATATAAAAGTCACCCACAAAATTTGAGCTCAGTTGGAAAAGTCTAAGTAGGCTTTTCGGTGAAACGAGTTCTAGGGCTTTCTAGCTCGGTTTTGGGTGAAAATGGCTTGAAAAATAAGTTTTAAATTCTGGAAAAATTCCAGGAAGTTATGAGGATGATAAAGATCATCCCAGAAAAATTTGGGATTTTTCTAAAGTGTTTTGTATTTTTGATATATTTAGTGTTTTAACAAGATTTAAAAATATATAAATAAATGTAAATGTAGGAAAATAAATCTGGGAAAATTCCAGAAAGTTATGAGGATGATAAAGATCATCCCAGAAAAATTTGGGATTTTTCTAAAGTGTTTTGGTATTTTTTATATATTTAGTGTTTTAACAAGATTAAAAATAGATAAATAAATGTAAATGTAGGAAAATAAATCTGGGAAAATTCCAGAAAGTTATGAGGATGATAAAGATCATCCCAGAAAAATTTGGGATTTTTCTAAAGTGTTTTGGTATTTTTGATATATTTAGTGTTTTAACAAGATTTAAAAATAGATAAATAAATGTAAATGTAGGAAAATAAATCTGGGAAAATTCCAGAAAGTTATGAGGATGATAAAGATCATCCCAGAAAAACTTGGGATTTTTCTAAAGTGTTTTGGTATTTTTGATATATTTAGTATTTTAATAAGATTTAAAAATAGATAAATAAATATAAATATAAGAAAATAATTCTGGAAAATTTTTACAAAATTCCTTTCTGTCAAATTAAGTTTTGTGCAAAATTTCATGACCCGAGACTAATCGGGTAATTATTTGTGCTAAAAAGAACATAAAAACAAGTTTTTAAAGCTTAAAACGTGTAAACCGGCAAAGTTCGCATAAGCGAGCTGACTGGTACATGAAAACTCTAAAAATAGACTATTTCATAAATCTAAGTAAATTAAGTAAAAATAAATCATCCGAAAATAATTCGGATGATTTGGGTAATTTTACCCGATTTTACCGTTTCCGGCACCGAAATACCGGAAACGGGCCCCACGGCCAAACGGGGTGTCAAACCGAGCTATAATTTCATCACCTTAACTAATTTGACTGTCAAACTCTAAGCAATGTCAATCTGAGTCCTTAGAAGTGTCACGGGGTTAACATTGTCCCCGAATCGAGTACAGTACTGGGTTAACAATGTTCCCAGATGTACCGATTGATACGTCTTTAAGTTATGGGAATTATATAGTAACGACTAGATATTATATTACAGATCCAGGCACGTAGCTGTTCCTTATATTACTCACCATCTCACAAAAAGGTGAGTTTTCACGAGCCTCTTTTAATGAATTGTTTTAATTATATTTTCCCGGGGCGGAAAACATGTCTTATTTAAAGTATTTAAGTACATACCGATCGTATGGAAATACTTGTACATTTATATATATATGGGCTGATGCATAGAATATATAAAATGTTTATAATGTGTTATTGTTCTGGGGTAACATAGTTCCCAGGGGTTATTATTATTCTGGGGTAACATAGTTCCCAGGGGTTATTGTTGTTCTGGGGTAACATAGTTCCCAGGGGTTATTATTATTCTGGGGTAACATAGTTCCCAGGGGTTATTGTTGTTCTGGGGTAACATAGTTCCCAGGGGTTATTATTATTCTGGGGTAACATAGTTCCCAGGGGTTATTATTGTTCTGGGGTAACATAGTTCCCAGGGGTTATTGTTGTTCTGGGGTAACATAGTTCCCAGGGGTTGTTATTGTTCTGGGGTAACATAGTTCCCAGGGGTATTTATTGTTCTGGGGTAACATAGTTCCCAGGAAGTTAATGGAAATGTTCTGGGGTAACATAGTTCCCAGCATGATTATATTGTTAATAAATGATTATTAAAATGATTTGTCAGTGTTTATTTAAATTAGTGAAACTCACCAACTATTCGTAGTTGACCCGTTTTCTTTACATGTTTTCTAGGTATGCCCAAGTTGGATTGATTGATGTTTGCTTAACTATCTGTGCTACCTGTTGGAAGCTTGCTGCTCTTTGTTTTGTAATGAATTTATTAATGTCTTATCGATAACATATGTGTGTAACACCTAGACAGTAATGAAACTCGCAACAATGTAATATGTTATAAATTAATGTAGTGGTATTTTCTTTATAAGCAATGCTGTTGATATCAGATGTGTCTGTTGCATCCCGTGTACGTTTCCGCTGCGGTTACGGGGTGTTACAGTTTTGAAAGCATCAGTCTAAGGGGGAGATTGTTGGGCCATAATTTGGTTTGTCTGCCGCATATCAAAAGGCCATGACATGATCAAGACTAAAGTGACATAAACAAAGACGAGTTGAAGAATTGCATTGGTGTAATACCAAAATCCTTACGGATTTCGGTTAGGCTAGTCTGAAGTGAAATAAACAAGAATGAAATTACAAACCAAGTGGGAGATTGTTGGGTCCATATTTGGTGGTTTGTACTTAGTTATATGTTTATTGGTTGTCGTATTGGGCTATGAATGTAAACCGAGATCCTTATGGATCGCGGTGGACTTTGGGCTATAGTTGGGCTTGTGTATTGAGTACCCTATATAAAGAATGTATTGTGTAGGGTTCTAGGTTGAGAGTAAAGTTGTTGGTGAGCAGTGGTTGAACACTTTCCTTGCCACCATCTTGAGAGCATAAGAATTTGTGTGAATCGGTTTATATATTATATGAATTATTGATAGTAGAATCGTAGGCACTGAAACCATGTTACATCGTGTTCATCTAGTTCTACATTTATATTGTTCTTGAATCACCACTGTGTTAAGATTCCGCACTAACATCATGTTTGGTTGATATCATTTTGTTGTGATCCAGGTACAGTATTGGATGCAGATGATGATGTTGTTGATCATGTTCAAGTAAAGAGTCTGAAGGTTTTGAAAGCATCAGTCTAAGGGGGAGATTGTTGGGCCATAATTTGGTTAGTCTGCCGCATATCAAATGGCGATAATTTGGTTAGACTAACACATATCAAAAGGCCATGACATGATCAAGACAAAAGTGACATAAACAAAGAGGAGTTGAAAAATTGCATTGGTGTAATACCGAAATCCCTATGGATTTCGGTTAGGCTAGTCTGAAGTGAAATAAACAAGAATGAAATTACAAACCAAGGGTGAGATTGTTGGGTCCATATTTGGTGGTTTGTACTTAGTTATATGTGTATTGGATTTTGTATTGGGCTATGAATGTAAACCGAGATCCTTATGGATCTTGGTGGACATTGGGCTATTGTTGGGCTTGTGTATTGAGTACCCTATATATAGAATGCATTGTATAGGGTTCTAGGTTGAGAGTTAAGTTGTTGGTGAGCAGTGGTTGAACACTTTCATAGCCACCTTCTAGAGAAGATAAGATTCTGTGTTAATCGATTTATGTATTAGACGATTTATTGATAATAGAATCGTAGGCATTGAAACCATATTACATCATGTTCATCATGTTCTTCATTTATATTGTTCTTGAATCACCACGGTGTTAGGATTCCGCACTAACATCGTGTTTGGTTTATATCAACATGTAGTGATCCAGGTAGAGTATTGGATGCAAATGCTGATGTTGTTGATCAAAGAGTCTGAAGGTTTTGAAAGCATCAGTCTAAGGGGGAGATTGTTGGGCCATAATTTGGTTAGACTGACGCATATCAAAAGGACAAAATTTGGTTAGACAGACGCATATCAAAAGGCCGTGACATGCTCAAGACTAAAGTGACATAAACAAAGACGAATTGAAGAATTGCATTGGTGTAATACCGAAATCCTTATGGATTTTGATTAGGCTAGTCTGAAGTGAAATAAACAAGAATGAAATTAAAAACCAAGGGGAAGATTATTGGGTCCATATTTGGTGGTTTGTACTTAGTTATATGTTTATTGGGTTTCGTATTGGGCTATGAATGTAAACTTAGATCCTTATGGACCTCGGGGGGCTTTGGGCTATAGTTGGTCTTGTGTATTGAGTACCCTATATATAGAATGCATTGTGTAGGGTTCTACGTTGAGTGTTCAGTTGTTGGTGAGCAGTGGTTGAACGCTTTCATAGACACCGTCTAGAGAGCATAAGATTCTTTGTGAATCGGTTTATGTATTAGACGATTTATTGATAATAGAATCGTATGAATTGAAACCATATTACATCGTGTTCATCTTGTTATTCATTTATATTGTTCCTGAATCACCACGGTGTTAGGATTCCGCACTAACATCGTGTTTGGTTGATATCATTTTGTAGTGATCCAGGTAGAGTATTGGATGCAGATGCTGATTTAGTTGATCAAAGAGTCTGAAGGTTTTGAAAGCATCAGTCTAAGGGGGAGATTGTTGGGCCAAAATTTGGTTAGTCTGCCGCATATCAAAAGGCCATGACATGATCAAGACTAATGTGACATAAACAAAGACGAGTTGAAGAATTGCATTGGTGTAATACCGAAATCCTTATGGATTTCAGTTAGGCTAGGCTGAAGTGAAACAAACAAGAATGAAATTACAAACCAAACGGGAGATTGTTGGGTACATATTTGGTGGTTTTGTACTTAGTTATATGTTTATTGGGTTTTGTATTGGGCTATGAATGTAAACCGAGATCCTTATGGATCTTGGTGGACATTGGGCTATTGTTGGGCTTGTGTATTGAGTACCCTATGTATAGAATGCATTGTATAGGGTTCTAGGTTGAGAGTTAAGTTGTTGCTGAGCAGTGGTTGAACACTTTCATAGCCACCGTCTAGAGAAGATAAGATTCTGTGTTAATCGATTTATGTATTAGACGATTTATTGATAATAGAATCGTAGGCATTGAAACCATATTACATCGTGTTCATCATGTTCTTCATTTATATTGTTCTTGAATCACCACGGTGTTAGGATTCCACACTAACATCGTGTTTGGTTTATATCATCATGTAGTGATCCAGGTAGAGTATTGGATGCAGATGCTGATGTAGTTGATCAAAGAGTCTGAAGGTTTTGAAAGCATCAGTCTAAGGGGGAGATTGTTGGGCCATAATTTTGTTAGTCTGCCGCATATCAAAAGGACAAAATTTGGTTAGACTGGCGCATATCAAAAGGCCGTGACATGGTCAAGACTAAAGTGACATAAACAAAGAGGAGTTGAAGAATTGCATTGGTGTAATACCGAAATCCTTATGGATTTCGATTAGGCTAGTCTGAAGTGAAGTAAACAAGAATGAAATTACAAACCAAGGGGAAGATTATTGGGTCCATATTTGGTGGCTTGTACTTAGTTATATGTTTATTGGGTTTCGTATTGAGCTATGAATGTAAACCTAGATCCTTATGGATCTCGTGGGGCTTTGGGATATAGTTGGGATTGTGTATTGAGTACCCTATATATAGAATGCATTGTGTAAGGTTCTAGGTTGAGTGTTCAGTTGTTGGAGAGCAGTGGTTGAACATTTTAATAGCCACCATCTAGAGAGCATAAGATTCTTTGTGAATCGGTTTATGTATTAGACGATTTATTGATAATAGAATCGTATGCATTGAAACCATATTACATCGTGTTCATCTTGTTCTTCATTTATATTGTTCTTGAATCACAACGGTGTTAGGATTCCGCACTAACATCGTGTTTGGTTGATATCATCTTGTAGTGATCCTGGTACAGTATTGGATGCAGATGCTGATGTAGTTTATCAAAGAGTCTGAAGGTTTTGAAGGTATCAGTCTAAGGGGGAGATTGTTGGGCCATAATTTGGTTAGTCTGCCGCATATCAAAAGGCCATGACATGATCAAGACTAAAGTGACATAAACAAAGACGAGTTGAAGAATTGCATTGGTGTAATACCGAAATCCTTATGGATATCGGTTAGGCTAGTCTGAGGTGAAATAATCAAGAGAGAAATTACAAACAAAGTGGGAGATTGTTGGGTCTATATTTGGTGGTTTGTACTTAGTTATATGTTTATTGGGATTCGTATAGGGCTATGAATGTAAGCCGAGATCCTTATGGATCTCGGTGTGCTATGGGCTATCGTTGGGCTTGTTTATTGAGTACCCTATATAAATAATGCATTGTATAGGGTTCTAGGTTGAGAGTTAAGTTGTTGGTGAGCAGTGGTTGAACACCTTCATAGCCACCGTTTAGAGATCCTAAGATTCTGTGTGAATAGGTTTATGTATTAGATGATTTATTGATAATTAAATCGTATGCATTGAAACCATATTACATCGTGTTTATCATGTTTTTCATTTATATTGTTCCTGAATCACCACGGTGTTAGGATTCCGCACTAACATCGTGTTTGGTTGATATCATTTTGTAGTGATCCAGGTAGAGTATTGGATGCAGATGCTGATTTAGTTGATCAAAGAGTCTGAAGGTTTTGAAAGCATCAGTCTAAGGGGGAGATTGTTGGGCCATAATTTGGTTAGTCTGCCGCATATCAAAAGGCCATGACATGATCAAGACTAAAGTGACAAAAACAAAGACGAGTTGAAGAATTGCATTGGTGTAATACCGAAATCCTTATGGATTTCGGTTAGGCTAGTCTGAAGTGAAATAAACAAGAATGAAATTACAAACCAAGTGGGTGATTGTTGGGTCCATATTTGGTGGTTTGTACTTAGTTATATGTTTATTGGGTTTCGTATTGGGCTATGAATGTAAACCGAGATCCTTATAGATCTCGGTGTGCTATGGGCTATAGTTGGGCTTGTGTATTGAGTACCCTATATAAATAATGCATTGTATAGGGTTCTAGGTTGAGAGTTCAGTTGTTGGTGAGCAGTGGTTGAACACCTTCATAGCCACCGTTTAGAGATCCTAAGATTCTGTGTGAATAGGTTTATGTATTAGACAATTTATTGATAATTAAATCGTATGCATTGAAACCATATTACATCGTGTTCATCATGTTTTTCATTTATATTGTTCCTGAATCACCACGGTGTTAGGATTCCGCACTAACATCGTGTTTGGTTGATATCATTTTGTAGTGATCCAGGTAGAGTATTGGATGCAGATGCTGATTTAGTTGATCAAAGAGTCTGAAGGTTTTGAAAGCATCAGTCTAAGGGGGAGATTGTTGGGCCATAATTTGGTTAGTCTGCCGCATATCAAAAGGCCATGACATGATCAAGACTAAAGTGGCATAAACAAAGACGAGTTGAAGAATTGCATTGGTGTAATACCGAAATCCTTATGGATTTCGGTTAGGCTAGTCTGAAGTGAAATAAACAAGAATAAAATTACAAACCAAGTGGGAGATTGTTGGGTCCATATTTGGTGGTTTGTACTTAGTTATATGTTTATTGGGTTTCGTATTGGGCTATGAATGTAAACCGAGATCCTTATGGATCTCGGTGTGCTATGGGCTATAGTTGGGCTTGTGTATTGAATACCCTATATAAATAATGCATTGTATAGGGTTCTAGGTTGAGAGTTCAGTTGTTGGTGAGCAGTGGCTGAACACTTTCATAGCCACCGTCTAGAGAGCATAAGAATTTGTGTGAATCGGTGTATGTATTATATGAATTATTGATAGTAGAATCGTAGGCATTGAAAACATGTTACATCGTGTTCATCTTGTTCTTCATTTATATAGTTCTTGAATCACCACTGTGTTAGGATTCCGCACTAACATCGTGTTAGGTTGAAATAATCTTGTTGTCCTCCAGGTACAGTATTGGATGCAGATGCTGATGTTGTTGATCATGTTCAAGTAAAGAGTCTGAAGGTTTTGAAAGCATCAGTATAAGGGGGAGATTGTTGGGCCATAATTTGGTTAGTCTGCCGCATATCAAAAGGCGATAATTTGGTTAGACTGACACATATCAAAAGGCCATGTCATGATTAAGACAAAAGTGACATAAACAAAGACGAGATGAAAAATTGCATTGGTGTAATACCGAAACCCTATGGATTTCGGTTAGGCTAGTCTGAAGTGAAATAAACAAGAATGAAATTACAAACCAAGGGGGAGATTGTTGGGTCCATATTTGGTGGTTTGTACTTAGTTATATGTTTATTGGGTTTTGTATTGGGCTATGAATGTAAACCGACATCCTTATGGATCTTGGTGGACATTGGTGTAGGCTCCTGGACGGATCGAACACGGGATGTCGCTAACAACGCAGGTGCGGAATCCCTGCGTAGGTAGATACGAGTGTAGAGTATGTAGAGATCGAACACACAAGCAATAAACCAAACACGTTATATTGATAACAAACACGTGACCCGAGGTCACTATTACAGACAAAGACACGTAACACTCGAAGTGAACAACTGAAACGAAACCCTAAACGACCAACACTAACTGTTTCGGCTGAAACAGAATATAAACATGACAACTTCGCCATAGGCGAAGTTGTCAATAACTTCGCTGATTCAACAAGTTCGCCAGAGCGAACTTGTTGACAACTTCGCGTGTTACAAATATAAACATAATCAAAACATAATTGCATTACAGACTCGATTACAAATGCTAGACTATGAACTACTGACACACATGTACCAACAGACTCCCCCTTGGCAGTAGCTTCATATCTTGATCTTCAAATCTTGAGTCTTGTAATCTTGCATCTCTACCCATGCGCCCCTTCTCTAACACATACCGACACCACCCGTTGATATTTCCTAGCTTGATCCTTCCAAGCAGGAATGTAGAAGATCTTCTTCTCGTTGAGCACTTTCAGATCAGCCTGCGATAGATTAACAAGATGCATCGGGTCGTAAACCCGAAGTACTTCTTGTTCATCCTCATCTTCCATTACCGCCTCAGCTGTCTCACAATCCACGTACCACCATTTTAGATCTTTGAGCACGTCCTTGGGCATGAACTTCATCGGTACTTCTTTAAGGCACCGGATCGGTTTGTATTTCATGACCATCCAAGGTTTTCCATCAACTCTCAGACCTCTATCCTTGTCTTCGACAAGTTTCCCCTTTTGTGGTTTCAGTAGCTCAAACTTTTTCTCTTTAACGCACTCTTTCCACACGATCTTCGCAATGATTCTAGCCATGTTGTCTTCACTTCTGTTTATCAATCCCAATCTGGCTAAATCTTTTACTTCACATTCTGGCAGTGTGTTTAGAGATCTCAACTTTCTCTGGAAGTACTGAATGCCATCGTATCTCTTGATCACGAAGAGCCGCAGCTGCTCGTCGTATAACCAGCAGATAATACCTTTCTTGGCTTCCGCGTATCCCTTAATATTGTAACTTTTTCTGAACATCTTAGGGACCGCCGGCTTCTTCGTCTTTACGAACCAGTGGGCACAACCCTCCTTCCATTTCGGTTGTTCCTCCCACTCAGCATCTTCCTCCGCGTTCTCATCACCCAACTCTGGTCTCTCAACCTCCGGAATCTCGTGTTCCACGGAGTCATCAACAATCTCCCCTTCCTCTAACACGTTTTCAACCGTAATCTGCTCTCCAATCCTCTCGATCTCATCAACTGGCAGCACATCATCTTCAATCATAAACTCATCATCCTCCTCATCCAACTCTTTCAATGCGTCGATAACATCTTCAACATCAGCATCATCATCAACCGCTACCACGTCGTCACCAGCTGCATTTGTAGACTCCCCCTCAGCTGTGGAAGCCCCAAGAGCCTGAGAGGTTCTTGGCAGCTCACCACCTGCACCTTCCGGTGCATTGGGATCATCGTCATGATCTTCTCTCCGTTTCGTCCTCAACTCATCTCCCCTACAAGTCTTCTCCCCCTGAGATGCCAAGAATGCCTTGAAGGCATCTATAACTTTACCGTGTTCAACCAGGAGGGCTGCTTGTAGTTGATTGGATTCCACTAGGCTTTGAATGGTCTTTGTCTGATCAGCAACAATCCGCTCTAGTGATGTAATCCTCTCGGAATCTGAAGTAGGCGTTGGAGTTGGCGGGACATCAGCAGCAGACGTGACCGCAGGTGGTACACTTGGTAACCCTGCAGTAGTGGTGACGGTCGACTCAACAAATCGTGCAACTACCACCGGTGGAGTAAGCGATTGGGGTGGTAGAGACACAACTGCTGGGGCCGACGTCTCGACAGCAGTAACCTGTGCTGTAGTAGGAATAAGAGACATACCAGACAAGGCAGATGGAGCAAAACGTACCAGCCTCGAAGATTCTCCAGCTCCGGAACCCATACCTGTCCGTTCTCTTCGTGAACGTCTGAGCACAATCTGCACTGCCTCCTCTTCATCAACTTCATCCTCATCCTCGTCTACAGTTCTCGGCCTCTTTCCCGTAGTTCTCTCCCGAGACACCATAAGTCGTCTCGCTTCAGCAAACGTTTCGTCTAGATCGGAGTCAGCTACCGAAGTAACTGCTCTAGTAACATCCATAAACTGAGGACCCTAGACATCCATATCAAACAAACCATGTCCGCCAAAGGCAGCATCAAGATCAACGTCTTCAGCAGTAGACACAGCAGGAGATACCGCAGCTGGCACAGCAGCAGAGGCAACAGTAGATACAACAGGCGCAGCTGATACAGCATGTGGTGCTGCCGCCTGATGTGGTTGCGGGTCTCTGAACTCGTCCCCTCCTGCAGGAACATACTCCGGATTGATGAGATACCCGAATAATGGAGTATGCCTGGGACGCAGCTCAGGCTTGCTACGAGTGCTCGAAGTGCGGCACTGAGCAAAGATACGTTTCGTCACGCATTCGACGTATCTAATCGGGCGTCTCTGCGGTAGCGACGGAGCGACATGATTCAAAATCATCTGTAAGAAACGAGGATACATAGTGAATCGCTCGCGCGCCACAGCCCTTCTCTGACGATCGATCTCGTAGAATATCAGCTGACTAAAAGAATATCGGCGGTTGTAAGTCAGCGCTATCATGGCTGACTGCATCGTCGCGCCCATCCCATCTGTTCCTGCCTTCCTGCCGGACACGCATACAATCAATACATGCATCAGGAAGCGCCATTGATCCAGCAAAAACCCTTTCCTCCTCTGCGAGTCCCCCAGCGGACCCGAATAACCCATCCTCAAATAAGCTCCATCACGGAAAGGAGCTACGAACTCCGTTGGGTCATCTCTTGTTTCTTCACCGAACTGCAGAGCCAACCGTATATCTTCCGAGGAAAACTGTATGTCATGACCATTTACGGTTGCTCGCATCACCGGAAGCTCAGGCCTGCAATCATAGTACACTGTCTGCCAAAAGTCTTCAATGTTAGGCAGAGAAATGGGCAGTGTATTTGTGATCGCATGAAAGACTCTTGATCGCTGGAGAAACGTGATAATATCCCTGTAGTCTTCTACGCCTCGTGCGTCTGGATCTAAAGTGATGTACTGGTTATGGGCTGGAAAGAATTGTCGTTGATCATCACCGTCGTCACCACCAGCACCTCCAACAGCAGCCATATCTGCACAAAACAAAACAAGTTAGAGAATAGTTAAGCAACTCACAAGTTCGCTTTGTACCACGTGCGAAGTTGTGATTAAACCTGTACAGGCGAACTTATAGGTGAGGCGAAGTTGGGAACAACTTCGCTTTATCTGTAAGTTCGTCTAAAAACTGTTAAGTAAATTGGTATAGGCGAAGTTGATGATAACTTCGCCTTATCACAACATCGCCTTAGGCGAACTTGAGTTCAAGGCGAAGTTACGGATAACTTCGCCACAGGCGAAATTAAGCTTCAGGCGAAGTTGCGATTAACTTCGCCTTAGGCGAAATTAAGCCACAGGCGAAGTTGTGGATAACTTCGCCTAAACCATAACTTCGCCTGAATCTGAAACGGCGACTGTTCAGATTCATAAGGCAATGATCCGATGTTTTCGGACCGATTTGACGATCCAGCAGTGAAGAACAACATATAGTAATGGTGTTAAGACGTAAAGCTCGTCCATGAACACGTAACACAAAGGTGAAAGACTTGGTTTTGAAGGTTCGACGACCCGAGGTCTCTAACCGGGTAAAACTATAACGAACGAGTAAGTTTGGGAATGATATTGACAACACATACCACGAGTATAATAGAAACTGGAAACACAAAGATCGAAAACGAAAAGGATGATAAGATCGCCGGAACTATGCTCTGAAAATAAGTTAGCTGTGGTTTTCACAATAATGAACTGTTCCAGTTTTAAAAGCCTTATATAGGGCAGAGTTGGTTCAGGCGAAGTTACGCCTAACTTCGCCTAGGCGAAGTTAAGCACAACTTCGCCGAATTCAACAACTTCGCCCGTAATTTCAAAATCAGCCCTTTAAGTTTGAAGAATCTTGCACTTAACATTAGAAGTTTCCAAAAAGAGTTAAACAAATATGATCAAGACCCAGTAACCAACGATAAATTAATATAACTACAAAAATAGAAAAACTTATAAAATTTTAACGAAATAAGGGATCAAATTTCAGTCTAGTCAGGGACCACTACGTTTTAGACAAGATCCCAACAGGAATCATACTAACTATGTGACTGTCACTTGGATCCGTGTTTAGCTGTATTATGACATAGAGAAACAGGTTGTAAGTATGTAAATAACTTAAATGGTTTTCATCGTTTCTGTGATACGGATTAAGGTTCAGTTAAGCTCAAAATTTTAAGTGGGCAACAACTCAGAGATAATGATGTCTTCTATCTATTCTCAAAGCGTATTTGGCTATACCCAAGTCACCCCGAATTGACTTCGACCCATAGTGTCTGATTAACTTGTATATACTCGTTGTCTGCTTCCCGTTCTCTTCTTACTCCAGAATTGAGAAGTCTTGATTGTTACTATGTCTCATAAGTACTAAAAAAATATACATGTATAATAATTTTTTTTTTTTTTTTTTTTTTTTTTTTTTTTTTAACCAAACATTCTTATTGACTTCGGAGTACTAAACCACTGCAAGTCCCGAATCTGGATCACTGCAGTGTCTTGAAATGCTTTCTTCACGGGAATCAGAACACTCACGGGCTCGTGTATGACTGGGTAGTTGCTTTTCTGCCTATCCTTCGAAAAGATATGTATGAAGACATACAAAACTCTTAAGGAGTTTCCACGTAAATTCGAGTAGTTTAAGTTAGTATCACATACACTTTTACGCACCATAAAAATTACCATGACATACAATGACTGTTCTAAAGCCTTTTAAGCCTAATAACTTCACTAGTTAAGCACACTCAATCAGTATATATATCATTTTCCAAGGTTGGATCAATTTTCTGTTAAACACAGCAAAGAACTTCTTACGAAGTATTAGACTTGAAAAGTAATTTCATTTCCCAATAAAATTTTGATTTCAATCGCCCCGATCACGTCAAAGTCGTCAGGTAAACGGCATTCCTGAAGATCCAATGGATCAACTGGACCGACCACATACAAGTATGTGTCCTTCTTACTAAGAATGACCGACTAATTTTCAGCAACTGAAGAACACACGTCATAACTGCCCCGGTCACTTTCAGTCTTCCGGTTAATGGCTAACCTCATTCTCTAAGTCGAAACGAGGACCAAAACATATCCGAGGATATGCCCATCAAACTGAGGTAACCGACTAATTTTAAGCAATAACGACACAAATTTTTATTTTTATTTTTTTTTATTTTTATTTTTTTTTAAATAAACACAAAGGCATGGTTACTCGGGATTGATCATCCCGTTCAGCTCAATTAGGTTTTGAAATCTGGATTTATCAAACGCTTTTGTAAACAAGTCAGCAAAATTTTCAAGTGTATCAACTTTTTCGATCTTGATCAGTTTCTTCTCAGCACAATCCCGTATGAAGTGATGACGAATGTCAATATGCTTAGTTTTACTGTGCTTCACGGGATTGTTAATTACTGAGATGGCGGCAGTGTTATCAATTAAAATAGGAGTGAGTAAGAAATTCAGACCATAGTCGCGTAATTGTTGCTGAATCCACAAAACCTGAGAGCAGCAGTTGGATGCTGCCATGTATTCAGCTTCGCATGTTGAAATTGCAACTGATGTCTGTTTCTTGCACTGCCAGGAAACTAATCTTCCTCCAAGAAACTGACAGCCTCCTGTTGTTGACTTCCGACTCTGATTGCATCCACCATAATCAGAATCTGTATATGCCACCAGTTCAACGTCTCCTCCCTTTGGGTACCACAACCCTAGTTTCGGCTTGCCTCTGAGATACCGCAAAATCCTCTTCACACCTTTCATGTGAGATTCCTTTGGGTTTGCCTGAAAACGAGCACAAAGACAAACAGCAAACATTATATCAGGTCTAGAAGCAGTTAAATACATTAAAGAACCTATTATCGCCCGATACAGAGTTGGGTCCACATCTGCGTCACCATCTGATTCAGCACCCAATTTGTGATTGACGCAGATTGGAGTATCATATGGAGAACTGTCCTCCATCTTGAATCTTTTTAGCACATCATGAACGTACTTCGTTTGATGAATGAACATCCCGTCCTTCTTCTGATCAACCTGCAATCCTAGAAAGAAAGTTAGTTCACCCATAGCACTCATCTCGAATCGTTTCTTCATGACAGCCTCAAAATCCTGACACATGGATACTCTTGATGCAGCAAAAATGATATCATCCACGTAGACTTGAACCAGTAGGAAGTCACATCCTTCTCTCTTCACAAACAACGTACTGTCAATCAATCCCCTTTCAAAACCATTTTCCAGCAAGTAGTCCGATAACGTTGAATACCAGGCACGAGGTGCCTGATGTAACCCATATAACGCCTTGCTCAACCTGTATACGTGATCAGGAAAGTCTGGGTCAGGAAAACCCGGAGGTTGCTCAACATACACAACCTCATCAACTTTCTCGTTTAGAAACGCACTCTTCACATCCAACTGAAATACCTTCATCTTTTTAAATGCAGCAAACGCCAAAAACAATCGAATCGCTTCTAACCGGGCGACAGGGGCGAACACCTCATTGTAATCAATACCCTCTTGCTGATTAAAACCTTTAACAACCAGCCTCGCCTTATTTCTTACGATAATCCCCTTATCATCTCTCTTACACTTGAACACCCATTTTGTGCCTATAGCATGCACATTCTTTGGTTTTTCAACCAAAGTCCAAACTTCCATTTTCTTGAACTGAGCCAACTCTTCTTGCATGGCTTCGACCCACGAGCTGTCCTTTAAAGCCATTTGATAGTTCTTTGGTTCAATCTGGCTTATAAAGCAGGAGTACAAACATTCGTTCATTATACCCGTTTCTTTAATGCTTGTATAAACACATGTGTGCTCATTCAAGCTACTTCTGGTTTGAACACTGGAGGACACATCACCTATGATATTCTCCAATGGGTGATCTTTGTGAATTCTCGTGGTCGGAACAGCACCGACATGCAAATTATCTTCCAAATTTGAAGATATCTCATCTATGGTTGTTTCTGGTTGAGAGTGAAAAGGATTAATAAATTCTTCTTCAGTTGAGGCCGCAGGGGTATCGATAGGGTTTGATGTGGAAGGTTGAGATTTCTCAAACATCTGATGTTGCAATAGATTCTCTTCCTCATCAAGTATCATCTTCGTCACAGCTCTTTCGTCTTCTTCAGAAATTTCCAAATCAGGTACGTTAAACGACTTAAAAAGATTAACATAGTCGAAAAGCTCAGCAGGTCCATTGCTTGGTTTTGGCGGTTGGTAACTAGTAATGTCGGTGTTACAAACCACCTCCACCTTGCAAGTCGACGTATTGAAGACCCGTCTGTTGGGAGTCCCAACAACATAACCGACTAGGATTCCCTCATCGGCTACTTCACCAAATTTCGAATTAGTCTTCAAAATCGAACAAGGAGACCCAAATGGTTCAAGACCGCACAAGTTGGGCTTCCTTCCGTGCATAAGCTCGTAACAAGTTTTTCCAAGTCTCTTAACGGTTAACACCCTATTCAGAACATAGCAGGCTGTAGCAACTGCTTCAGCCCAGAACATCACAGGAAGCTTCGAGTCTGCCAGCATAGTTCTGGCTCCTTCAATTAACGTTCGGTTCTTCCTTTCAGCCACTCCATTCTGTTGTGGAGTATACGGAGCGCTGTATTGATGTTCAATTCCCTTCTGAAGACAGAAGATTTCCATTTCAAAGGTCTTGAACTCTGTCCCATTGTCGCTTCTGATGTATTTAACTGATTTACTCATGACGTTCTCAACTTTTGTAATTAGATTCTTCACCATCTGAGTTGTCTCGTCTTTTGTTTTCAGAAAATATACCCACGAGTATCGCGAGTAGTCATCAGTTATCACCAAGCAGTAAGAAGTACCACCTAGACTTTTTACATTCACTGGACCGAAGAGATCCATATGAAGTAGTTCTAGAGTACCGGCAATAGAATTAATCTTCTTGGTGAGATGGGATTTCTTGTGTTGCTTTCCCTTCTTGCATGCTATACATTTGTCTTCAAAGTTAAAACTTTTTAAGGGAACGCCCATCACAAGCCCATTCTTGACAATGAAGTTCATCTTCCGAAGATGAATATGTCCCATTCTCCTGTGCCATAATTCTGATTCTGATTCGCTTGCTTTTGTCATTAAACAGGATTCTCCAGTGGCCATTTCAGTAGACCTCATATCCATCACATATGTATTCGTTTCACGTGGAGCTTTCATTACTATCCATTCGTCTGGTATTTGAAAACCAGGCTTCAATACGATCGCTTCATTCTTCGTGAAATGGACAGTGTAATCTTTATCACAAATCTGCGACACACTCAGCAGATTGTGCTTTAATTCCTCCACAAAGTTTACATTCTCAAGTGTCATTCTCCCATTCGACACAGTTCCTCTACCGGTAATCATTCCTCCGCTCTCACCAGCAAAACTAACTCTTGCTCCCTGAACAGGTTTTAAGTCTTGCAACAAGTGTTTGTTGCCTGTCATGTGCCGGGAACAGCCGCTATCTACAATCAAAAGATTGTTGGCAGCCCTGTTCAACTATTCCTGCACAATAAAACAAAGAGTTAGAATCTTGGGACCCAAGACCAATTGGTCTTGGATCGATACGTCCCGTACCCTGGCTTTCTCAAGTTAGCATCAGGATAATTTCTGTAAGTCCTGTTAGGGAATCTCCTTGCAGATTGAGTGTAATGCCTTCCAAACCTATGAGAGTTGAAAGTATTATATCTTGTGGTTTGGTTGAAAAACTGAGGTTTGTTTTTATAAAAACTTGAATTAGTTACATTTTTGCACTTTGAAAAGTTTTCATTTTTAGCAGTAACAAAATGACGCTTATCCTCAGTTGTATTTGGCCTCACACCTCTAAATCTCGGCTTCAGAGGGCAGTCTGCAACTAAATGCCCTAATTTGTTACATCTAAAGCAACACCGACTCTCCATTTTCTTGTCAAATGTTGGTTTGGATGTAGAGGCAGTGTTACCATTCGTATGTCTCACATAAGGTGGGACGTACTGATTGAGTGGAGAACTCTGTTTAGAAATTTTATTTTTATCTCCACCGTTGGGTAACCCTACTTTCTCTTTTGTCTGACCAGATTCGGACAACTTATCCGAATCCGATGAGACTGGACTCGAAACAGAAATATTCACACTAGAAACAGGCGAACTCGTTTCGCCACAGCTAACACTTGGTTCTACCCTTGTAATCTTGATTGGAGTTGTCTGAGTAACCTCGAAATCAACAGATTTCTGAACACTCGGATTATAGGTATAGTTGTGGTTAAAGGGTGGTGGAACTTCGTGATATCCGATTCCTCCCCTCTTTGCAGAGGTACCTTGATCACTCACGAGGTGATCAAGGATGGCCGAGGAATTCCTGAACTGCTCAAGTTTGCGGTTCAGTTCCACCACCTTCACCTGGTGGTCAGCAATCTATTTATCCCGATCAGCAATCACTTTAGTTTTTTCTTCTAAAAATTCATAACTAAGATCAATTATTTCAATTTTCTCAGCAAGTTTAGTTTTTAAGCTTTGAATGTCTTTTTCACATGCTTTTATTTTAATTTTATAACTTGTTTCTCTTGCTTTCGTAAAATGGTGATCTTCTTTAATAGTTTTAAAATCAGCATCTAAACGGACGTACTGATCAGTTATCGTAGTGAGTTGCTCAGACAAATTCTCACAACTAGTACAAATATTCTTAGTACTTACCTCGGAGCGATTATCCTTGTCATCTGCCATGAAAGCGGTTTCTTCTTCATTAGCTTTCTCATTTCCATCAACCTTCTCACATTCTTCAACTTCAGACTCAGCCATGTTCGCTTGCTCACCAGAACCACTTGAATGCGGGTTCCAGTTGTACTCACCTGCTTCTCTGGTCAACATGGCGTTAATCTCTCTGTTAACTCCAGAGTGTTGTGTAGGCCGACCTTGTCCTCGTTCAACCCTCTCATTTCTGCATTCCTTGGCAAAGTGCCCGTACTGTTGACAATTATAGCACCTTACCTTGGATTTGTCGAACCCGGGCCTACCACCAACAAACTTTCTCCCAGTTTTGTTCATAAACCGTTTTACACGCCTCACAATCATTGCCATTTGCCATTGCAAATCCATCTCCTCCAGATCATCAGCATCGATCTGGTCGTAGTCCTCATCCAGTACAGCAGGGTCCACAATCTTCCCCTGGATGTAGTTTTCGTAGGAAGCAATAAATGATGCATAGACTGCAAACTGCTCTTCAGCAGATTTTACACTCATAGGCATCTTGGAATAATTATTGTTTGAGGCATTTGCAGAAAAACCACTTGAGGATGCTTGAGGCTTTGAAGTACTTGATCCTCCAGCAACGAAACAGACATCACCGTTCATGTTCACAGAAACGTTTCCTTCATGAGAAGAGTCAGGACCTGACTCCCCTTTCGAGTAAAAAGCAGCAGATTCAGGCCTCGAACTTGAGCCTGAGTTAACCTTTGAACCATACATACCAGGGTCTTGTATCTGATCTGTTGGTGTTTCTTTTCGAACCATATTAAGCTCATAAGTTCTGAGCTTGTTTACTGTTGTTTCCAGATCATAATTTGGAAAGTCTCTGTCTTCCCTCATAAGAACGGTGTACATTTCCCACTTCGGTGGGAGAGCATCGAGAAGCTTTTCAACAATCTCTTCTTCTCGATAGGCAATCGAATAATTGCTAAGCTCTGTCATTAGATGATAGTATCTGGTGATAATATCATCCAGTGATTCGTTCTTCAAAAATTTGAAGACGGAGAACTGGGTCTTTAAGAGTTTGATCTTTGATGCACGGATACCCACATTCCCCTCGAATCTATTTTCAAGAGCATCCCAAAGCTCTCTCGCAGAAGTGTACTTTCTGAAAGTGTGGAGAACCTCTTGAGGAAGTGCCATTGTTATAGCTGCATGGGCCTTGCTCTCAGCCTCATACATTTTCTTTTCTTCGTCCTCCATTTTGCTGTACTTCTTAACCACGTCACGGCCTTCGTATTGCATAGTTGGAGGGATATATCCATCCTGGATGCACACCCACATTTTGGCATCCTGGTATTTAATGTATTGGATGAATCTGTCATTCCATGCCACGAAGTCAGTTCCTTTCATCAACCTCGGGGCCTTAGTGGCTGACCCCGCTTCTACTTCCATCTTGACCAAATCGGAGATGTTAATTGACGACATCCTTGCGAAAACCTGAAAAACCTGAAAATAAAAAAATATTAAAACAGCTCAGTAGGCGAAGTTAAGAATAACTTCGCTTGAAAGTTAACTTCGCTGAAAAGAGAACTTCGCTGGGTCTTAAATTCGCTTGACTTGGCGAAGTTAAAAATAACTTCGCTTAGAATGAGCGAACTTAGGAGGTAAGCGAACTTGGGTGGAAAGCGAAGTTGCGGATAACTTCGCTAAGGCGAACTTATGAGGTAAGCGAAGTTGTGGTTAACTTCGCTAATCCTTATATCTTCGCCGAAACCCTAATTCCAGTGACGGCAACTTCGCCTGAAGAATGGTAACTTCGCCCGAAGAACGGTAACTTCGCCCGATGAACAAGGAAACTGTTCAGATCTGATTTCGTCAATCCAGCAGTTTCCGATCAATGCAATGGCTTGAAAATGACTGTCAAGCACGAGCAAAACACAATCCCAACAAAAACACGTCCCGCGAATAGGTCAAACGAGACGTTTTCTACACCCGCGTGAAATCCCGAACCTCACAATCGAGCCGATGGCTCTGATACCAATTGTAGGCTCCTGGACGATCGAACACGGGACGTCGCTAACAACGCAGGTGCGGAATCCCTGCGTAGGTAGATACGAGTGTAGAGTATGTAGAGATCGAACACACAAGCAATAAACCAAACACGTTATATTGATAACAAACACGTGACCCGAGGTCACTATTACAGACAATGACACGTAACACTCGAAGTGAACAACTGAAACGAAACCCTAAACGACCAACACTAACTGTTTCGGCTGAAACAGTATATAAACATGACAACTTCGCCATAGGCGAAGTTGTCAATAACTTCGCTGATTCAACAAGTTCGCCAGAGCGAACTTGTTGACAACTTCGCGTGTTACAAATATAAACATAATCAAAACATAATTGCATTACAGACTCGATTACAAATGCTAGACTATGAACTACTGACACACATGTACCAACAGACTCCCCCTTGGCAGTAGCTTCATATCTTGATCTTCAAATCTTGAGTCTTGTAATCTTGCATCTCTACCCATGCGCCCCTTCTCTAACACATACCGACACCACCCGTTGATATTTCCTAGCTTGATCCTTCCAAGCAGGAATGTAGAAGATCTTCTTAAATCACCACGGTGTTATGATTCCGCACTAACATCGTGTTTGGTTGATATCATCTTGTAGTGATCCAGGTAGAGTATTGGATGCAGATGCTGATGTTGTTGATCATGTTCAAAAAAAGAGTCTGAAGGTTTTAAGAGCATTAGTCTATGGGGGAGATTGTTGGGCCATAATTTGTTTAGACTAGCGCATATCAAAAGGCCATAATTTGGTTAAACTGACGCATATCAAAAGGCCATGACTTGATCAAGACTAAAGTGACATAAACAAAGAAGAGTTGAAGAACTGCATTGGTGTAATACCGAAATCCATATGTATTTTGGTTAGGCTAGTCTGAAGTGAAATAAACCAGAACGAAGCTACAAACCAAGGGGGAGATTTTTGGGTCCATATTTGGTGGTTTGTACTTAGTTATATGTTTATTGGGTTTCTATTGGGCTATGAATGTAAACCGAGATCCTTGTGGATCTCGGTGGGCTTTGGGCTATTGCTGAGCTTGTGTATTGAGTACCCTATATATAGAATGCATTGTGTAGGGTTCTAGGTTGAGTGTTCAGTTGTTGGTGAGCAGTGGTTGAACACTTTCATAGTAACCGTCTAGAGAGCATAAGATTCTTTGTGAATCGGTTTAGGTAATAGACGATTTATTGATATTAGAATCGTATGCATTGAAACCATATTACATCGTTTTCATCTTGTTCTTCTTTATATTGTTCTTGAATCACCACGGTGTTAGGATTCCGCACTAACATCGTGTTTGGTTGATATCATCTTGTAGTGATCCAGGTAAAGTACTGGATGCAGATGCTGATTATGTTTATCATGTTCAAGTAAAGAGTCTGAAGGTTTTAAAAGCATTAGTCTAAGGGGGAGATTGTTGGGCCATAATTTGTTTAGACTGGCGCATATCAGAAGGCCATAATTTGGTTAAACTGACGCATATTAAAAGGCCATGACTTGTTCAAGACTAAAGTGACATAAACAAAGAAGAGTTTAAGAACTGCATTGGTGTAATACCGAAATCCCAATGGATATTGGTTAGGCAAGTCTGAAGTGAAATAAACAAGAACAAAGCTACAAACCAAGGGGGAGATTGTTGGGTCCATATTTTGGGGTTTGTACTTAGTTATATGTTTATTGGGTTTCGTATTGGGCTATGAATTTAAACCGAGATCCTTGTGGATCTCGGTGGGCTTTGGGCTATAGTTGGGCTTGTGTATTGAGTACCCTATATATAGAATGCATTGTGTAGGGTTCTAGGTTGAGTGTTCAGTTGTTGGTGAGCATTGGTTGAACACTTTCATAGCCACCGTCTAAAGAGCATAAGATTCTTTGTGAATCGGTTTAGGTAATAGATGATTTATTGATAATAGAATCGTATGCATTGAAACCATATTACATCGTGTTCATCTTGTTCTTCATTTATATTGTTCTTGAATCACCACGGTGTTAGGATTCCGCACTAACATCGTGTTTGGTTGATATCATCTTGTAGTGATCCAGGTAGAGTATTGGATGCAGATGCTGATGTTGTTGATCATGTTCAAGAAAAGAGTCTGAAGGTTTTAAGAGCATTAGTCTATGGGGGAGATTGTTGGGCCATAATTTGTTTAGACTGGCGCATATGAAAAGGCCATAATTTGGTTAAACTGACGCATATCAAAAGGCCATGACTTGATCAAGACTAAAGTGACATAAACAAAGAAGAGTTGAAGAACTGCATTGGTGTAATACCGAAATCCATATGGATTTTGGTTAGGCTAGTCTGAAGTGAAATAAACCTGAACGAAACTACAAACCAAGGGGGAGATTTTTGGGTCCATATTTGGTGGTTTGTACTTAGTTATATGTTTATTGGGTTTCTATTGGGCTATGAATGTAAACCGAGATCCTTGTGGATCTCGGTGGGCTTTGGGCTATTGCTGAGCTTGTGTATTGAGTACCCTATATATAGAATGCATTGTGTAGGGTTCTAGGTTGAGTGTTCAGTTGTTGGTGAGCAGTGGTTGAACACTTTCATAGTAACCGTCTAGAGAGCATAAGATTCTTTGTGAATCGGTTTAGGTAATAGACGATTTATTGATATTAGAATCGTATGCATTGAAACCATATTACATCGTTTTCATCTTGTTCTTCATTTATATTGTTCTTGAATCACCACGGTGTTAGGATTCCGCACTAACATCGTGTTTGGTTGATATCATCTTGTAGTGATCCAGGTAAAGTACTGGATGCAGATGCTGATTATGTTGATCATGTTCAAGTAAAGAGTCTGAAGGTTTTAAAAGCATTAGTCTAAGGGGGAGATTGTTGGGCCATAATTTGTTTAGACTGGCGCATATCAGAAGGCCATAATTTGGTTAAACTGACGCATATTAAAAGGCCATGACTTGATCAAGACTAAAGTGACATAAACAAAGAAGAGTTGAAGAACTGCATTGGTGTAATACCGAAATCCCAATGGATATTGGTTAAGCAAGTCTGAAGTGAAATAAACAAGAACGAAGCTACAAACCAAGGGGGAGATTGTTGGGTCCATATTTTGGGGTTTGTACTTAGTTATATGTTTATTGGGTTTCGTATTGGGCTATGAATTTAAACCGAGATCCTTGTGGATCTCGGTGGGCTTTGGGCTATAGTTGGGCTTGTGTATTGAGTACCCTATATATAGAATGCATTGTGTAGGGTTCTAGGTTGAGTGTTCAGTTGTTGGTGAGCAGTGGTTGAACACATTCATAGCCACCGTCTAAAGAGCATAAGATTCTTTGTGAATCGGTTTAGGTAATAGATGATTTATTGATAATAGAATCGTATGCATTGAAACCATATTACATCGTGTTCATCTTGTTCTTCATTTATATTGTTCTTGAATCACCACGGTGTTAGGATTCCGCACTAACATCGTGTTTGGTTGATATCATCTTGTAGTGATCCGGGTAGAGTATTGGATGCAGATGCTGATGTTGTTGATCATGTTCAAGAAAAGAGTCTGAAGGTTTTAAGAGCATTAGTCTATGGGGGAGATTGTTGGGCCATAATTTGTTTAGACTGGCGCATATCAAAAGGCCATAATTTGGTTAAACTGACGCATATCAAAAGGCCATGACTTGATCAAGACTAAAGTGACATAAACAAAGAAGAGTTGAAGAACTGCATTGGTGTAATACCGAAATCCATATGGATTTTGGTTAGGCTAGTCTGAAGTGAAATAAACCTGAACGAAACTACAAACCAAGGGGGAGATTTTTGGGTCCATATTTGGTGGTTTGTACTTAGTTATATGTTTATTGGGTTTCTATTGGGCTATGAATGTAAACCGAGATCCTTGTGGATCTCGGTGGGCTTTGGGCTATTGCTGAGCTTGTGTATTGAGTACCCTATATATAGAATGCATTGTGTAGGGTTCTAGGTTGAGTGTTCAGTTGTTGGTGAGCAGTGGTTGAACACTTTCATAGTAACCGTCTAGAGAGCATAAGATTCTTTGTGAATCGGTTTAGGTAATAGACGATTTATTGATATTAGAATCGTATGCATTGAAACCATATTACATCGTTTTCATCTTGTTCTTCATTTATATTGTTCTTGAATCACCACGGTGTTAGGATTCCGCACTAACATCGTGTTTGGTTGATATCATCTTGTAGTGATCCAGGTAAAGTACTGGATGCAGATGCTGATTATGTTGATCATGTTCAAGTAAAGAGTCTGAAGGTTTTAAAAGCATTAGTCTAAGGGGGAGATTGTTGGGCCATAATTTGTTTAGACTGGCGCATATCAGAAGGCCATAATTTGGTTAAACTGACGCATATTAAAAGGCCATGACTTGATCAAGACTAAAGTGACATAAACAAAGAAGAGTTGAAGAACTGCATTGGTGTAATACCGAAATCCCAATGGATATTGGTTAAGCAAGTCTGAAGTGAAATAAACAAGAACGAAGCTACAAACCAAGGGGGAGATTGTTGGGTCCATATTTTGGGGTTTGTACTTAGTTATATGTTTATTGGGTTTCGTATTGGGCTATGAATTTAAACCGAGATCCTTGTGGATCTCGGTGGGCTTTGGGCTATAGTTGGGCTTGTGTATTGAGTACCCTATATATAGAATGCATTGTGTAGGGTTCTAGGTTGAGTGTTCAGTTGTTGGTGAGCAGTGGTTGAACACATTCATAGCCACCGTCTAAAGAGCATAAGATTCTTTGTGAATCGGTTTAGGTAATAGATGATTTATTGATAATAGAATCGTATGCATTGAAACCATATTACATCGTGTTCATCTTGTTCTTCATTTATATTGTTCTTGAATCACCACGGTGTTAGGATTCCGCACTA
The DNA here is from genome assembly GCF_021521415.1 of Bidens hawaiensis. Taxonomy (NCBI): domain Eukaryota; kingdom Viridiplantae; phylum Streptophyta; class Magnoliopsida; order Asterales; family Asteraceae; genus Bidens; species Bidens hawaiensis. Next base: position 209,702 of record NW_027492069.1, read on the forward strand.
ACATCGTGTTTGGTTGATATCATCTTGTAGTGATCCGGGTAGAGTATTGGATGCAGATGCTGATGTTGTTGATCATGTTCAAGAAAAGAGTCTGAAGGTTTTAAGAGCATTAGTCTATGGGGGAGATTGTTGGGCCATAATTTGTTTAGACTGGCGCATATCAAAAGGCCATAATTTGGTTAAACTGACGCATATCAAAAGGCCATGACTTGATCAAGACTAAAGTGACATAAACAAAGAAGAGTTGAAGAACTGCATTGGTGTAATACCGAAATCCATATGGATTTTGGTTAGGCTAGTCTGAAGTGAAATAAACCTGAACGAAACTACAAACCAAGGGGGAGATTTTTGGGTCCATATTTGGTGGTTTGTACTTAGTTATATGTTTATTGGGTTTCTATTGGGCTATGAATGTAAACCGAGATCCTTGTGGATCTCGGTGGGCTTTGGGCTATTGCTGAGCTTGTGTATTGAGTACCCTATATATAGAATGCATTGTGTAGGGTTCTAGGTTGAGTGTTCAGTTGTTGGTGAGCAGTGGTTGAACACTTTCATAGTAACCGTCTAGAGAGCATAAGATTCTTTGTGAATCGGTTTAGGTAATAGACGATTTATTGATATTAGAATCGTATGCATTGAAACCATATTACATCGTTTTCATCTTGTTCTTCATTTATATTGTTCTTGAATCACCACGGTGTTAGGATTCCGCACTAACATCGTGTTTGGTTGATATCATCTTGTAGTGATCCAGGTAAAGTACTGGATGCAGATGCTGATTATGTTGATCATGTTCAAGTAAAGAGTCTGAAGGTTTTAAAAGCATTAGTCTAAGGGGGAGATTGTTGGTCCATAATTTGTTTAGACTGGCGCATATCAGAAGGCCATAATTTGGTTAAACTGACGCATATTAAAAGGCCATGACTTGATCAAGACTAAAGTGACATAAACAAAGAAGAGTTGAAGAACTGCATTGGTGTAATACCGAAATCCCAATGGATATTGGTTAAGCAAGTCTGAAGTGAAATAAACAAGAACGAAGCTACAAACCAAGGGGGAGATTGTTGGGTCCATATTTTGGGGTTTGTACTTAGTTATATGTTTATTGGGTTTCGTATTGGGCTATGAATTTAAACCGAGATCCTTGTGGATCTCGGTGGGCTTTGGGCTATAGTTGGGCTTGTGTATTGAGTACCCTATATATAGAATGCATTGTGTAGGGTTCTAGGTTGAGTGTTCAGTTGTTGGTGAGCAGTGGTTGAACACATTCATAGCCACCGTCTAAAGAGCATAAGATTCTTTGTGAATCGGTTTAGGTAATAGATGATTTATTGATAATAGAATCGTATGCATTGAAACCATATTACATCGTGTTCATCTTGTTCTTCATTTATATTGTTCTTGAATCACCACGGTGTTAGGATTCCGCACTAACATCGTGTTTGGTTGATATCATCTTGTAGTGATCCGGGTAGAGTATTGGATGCAGATGCTGATGTTGTTGATCATGTTCAAGAAAAGAGTCTGAAGGTTTTAAGAGCATTAGTCTATGGGGGAGATTGTTGGGCCATAATTTGTTTAGACTGGCGCATATCAAAAGGCCATAATTTGGTTAAACTGACGCATATCAAAAGGCCATGACTTGATCAAGACTAAAGTGACATAAACAAAGAAGAGTTGAAGAACTGCATTGGTGTAATACCGAAATCCATATGGATTTTGGTTAGGCTAGTCTGAAGTGAAATAAACCTGAACGAAACTACAAACCAAGGGGGAGATTTTTGGGTCCATATTTGGTGGTTTGTACTTAGTTATATGTTTATTGGGTTTCTATTGGGCTATGAATGTAAACCGAGATCCTTGTGGATCTCGGTGGGCTTTGGGCTATTGCTGAGCTTGTGTATTGAGTACCCTATATATAGAATGCATTGTGTAGGGTTCTAGGTTGAGTGTTCAGTTGTTGGTGAGCAGTGGTTGAACACTTTCATAGTAACCGTCTAGAGAGCATAAGATTCTTTGTGAATCGGTTTAGGTAATAGACGATTTATTGATATTAGAATCGTATGCATTGAAACCATATTACATCGTTTTCATCTTGTTCTTCATTTATATTGTTCTTGAATCACCACGGTGTTAGGATTCCGCACTAACATCGTGTTTGGTTGATATCATCTTGTAGTGATCCAGGTAAAGTACTGGATGCAGATGCTGATTATGTTGATCATGTTCAAGTAAAGAGTCTGAAGGTTTTAAAAGCATTAGTCTAAGGGGGAGATTGTTGGGCCATAATTTGTTTAGACTGGCGCATATGAAAAGGCCATAATTTGGTTAAACTGACGCATATCAAAAGGCCATGACTTGATCAAGACTAAAGTGACATAAACAAAGAAGAGTTGAAGAACTGCATTGGTGTAATACCGAAATCCATATGGATTTTGGTTAGGCTAGTCTGAAGTGAAATAAACCTGAACGAAACTACAAACCAAGGGGGAGATTTTTGGGTCCATATTTGGTGGTTTGTACTTAGTTATATGTTTATTGGGTTTCTATTGGGCTATGAATGTAAACCGAGATCCTTGTGGATCTCGGTGGGCTTTGGGCTATTGCTGAGCTTGTGTATTGAGTACCCTATATATAGAATGCATTGTGTAGGGTTCTAGGTTGAGTGTTCAGTTGTTGGTGAGCAGTGGTTGAACACTTTCATAGTAACCGTCTAGAGAGCATAAGATTCTTTGTGAATCGGTTTAGGTAATAGACGATTTATTGATATTAGAATCGTATGCATTGAAACCATATTACATCGTGTTCATCTTGTTCTTCATTTATATTGTTCTTGAATCACCACGGTGTTAGGATTCCGCACTAACATCGTGTTTGGTTGATATCATCTTGTAGTGATCCGGGTAGAGTATTGGATGCAGATGCTGATGTTGTTGATCATGTTCAAGAAAAGAGTCTGAAGGTTTTAAGAGCATTAGTCTATGGGGGAGATTGTTGGGCCATAATTTGTTTAGACTGGCGCATATCAAAAGGCCATAATTTGGTTAAACTGACGCATATCAAAAGGCCATGACTTGATCAAGACTAAAGTGACACAAACAAAGAAGAGTTGAAGAACTGCATTGGTGTAATACCGAAATCCATATGGATTTTGGTTAGGCTAGTCTGAAGTGAAATAAACCAGAACGAAACTACAAACCAAGGGGGAGATTTTAGGGTCCATATTTGGTGGTTTGTACTTAGTTATATGTTTATTGGGTTTCTATTGGGCTATGAATGTAAACCGAGATCCTTGTGGATCTCGGTGTGCTTTGAGCTATAGTTGGGCTTGTGTATTGAGTACCCTATATATAGAATGCATTGTGTAGGGTTCTAGGTTGAGTGTTCAGTTGTTGGTGAGCAGTGGTTGAACACTTTCATAGCCACCGTCTAGAGAGCATAAGATTCTTTGTGAATCGGTTTAGGTAATGGACGATTTATTGATAATAGAATCTTATGCATTGAAACCATATTACATCGTGTTCATCTTGTTCTTCATTTATATTGTTCTTGAATCACCACGGTGTTAGGATTCCGCACTAACATCGTGTTTGGTTGATATCATCTTGTAGTGATCCAAGTAAAGTATTTGATGCAGATGCTGATTATGTTGATCATTTTCATGTAAAGAGTCTGAAGGTTTTAAAAGCATTAGTCTAAGGAGGAGATTGTTGGGCCATAATTTGTTTAGACTGGCGCATATCAAAAGGCCATAATTTGGTAAAACTGACGCATATTAAAAGGCCATGACTTGATCAAAACTAGAGTGACATAAACAAAGAAGAGTTGAAGAACTGCATTGGTGTAATACCGAAATCCCAATGGGTTTTGGTTAGGCTAGTTTGAAGTGAAATAAACAAGAAGGAAGCTACAAACCAAGGGGGAGATTGTTGGGTCCATATTTGGTGGTTTGTACTTAGTTATATGTTTATTAGGTTTCGTATTGGGCTATGAATGTAAACCGAGATCCTTGTGGATCTCGGTGGGCTTTGGGCTATAGTTGGGCTTGTGTATTGAGTACCCTATATATAGAATGCATTGTGTAGGGTTCTAGGTTGAGTGTTCAGTTGTTGGTGAGCAGTGGTTGAACACTTTCATAGCCACCGTCTAGAGAGCATAAGATTTATTGTGAATCGGTTTAGGTAATAGACGATTTATTGGTAATAGAATCGTATGCATTGAAACCATATTACATCGTGTTCATCTTGTTCTTCATTTATATTGTTCTAGAATCACCACGGTGTTAGGATTCCGCACTAACATCGTGTTTGGTTGATATCATCTTGTAGTGATCCAGGTAGAGTATTGGATGCAGATGCTGATGTTGTTGATCATGTTCAAGTAAAGAGTCTAAAGGTTTTGAAATCATTTGTCTAAGGGGGAGATTGTTGGGCCATAATTTGTTTAGACTGGCGAATATCAAAAGGCCATAATTTGGTTAAACTGACGCATATCAAAAGGCCATGACTTAATCAAGACTAAAGTGACATAAACAATGAAGAGTTGAAAAACTGCATTGGTGTAATACCGAAATCCCTATGGATTTTGGTTAGGCTAGTCTGAAGTGAAATAAAAAGAACGAAGCTACAAACCAAGGGGGAGATTGTTGGGTCCATATTTGGTGGTTTGTACATAGTTATATGTCTATTGGGTCTCTATTGGGCTATGAATGTAAACCGAGATCCTTGTTGATCTCGGTGGGCTTTGGGCTATAGCTGAGCTTGTGTATTGAGTACCCTATATATAGAATGCATTGTGTAGGGTTCTAGGTTGAGTGTTCAGTTGTTGGTGAGCAGTGGTTGAACACTTTCATAGCCACCGTCTAGAGAGCATGAGATTCTTTGTGAATCGGTTTTGGTAATAGACGATTTATTGATATTAGAATCGTAGTAATTGAAACCATATTAAATCTTGTTTTTCATCTTGTTCTTCATTTATATTGTTCTTGAATCACCACGGTGTTAGGATTCCGCACTAACATCGTGTTTGGTTAATATCATCTTGTAGTGATCCAGGTAAAGTATTGGATGCAGATGCTGATGTTGTTGATCATGTTCAAGTAAAGAGTCTGAAGGTTTTAAAAGCATTAGTCTAAGGGGGAGATTGTTGGGCCATAATTTGTTTAGACTGGCGCTTATCAAAAGGCCATAATTTGTTTAGACTGGCGCTTATCAAAAGGCCATGACTTGATCAAGACTAAAGTGACATAAACAAAGAATAGTTGAAGAACTGCATTAGTGTAATACCGAAATCCCTATGGATTTTGGTTAGGCTAGTCTAAAGTGAAATAAACAAGAAAGAAGCTACAAACCAAAGGGGAGATTGTTGGGTCCATATTTGGTGGTTTGTACTTAGTTATAAGTTTATTGGGTTTCGTATTTGGCTATGAATGTAAACCGAGATCCTTGTGGATCTCGGTGGGCTTTGGGCTATATCTTAGCTTGTGTATTGAGTAACCTATATATAGAATGCACTGTGTAGGGTTCTAGGTTGAGTGTTCAGTTGTTGTTGAGCAGTGGTTGAACACTTTCATAGCCACCGTCTAGAGAGCATAAGATTCTTTGTGAATCGGTTTCGGTAATAGACGATTTATTGATAATAGAATCGTATGCATTGAAACCATACTACATCGTGTTCATCTTGTTCTTCATTTATATTGTTCTTGAATCACCACGGTGTAGGATTCCGCACTAACATCGTGTTTGGTTGATATCATCTTGTAGTGATCCAGGTTGAGTATTGGATGCAGATGATGATGTTGTTGATCATGTTCAAGTAAAGAGTCTGAAGGTTTTGAAAGCATTAGTCTAAGGGGGAGATTGTTTGGCCATAATTTGGTTAGACTGATGCATATCAAAAGGACAAAATTTGGTTAGACTGACGCATATCAAAAGGCCGTGATATGGTCAAGACTAAAGTGACAGAAACAAAGACGAGTTGAAGAATTGCATTGGTGTAATACCGAAACCCCTATGGATTTCGATTAGGCTAGTCTGAAGTGAAATAAACAAAAACGAAGCTACAAACCATGGGGGAGATTGTTGGGTCCATATTTGGTGGTTTGTACTTAGTTATATGTTTATTGGGTTTCGTATTGGGAAATGAATTTAAACCGAGATCCTTATGGATCTCGGTGGGCTTTGGGCTATAGTTGGGCTTGTGCATTGAGTACCCAATATATAGATTGCATTCTATAGGGTTCTAGGTTGAGAGTTCAGTTGTTGGTGAGCAGTGGTTGAACACTTTTATAGCCACCGTATAGAGAGCATAAGATTCTGTGTAAATCGGTTTATATATTAGACGATTTATTGTTAATTGAATCGTAGGCATTGAAACGATGTTACATCGTGTTCATAATGTTCTTCATTTTTATTGTTCTTGAATCACCATGGTGTTTGGATTCCGCACAAACATCGTGTTTGGTTGATATCATCTTGTAGTGATCCAGGTAGAGTATTGGATGCATTTGATGATGTTGTTGATCATGTTCAAGTAAAGAGTCTGAAGGTTTTGAAAGCTTTAGTCTATGGGGAAGATTGTTTGGCCATAATTTGATTAGACTGATGCATATCAAAAGGACAAAATTTGGTTAGACCGACGCATATCAAAAGGCCGTGATATGGTCAAGACTAAAGTGACATAAAAAAAGACGAGTTGAAGAATTGCATTGGTGTAATACCGAAACCCTATGGATTTCGATTAGGCTAGTCTGAAGTGAAATAAACAAGAACGAAGCTACAAACCATGGGGGGGGGGGATTGTTGGGTTTATATTTGGTGGTTTGTACTTAGTTATATGTTTATTGGGTTTCGTATTGGGCAATGAATTTAAACCGAGATCCTTATGGATCTCGGTGGGCTTTGGGCTATAGTTGGGCTTGTGTATTGAGTACCCAACATATAGAGTGCATTCTATAGGGTTCTAGGTTGAGAGTTCAGTTGTTGGTGAGCAGTGGTTGAACACTTTTATAGCCACCGTCTAGAGAGCATAAAATTCTGTGTAAATCGGTTTATATATTAGACGATTTATTGATAATAGAATCGTAGGCATTGAAACGATGTTACATCGTGTTCATATTGTTCTTCATTTTTATTGTTCTTGAATCACCATGGTGTTTGGATTCCGCACTAACATCGTGTTTGGTAGATATCATCTTGTAGTGATCCATGTAGAATATTGGGTGCAGATGCTGATGTTGTTGATCATGTTCAAGTAAAGAGTCTGAAGGTTTTGAAAGCATCAATCAAAGGGGGAGATTGTTGGGCCATAATGTGGTTAGTCTGCCCATATCAGAAGGCCATGACATGATTAAGACTAATATGACATAAACAAAACGAGTTGAAGAATTGCATTGGTGATACCGAAATCCCTATGGATTTCGGTTAGGCTAGTCTGAAGTGAAATAAAAAAGAATGAAATTACAAACCAAGGGGGAGATTTTTGTGTCCATATTTGGTGGTTTGTACTTAGTTACATGTTTATTGGGTTTCGTATTGGGATATGAATCTAAACCGAGATCCTTATGGATCTCGATGAGTTGGGATTGTGTATTGAGTACCCTATATATAGAATGCATTGTATAGGGATCAAGGTTGAGAGTTAAGTTGTTGGTGAGCAGTGGTTGAACACTTTCATAGCCACCGTCTAGAGAGCATAATATTCTGTGTGAATCGGTTTATGTATTAGACGAATTATTGATAATAGAATCGTAGGCATTGAAACCTTGTTACATCGTGTTCATCTTGTTCTTCATTTATTTTGTTCTTGTATCACCACGGTGTTAGGATTCAGCACTAACATCGTGTTTGGTTGATATCATCTTTTAGTGATCCAGGTAGAATATTGGATGCAGATGATGATGTTGTTGATCCTGTTCAAGTAAAGAGTCTGAAGGTTTTGAAAGCATTAGTCTAAGGGGGAGATTGTTTGGCCATAATTTGGTTAGACTGATGCATATCAAAAGGACAAAATTTGGTTATACTGACGCATATCAAAAGGCCGTGATATGGTCAAGACTAAAGTGACATAAACATAGACGAGTTGAAGAGTTGCATTGGTGTAATACCGAAATCCCTATGGATTTCAATTAGGCTAGTCTGAAGTGAAATAAACAAGAACTAAGCTACAAACCATGGGAGGGATTGTTGGGTCCATATTTGGTGGTTTGTACTTAGTTATATGCTTATTGGGTTTCGTATTGGGCAATGAATTTAAACCGAGATCCTCATGGATCTCGGTGGGCTTTGGGCTATAGTTGGGCTTGTGTATTGAGTAACCAATGTATAGAGTGCATTCTATAGGGTTCTAGGTTGAGAGTTCAGTTGTTGGTGAGCAGTGGTTGAACACTTTTATAGCCACCATCTAGGGAGCATAAAATTCTTTGTAAATCGGTTTATATATTAGACGATTTATTGATAATAGAATCGTAGGCATTGAAACGCTGTTACATCGTGTTCATATTGTTCTTCATTTTTATTGTTCTTGAATCACCATGGTGTTTGGATTCCGCACTAACATCGTGTTTGGTTGATATCATCTTGTAGTGATCCAGGTAGAATATTGGATGCAGATGCTGATGTTGTTGATGTAACACCCCGTAACCGCAGCGGAAACGTACACGGGATGCAACAGACACATCTGATATCAACAGCATTGTTTATAAAAAAAACACCACTACATTAATTTAAACGTATCACATTGTTCTGAGTTTCATAACCATCTAAGCGTTATCACATAAGTGTTACCGATAGTACATTAACATTTTTAATGCAAAATATAGTTCTCTAAGCTTCCACAGAATAGCACACAGCATCGAACACAGATCACTTATTCCAATTTGTGTGCACCTAGAAAGCATGTAAGAAAACGGGTCAACTACGAATAGTTGGTGAGTTTCACTAATTTAAATAAACCATGACAAATCATAAATAAGCGATGTAATTATACTGAGTTCACAAGTGAAAACTCTGTTAACTCCGAAACACATCAAATTACCCCTGGGGACACTGTTAACCCAGAAACATATCTAATAACCTCTGGGGACACTTTTAACCCAGAAACATATTTAATAACCTCTGGGGCACTGTTAACCCAGAACATTTCCAATATCCTCTGGGGACACTGTTAACCCATAAATGCATTTAATAACCTCTGGGGACACTGTTAACCCAGAACACTGTTTCGGGCCTTACAATATTAGCAACTCAGTTAATTACCATCTTAATACATTACCGTACGATTTCCGTACAATAAACATTATATAAATACATTCGTTTCCATGTGATTAGCATGTACTTAAACACTTTTCTAGAAACATGTTTTCCGCCCCGGGAAAATATTTAAAACAGTTCAGTAAAAAGGGGCTCGTGAAAACTCACCTTCTTGTGAGCAAGATGTACTACGGTGCACGGCTACTGGTACAGATCTGTAATACGATCCCCAAAACGTTACTACACAATTTCTATCAATATAACTTAAATTCGTGTTAACCGGTACGTCTGGGGACACTGCTAACCCAGTACCGTACACGATCCGGGGACAATGTTAACCCCGAAATACTTTTCAGGACTTAGATTGTGATATCACTTAGAGTTCTTTAGTCAAAACTACCGTTAGTTTGTTTTCTCGTTTTGCGTGCCTAGCACGGTTATCCGTCTTTATGTTTTCAAAAAATGAGTTTGACCACACACACGACCCGAAAATAGTTGTTATTGATATTTTCATTAAAGTGGTGAAATTAGAGCTCGGTTAGACACCCCGTTTGGCCGCGGGGCCCGTTTTCGCCTTTAATACACCGGAAACGGTTAAATCGGGTAAAATTACCCAAATCATCCGAATTATTTTCGGATGATTTATTTTTACTTGATTAACTTAGTTTCATATAAATCATCCATTTTTAAGGTTCTCAAACACCAGTCAGCTCGCTTAGGCGAACTTCGCCGGTTTACTCGTTTTAAGCTTTAAAAGTTTGTTTTTAAGTTCCATTTAGCACAAATAAATATCCGTTTAGTCTCGGACCTTGAAATTTTGTACAAACCATATTTTGACAGTAAGGAATTTTATAAATTTTTCCAAAATTAATTTTTATATATAAGATTTATTTAACCATTTTTAAACGTCATTTAAACACCAAATATGTCGAAAATACCAAACGACCTTCAAAAAATCCCAAATTTTTCTGGGATGACCCCTGTCACCCACATAGTTCCCTGTAATTTTTCCAGAACCAAAAACTCATTTTTCATGCCATTTTTACCAAAACCGAGCTAGAAATCCCTAGAACTCGTTTTACCGAAAAGCCTACTTAGACTTCTCCATTGAACCTGAAATTTTGTGTGTGACTTTTATATGTTATAAAAAGCTTATCTTAAATTTTCCAGAATTTCTCTTGATGTTTAGCTATTTTTCACCATTTTTGGCCAAAACCGAGCATTAAATTCACCAAATATTCATCCTTTATCCAAAAATTACCAAAAATTCACAGATCTCATATTTTCATGTGTAGATCATCTTTGTGAAATTTCGTGACCCAACTCTAGGTCTATCACAATCTGTCCAAATTATCTAAATCATACGAAAACCGAACTACCTTGTGTTTTCTAGCGTTAGATCGCAAAGATCTTGGTTTCTAGCCTTTGCTAGCCACTAGATACAACACCTACAAGCACAACAACACCACACCAAGCAAGTTATACCCACAATCAAACCATTTCTTTCATGGTTTCGATTAAAACATCAAAACAAAGATTTTGACCGTAAAAATTCGTTTTTGACTCTTTTAACTACTTTCTTGGACCAAGATCCTTTGTATAACTTGTATACCTCACTTGATCCTCCAAGAATCGGTTTCATCTCGGGTTTTCACCCATTTTTCATTTGAAACCTCATTTTCTCAAGATTTGAAATTAAAAACCAAGATTAAACCATGACAACAAGTTTATACCTTGTGATTCTTGCTTAAAAAGTTGAGTTTTTGGATGAATGTTGAAGAGAGGATGATGATCAAGAGTTGGTTGTTTGTAAAAAAAAAATGAAATGTGTGTGTGTGCACATAGGACCGATCGGTCCAATGTAAGGTGGGGGGGCCCACATCTCAAACCATGGCCACACATTTGGATTGTGTAATCCGGATAATGTTGTGGATAATCTGGTTCTGTTCGTTTTTCGGTTAAACACTTAATTCGGCTTAAAACGAGGCTAAAACGGTCGTTTTTCGGCTTAAAAATAAAATTTATATAAAACCGATTTAAAATCTTTAAAAACTTAAACCATGACGTTTATTGACTTAACACATCATATTGTCGGTAATTGTGCATCCTTTTCGGCTTGATCGATCGTCTCTTGCTTGGTTTGATGTTAAAGGTTTCGTTTATCGCACCGATGTACTAATAAATCGAAATCCTTTTTCTGTGCTATAATTCACTTATCCCGAAGCTTTAATACTCCGTAAACATCACTAAACATTATATATTTCGTTTATAATGTAATTCCCGATTCGTTCGGGTTTCAATAGCCGTTCATCGATTAATCGTAATTTCAATACGACTAGCTGTATATTCGAGTATAATTCTTACTGTGAATCTTATATACTCGTATAAACACATTATAATTCATATATTCAGTATTGAATAACACGTAAATACTATATTCCGGCTAGGGTATACCTGAATTTGCCGTAATCGTTACATTCTCCCCCCGTTACGAAAATTTCGTCCTCGAAATTTTATGCATCAACTACTTCCATTTGCGGAAATAGGTGGGGATATTTCTTCCGAAATTCGTCCTTTCGTTCCCATGTATATTCTGGGCCTCGTTGCGAATTCCATCTAACTTTGACCAACGAGATCTTATTGTGTCTAAGTTGCTTGATTTTCCCGTCCACTATTTCTATGGGTTCTTCTACAATGTTGAGTTTATCACTTATTTGGACACCCTCTAAGGGTAACGCCGATGTCTCATCCGACAGACACCTTTTCAAGTTCGACACGTGAAACACATTATGAACTGCACTCAGTTCGTCAGGCAGTTCTAATCGGTATGCTACGGGGCCGATTTTTGCAGTAATGTCGAATGGTCCAATGTATCTAGGGGCTAACTTCCCCGCCTTTCCAAATCTAACCACACCCTTCCACGGTGATACTTTCAAATACACTTTATCACCTTTCTCGAATGATAACGGTTTTCTACGGGTATCGGCATAACTCTTCTGCCGATCCCGCGCGGCCTTCAGATTGTTTTTAATTTCAAGGATTTTGCTGGTCGTTTCCTGGACCAGATCTGATCTAATAACCTGTGTGTCGCCCACTTCAGTCCAGCAGAGTGGTGATCGGCATTTCCGACCATACAATGCTTCGTAAGGCGCTGCCTTTATACTGCTACGGTAACTATTATTATAGGAAAATTCAACGAGTGGGAGATGTTTATCCCAATTTTCCTTAAAATCCAGTACGCATGCACGAAGCAAATCCTCCAGGGTTTGAATGGTCCTCTCAGACTGACCGTAGGTCTGAGGGTGGTAAGCCGTGCTTAGATTAATACGCGTTCCCAGCGCTTCTTGCACACCTTGCCAAAGCTTGGAGGTGAAATGGCTATCCCGATCAGAGATGATTGAGATGGGTATCCCATGACGAGACACAATTTCATTTATATAAATCTGCGCAAGTCTCTCAGTGTTATAATTATTTCTAATCGGAATAAAATGTGCCGACTTGGTTAATCGATCCACGACTACCCAAATTGCATCATGTCCTCGGGACGTCTTGGGGAGATGTGTCACAAAATCCATCGTGATCTGCTCCCACTTCCATTCAGGAATTTCCGGTTGTTGTAACATTCCCGAAGGTTTCTGGTGCTCCGCCTTAACCCTCGCACACATCGTACACTTGCCGACGTATGTGGCTATATCCTTTTTCATACCCGACCACCAGTAGAACTCCTTCACATCCTTGTACATCTTATCCGATCCCGGATGTATGGAATATTTTGATTTATGCGCTTCGTCCATGATTAATTCACAAAGGTCATGGAGGGTCGGGATCCAAATCCGATTTTTGAAATAGAGAATTTCGTCCACGCGCTGTTCGAAATTCTTCTCGTTACCATAAAGTCCCTCTTTTACCAATTGTTCCTTTTTCAACGCCTCGCGTTGAGCGACTCGAATCTGGTCCGAAAGGTTCGACTGGACTATCATTTCTAGTGTTCGCACTCGCAATGGCTTAACCCGATCCTTCCTACTCAGGGCATCGGCTACGACGTTAGCCTTGCCGGGGTGATAACGGATACAGTCATAGTCGCTTAACAACTCGACCCATCTTCGTTGTCTCATATTCAGTTCTTTCTGATCGAATATGTGTTGCAAACTTTTATGATCGGTGAAGATGGTGCACTTTGTACCATAGAGATAATGTCTCCAGATTTTAAGTGCGAAGATAATGCTCCCAGTTCTAAGTCATGAGTAGTGTAATTTTTCTCGTGTATTTTTAACTGTCGAGAAGCATAGGCTATAACCTTATTATTTTGCATCAACACACATCCTATCCCTCTCCGGGATGCGTCACAATAAACGACAAAACCATCGTCTCCGTCGGGGAGACTTAAGATTGGCGCTTGGCACAATCTTTGTTTTAGCGTTTGAAACGCCGTTTCCTGCTCTTCACCCCATTCATACTTTCGATCCTCTTGGGTCAAAAGGGTTAAGGGTTAGGCAATGCTGGAAAAACTCTCTATAAATCGACGATAATATCCAGCTAAGCCTAAGAATTGGCGGATTTCCCTTGGCGATTTAGGCGCTTGCCAATTCTTAACTGCTTCAACCTTACTTGGGTCGACGTGTATTCCTTGATGGTTTATGACGTGACCAAGGAATTGCACTTCTTGGAGAATTTTGCATACAACTTCTCCTGATTTAGAAGCTCTAAAATTAATCTTAAGTGTTGCTCGTGTTCTCCTTTACTCTTCGAGTATATCAAAATATCGTCAATAAACACGAGGACGAATTTATCGAGTAGGGCTTACAGACTCGATTCATGAGATCCACGAACACTGCTGGCGCAGTTGTTAGTCCAAAAGGCATAACTAAGAATTCGTAATGGCCGTAGCGAGTCCGGAATGCGGTTTTTGGGATATCCTCCTCCTGAATTCTAACCTGATGGTATCCCGATCTAAGATCTATTTTTGAGAAGTAGCTCGCACCTTGTAGTTGGTCGAACAGATCATCGATTCAGGGGAGAGGATACCTATTTTTGATTGTCAACTTGTTCAATTCCCTGTAATCAATGCACATTCTAAGGCTCTCGTCCTTCTTTTTCACGAATAGTACAAGTGCACCCCACGGGGAATAACTAGGACGTATAAATCCTTTATCCAACAATTCTTGCAACTGGTTGGATAACTCTTGCATCTCGGATGGTGCAAGTCGGTAGGGCGCCTTAGCAACAGGGCCAGCTTGAGGTATTAAGTCGATTCTGAATTCGACCTGTCGGGTTGGCGGTAATCCAGGAAGTTCCTCTGGGAAAACTTGTGGAAATTCGCGTACCACGGGAATATCGTCCACCCGTTTTTCCTCAGAATCAGTGGTCGTCAGGCTCGCTAGATACGCCACACATCCCTGACATATATATTTTAACACCTTGAGGTGGGATATAAATGGTATCATGGTGCCGGATTTTTCTCCTTGCACTAATACCTCCTCGTCATCCGACACCCGGATCTTGACGATTTTCTTTTCACAATTTATTTCTACTTTGTTACGTGCTAACCAATCCATTCCCACTATCACGTCAAAACTACCCAATTCTACCGGTAACAAGTCAATCGGAAAGGATTGTTCGTTCAGAATAAAAGGGCAATTCCGAACTATCTGATTAACTATCATGGTTTTACCGTTAGCGACTTCTACGGTGTAAGGTTCTATGGTTTCACCAATTGGAAGGTTTGCTATCGACAGGAATCTAACGGAACAAAACTTCTATCGGCGCCTGTATCAAATAATACAGAAGCGTAATGATCAGAGACGAGGAATGTACCTGTCACTACGTTGGGGTCCTGGCGTGCCTCGTTCGCCCCCATCACGAATGCTCGGCCTCGCGCTGGATTGGACGACGATGCCTGACCCGCGGGTTGCCGCCCATTTCCTCCCTGGTTCAGCTTCGGACAGTTTTTCTTGAAGTGATCTGTGCTACCGCATTCAAAGCAAGCACGACTGGTGGTCATCACTTGATTTCCTTGTGGGTTTTGTTGTCGAGCTGATTGGGTCCTAAATGGCTGCGCACGGATAGGTTGCGGTTGCCGGTTCAAGTTGTTCAGGTTTGTCCTACAGCTCGGTGCGTAGTGCCCAATCCTGCCGCACCGGTGGCACACCACCTCTTTGCACATGCCACCATGGTGGTAACCGCATTTCCCACACTTAGGAAACGTTCCCTTCTGCGGTTCTTGCCTTCCGCCCGAACTAGTCATGGCGTAGTTCTGGGCAGTGGGTCTAGCACGTTTACCTTGCTGCTTTTCCTGGGTCCTATGGTCATGTGTACCCCGCTTTCCTCCAGCGGACTCTCCCGCCAC
Source organism: Bidens hawaiensis (assembly GCF_021521415.1). Lineage (NCBI taxonomy): Eukaryota > Viridiplantae > Streptophyta > Magnoliopsida > Asterales > Asteraceae > Bidens > Bidens hawaiensis. The sequence continues at coordinate 225,296 of NW_027492069.1, forward strand.
CTTCAGTGACCCGCTCCTTACGAAATCGTACGTTACGATACCCGCTTGCGTCACCGCACCCTCATATGTCTGGTGTCCCCCAGAATTGACTATACTCCTTACAACTGGAGTTAGCCCCCAAATATAACGCTCCACTCTCTTCGACTCTGGGGTGACCAACCGTGGTACCAATCGCGACAACTCATTAAACCGGTTCGTATAACCCAAATGGTCTGCCCCCTGCATCTCCAGGTTCCACAATTCATTTTCTAATTTTTGCAATTCGTTTTTCGGGCAGAAATGTTCCAGTACAAGAGCCTTGAGCTCTGTCCAGGTCATGCGGTTTGTCGCCGCCTGGCACCGGGTCTGCACTATCGTGTTCCACCATGTCAAGGCATGGTCCGTGAATGTGCAGGCAGCATACTTAACAACACAATCCTCGGGGCAGTTGCTGATATTCACCACGGATTCTATTTTCTCGATCCATTTAACTAATCCATTTGGTCCTTCAGACCCGCTAAACTCTAGAGGTTTGCACAACATAAAGTCCTTGATCGAACATCCCCTGGATGCACGAATCGGTTCAGTACGGTTCGTCTCTACCGTAGGTATAGGGCCATTACTGTCTGTAACGACCACCCTAGGCGGTGCGTCATTACTCGGAATCGTGTTATCATTCTGCGGAGGATTAGTATTTCGTTCCCCGTCATTATTGGTGGTCGTTTGATTGCTCGGAGGGTTTGGATTGGCCGAATTGTTAATATTGGCGGCTATGCGCGATACTATATCCGGTATCGCCGCCTCTAACTGTTGAGCAATCAAACGACTCACGTCCACGTCCGACAATTGGGCTGAACGTTTTGGTGCCATTCTACAGAACATCAAGAAAATATATATAATCAATACAAGTTCCAATCATAAAACACAACAAACATTCCATTCATTAATAAACGTTAGTACATATTACACAAACATCCGTTCATATTACTTTCCTGTCACTATTACATTAGTTAAGTTTTCATACGTAGGGCCTATGTCGGCATCATCTCGACATAACCTGCAACGGGTCAGTGCTTGAATGATACCCAAAAGTATCTATACTGATATGCCCCAAAAGAGACCCCCCTAAGGGCCAGTGGTTGTATTATAACTAAACAAGATTCACTCCATGTTAGCATCACCACTAACTGCTTACACAGAGTATCAAAAAGCGGTCCCTGTCTATTCCCATCCCAACACAACTAAACACGGTGGTAAACCAACCCCACCAATATCGCCACCAACACCACCAACACAGCCATCATAACCCGGACCCGCATCTCCATCCGGCCGAGCATCCATTGGGAGTATGAGCACTCCCTCTTCAGCTGGGCAATCACATACTGATGGTCCAGTATGCAATCCCCCAAGTACATCCTCCTCTGGACTCCCACCGTCAAGGCGGCGGAGTGCTAATTCACTTGTTCGATGAGTACTCGGAGCCAGGCCGCCGCGTCCCGTTCCTGTCTAGGAAGACCCCACACAGGTGGAGTCGCAGGCTCGGGCTGAGAGCGGGAGGACTCGCCCCTGCGGGTAGCAGGTCTGGGTGGGGGCGAGGTAGGTCGGACATGTGGGATACTGATCCGCGCCGTGAGGCGGGTCCGAATCCGGGGGGTGCAAGGGCGGCCTGTGGTGCGGATGGGGTAGGGGATCTGGCAATCCTAGCTGGGGAGGACTGGCCGGAACTCCTAAGGCTAGCCTCGCTAGGCTCTGTGCTAGATGCTACGAGTGGGCTCCCAGAGTCCCCGGAGCTGACCTCCTCCGGGTCCTCCTCAATCGACAAATTAGGAGTTCTTGACATTTTACCTGCACACAAGTTAACAAACATATAGTTCTTTCCATAGTGTAAATCATAATCAAATTAATATACACTTACTTATACAACTTGACCACATAACAATATTATCACATATTTGCACGTATGTTGCCAATTTTACCTATTAAAGTCCCCCGTGACTTTCCCTGAATTCCCTCGTGCAGACAAGTCTGTTATTATGTTCCGGATCATAATAACCCACTTGTCCATCCAAGTTCATCCCGATCTCGTCACAATAAATTATTAGTTGATATTCAGATCCTATAATACTTGAGCTACTGGTTATATTTTAGGTACCTTTTAAAGACATCCTAATTCTTTATAACCAATAGCTCTGATACCAAGTTCTGTAACACCCCGTAACCGCAGCGGAAACGTACACGGGATGCAACAGACACATCTGATATCAACAGCATTGTTTATAAAGAAAACACCACTACATTAATTTAAACGTATTACATTGTTCTGAGTTTCATAACCATCTAAGCGTTATCACATAATTGTTACCGATAGTACATTAACATTTTTAATGCAAAATATAGTTCTCTAAGCTTCCACAGAATAGCACACAGCATCGAACACAGATCACTTATTCCAATTTGTGTGCACCTAGAAAGCATGTAAGAAAACGGGTCAACTACGAATAGTTGGTGAGTTTCACTAATTTAAATAAACCATGACAAATCATTATAAAAATCATAAATAAGCGATGTAATTATACTGAGTTCACAAGTGAAAACTCTGTTAACCCCGAAACACATCAAATTACCCCTGGGGACACTGTTAACCCAGAAACATATCTAATAACCTCTGGGGACACTGTTAACCCAGAAACATATTTAATAACCTCTGGGGGCACTGTTAACCCAGAACATTTCCAATATCCTCTAGGGACACTGTTAACCCAGAAATGCATTTAATAACCTCTGGGGACACTGTTAACCCAGAACACTGTTTCGGGCCTTACAATATTAGCAACTCAGTTAATTACCATCTTAATACATTACCGTACGATTTCCGTACAATAAACATTATATAAATACATTCGTTTCCATGCGATTAGCATGTACTTAAACACTTTGATAGAAACATGCTTTCCACCCCGGGAAAATATTTAAAACAGTTCAGTAAAAAGGGGCTCGTGAAAACTCACCTTCTTGTGAGCAAGATGTACTACGGTGCACGGCTACTGGTACAGATCTGTAATACGATCCCCAAAGCGTTACTACACAATATCTATCAATATAACTTAAATTCGTGTTAACCGGTACGTCTGGGGACACTGCTAACCCAGTACCGTACACGATCCGGGGACAATGTTAACCCCGAAATACTTTTCAGGACTTAGATTGTGATATCACTTAGAGTTCTTTAGTCAAAACTACCGTTAGTTTGTTTTCTCGTTTTGCGTGCCTAGCACGGTTATCCGTCTTTATGTTTTCAAAAAATGAGTTTGACCACACACACGACCCGAAAATAGTTGTTATTGATATTTTCATTAAAGTGGTGAAATTAGAGCTCGGTTAGACACCCCGTTTGGCCGCGGGGCCCGTTTCCGCCTTTAATACACCGGAAACGGTTAAATCGGGTAAAATTACCCAAATCATCCGAATTATTTTCGGATGATTTATTTTTACTTGATTAACTTAGTTTCATAAAAATCATCCATTTTTAAGGTTCTCAAACACCAGTCAGCTCGCTTAGGCGAACTTCGCCGGTTTACTCGTTTTAAGCTTTAAAAGTTTGTTTTTAAGTTCCATTTAGCACAAATAAATATCCGTTTAGTCTCGGACCTTGAAATTTTGTACAAACCATATTTTGACAGTATGGAATTTAATAAAATTTTTCCAGAATTAATTTTTATATCAAAGATTTATTTAACCATTTTTAAACGTCATTTAAACACCAAATATGTCGAAAATACCAAACGACCTTCAAAAAATCCCAAATTTTTCTGGGATGACCCCTGTCACCCACATAGTTCCCTGTAATTTTTCCAGAACCATAAACTCATTTTTCATGCCATTTTTACCAAAACCGAGCTAGAAATCCCTAGAACTAGTTTTACCGAAAAGACTACTTAGACTTCTCCAATAAACCTGAAATTTTGTGTCTGACTTTTATATGTTATAAAAACCTTATCTTAAATTTTCCAGAATTTTTCATGATGTTTAGCTATTTTTCACCATTTTTGGCCAAAACCGAGCATTAAATTCACCAAATATTCATCCTTTATCCAAAAATTACCAAAAATTCACAGATCTCATATTTTCATGTGTAGATCATATCTGTGAAATTTCGTGACCCAACTCTAGGTCTATCACAATCTGTCCAAATTATCTAAATCATACGAAAACCGAACTACCTTGTGTTTTCTAGCGTTAGATCGCAAAGATCTTGGTTTCTAGCCTTTGCTAGCCACTAGATACAACACCTACAAGCACAACAACACCACACCAAGCAAGTTATACCCACAATCAAACCATTTCTTTCATGGTTTCGATTAAAACATCAAAACAAAGATTTTGACCGTAAAAATTCGTTTTTGACTCTTTTAACTACTTTCTTGGACCAAGATCCTTTGTATAACTTGTATACCTCACTTGATCCTCCAAGAATCGGTTTCATCTCGGGTTTTCACCCATTCTTCATTTGAAACCTCATTTTCTCAAGATTTGAAATTAAAAACCAAGATTAAACCATGACAACAAGTTTATACCTTGTGATTCTTGCTTAAAAAGTTGAGTTTTTGGATGAATGTTGAAGAGAGGATGATGATCAAGAGTTGGTTGTTTGTAAAAAAAAAAAATGAAATGTGTGTGTGTGCACATAGGACCGATCGGTCCAATGTAAGGTGGGGGGGCCCACATCTCAAACCATGGCCACACATTTGGATTGTGTAATCCGGATAATGTTGTGGATAATCTGGTTCAGTTCGTTTTTCGGTTAAACACTTAATTCGGCTTAAAACAAGGCTAAAACGGTCGTTTTTCGGCTTAAAAATAAAATTTATATAAAACCGATTTAAAATCTTTAAAAACTTAAACCATGACGTTTATTGACTTAACACATCATATTGAAGAGAGGATGATGATCAAGAGTTGGTTTTTTGTAAAAAAAAAAAATGAAATGTGTGTGTGTGCACATAGGACCGATCGGTCCAATGTAAGGTGGGGGGGGGCCCACATCTCAAACCATGGCCACACATTTGGATTGTGTAATCCGGATAATGTTGTGGATAATCTGGTTCAATTCGTTTTTCGGTTAAACACTTAATTCGGCTTAAAACAAGGCTAAAACGGTCGTTTTTCGGCTTAAAAATAAAATTTATATAAAACCGATTTAAAATCTTTGAAAACTTAAACCATGACGTTTATTGACTTAACACATCATATTGTCGGTAATTGTGCATCTTTTTCGGCTTGATCGATCGTCTCTTGCTTGTTTGATGTTAAAGGTTTCGTTTATCGCACCGACGTACTAATAAATCGAAATCCTTTTTCTGTGCTATAATTCACTTATCCCGAAGCTTTAATACTTCGTAAACATCACTAAACATTATATATTTCGTTTATAATGTAATTCCCGATTCGTTCGGGTTTCAATAGCCGTTCATCGATTAATCGTAATTTCAATACGACTAGCTGTATATTCGAGTATAATTCTTACTGTGAATCTTAAATACTCGTATAAACACATTATAATTCATATATTAAGTATTGAATAACACGTAAATACTATATTCCGGCTAGGGTATACCTGAATTTGCCGGAATCGTTACAGTTGATCATGTTCAAGTAAAGAGTCTGAAGGTTTTGAAAGCATCAATCAAAGGGGGAGATTGTTGGGCCATAATGTGGTTAGTCTGCCCATATCAAAAGGCCATGACATGATTAAGACTAATGTGACATAAACAAAAACGAGTTGAAGAATTGCATTGGTGATACCGAAATCCCTATGGATTTCGGTTAAGCTAGTCTGAAGTAAAATAAAAAAGAATGAAATTACAAACCAAGGGGGAGATTTTTGGGTCGATATTTGGTGGTTTTTACTTAGTTATATGTTTATTGGGTTTCGTATTGGGATATGAATGTAAACCGAGATCCTTATGGATCTCGTGAGTTGGGATTATGTATTGAGTACCCTATATATAGAATGCATTGTATAGGGTTCTAGGTTGAGAGTAAAGTTGTTGGTGAGCAGTGGTTGTACACTTTCATAGCCACCGTCTAGAGAGCATAAGATTCTGTGTGAATCGGTTTATGTATTAGACGAATTATTGATAATAGAATCGTAGGCATTGAAACCATGTTACGTCGTGTTCATCTTGTTCTTCATTTATAATGTTCTTGAATCACCACGGTGTTAGGATTCCTCACTAACATCGTGTTTGGTTGATATCATCTTGTAGTGATCCAGGTAGAGTATTGGATGCAGATGCTGATGTTGTTGATCATGTTCAAGTAAAGAGACTGAAGGTTTTGAAATCATTAGTCTAAGGGGGAGATTGTTGGGCCATAATTTGGTTAAACTGACGCATATCAAAAGGCCATGACATGATCAAGACTAAAGTGACATAAACAAAGAACAGTTGAAGAATTGCATTGGTGTAATACCGAAATCCCTATGGAATTTGGTTAGGCTAGTCTGAAGTGAAATAAACAAGAACGAAGCTACAAACCAAGGGGGAGATTGTTGGGTCCATATTTGGTGGTTTGTACTTAGTTATATGTTTATTGGGTTTCTATTGGGCTATGAATGTAAACCGAGATCCTTGTGGATCTCGGTGGGCTTTGGGCTATAGCTGAGCTTGTATATTGAGTACCCTATATATAGAATGCATTGTGTAGGGTTCTAGGTTGAGTGTTCTGTTGTTGGTGAGCAGTGGTTGAACACTTTCATAGCCACCGTCTAGAGAGCATAAGATTCTTTGTGAATCGGTTAGGTAATAGACGATTTATTAATATTAGAATCGTATGCATTGAAACTATATTACATCGTTGTCATCTTGTTCTTCATTTATACTGTTCTTGAATCACCACGATGTTAGGATTCCGCACTAACATCGTGTTTGGTTGATATCATGTTGTAGTGATCCAGGTAGAGTATTGGATGCAGATGCTGATGTTGTTGATCATGTTCAAGTAAAGAGTCTGAAGGTTTGAAATCATTAGTCTAAGGGGGAGATTGTTGGGCCATAATTTGTTTAGACTGGCGCATATCAAAAGGCCATAATTTGGTTAAACTGACGCATATCAAAAGGCCGAGACTTGAACAAGACTAAAGTGACATAAACAAAGAAGAGTTTTAGAACTGCATTGGAGTAATACCCAAATCTCTATGGATTTTGGTTAGGCTAGTCTAAAGTGAAATAAACATGAACGAAGCTACAAACCAAGGGGGAGATTGTTGTGTCCATATTTGGTTGTTTGTACTTAGTTATATGTTTATTGGGTTTCTATTGGGCTATGAATGTAAACCGAGATCCTTGTGGATCTTGGTGGGCTTTGGGCTATAGCTGAGCTTGTGTATTGAGTACCCTATATATTGAATGCATTGTGTAGGGTTCTAGGTTGAGTGTTCAATTGTTGGTGAGCAGTGGTTGAACACTTTCATAGCCACCGTCTAGAGAGCATAAGATTCTTTGTGAATCGGTTTAGGTAATAGACATTTATTGATATTAGTATCGTATGCATTGAAACCATATTACATCGTTTTTATCTTGTTCTTCATTTATATTGTTCTTAAATTACCACGGTGTTAGGATTCCGTACTAACATCGTGTTTGGTTGATATCATCTTGTAGTGATCCAGATAAAGTATTGGATGCAGATGTTGATGTTGTTGATCATGTTCAAGTAAAGTGTCTGAAGGTTTTAAAAGCATTAGTCTAAGGGGTAGATTGTTGGGCCATAATTTGTTTAGACTGACGCTTAACAAAAGGCCATAATTTGGCTAAACTAACGCATATCAAAAGGCCATGACTAGATCAAGACTAAAGTGACATAAACAAAGAAGAGTTGAAGAACTGCATTGGTGTAATACCGAAATCCCTATGGATTTTGGTTAGGCAAGTCTGAAGTGAAATAAACAAGAACGATGCTACAAACCAAGGGGGAGATTGTTGGGTCCATATTTGGTGGTTTGTACTTAGTTATATGTTTATTGGGTTTTGTATTGGGCTATGAATGTAAACCGAGATCCTTGTGGATCTCGGTGGGCTTTGGGCTATAGCTGAGCTTGTGTATTGAGTACCCTATATATAGAATGCATTGTGTAGGGTTCTAGGTTGAGTGTTCTATTGTTGGTGAGCAGTGGTTGAACACTTTCCTAGCCACCGTCTTGAGAGCATAAGATTCTTTGTGAATCGGTTAGGTAATAGACGATTTATTAATATTAGAATCGTATGCATTGAAACCATATTACATCGTTGTCATCTTGTTCTTCATTTATATTGTTCCTGAATCACCACGTTGTTAGGATTCCGCACTAACATCGTGTTTGGTTGATATCATGTTGTAGTGATCCAGGTAGAGTATTGGATGCAGATGCTGATGTTGTTGATCATGTTCAAGTAAAGAGTCTGGAGGTTTGAAATCATTAGTCTAAGGGGGAGATTGTTGGGCCATAATTTTGTTTAGACTGGCGCATATCAAAAGGCCATAATTTGGTTAAACTGACGCATATCAAAAGGCCGAGACTTGAACAAGACTAAAGTGACATAAACAAAGAAGAGTTTTAGAACTGCATTGGAGTAATACCCAAATCTCTATGGATTTTGGTTAGGCTAGTCTAAAGTGAAATAAACAAGAATGAAGCTACAAACCAAGGGGGAGATTGTTGTGTCCATATTTGGTTGTTTGTACTTAGTTATATGTTTATTCGGTTTCTATTGGGCTATGAATGTAAACCGAGATCCTTATGGATCTTGGTGGGCTTTGGGCTATATCTGAGCTTGTGTATTGAGTACCCTATATATAGAATGCATTGTGTAGGGTTCTAGGTTGAGTGTTCAATTGTTGGTGAGCAGTGGTTGAACACTTTCATAGCCACCGTCTAGAGAGCATAAGATTCTTTGTGAATCGGTTTAGGTAATAGACGATTTATTGATATTAGTATCGTATGCATTGAAACCATATTACATCGTTTTCATCTTGTTCTTCATTTATATTGTTCTTGAATTACCACGGTGTTAGGATTCCGCACTAACATCGTGTTTGGTTGATATCATCTTGTAGTGATCCAGATAAAGTATTGGATGCAGATGTTGATGTTGTTGATCATGTTCAAGTAAAGTGTCTGAAGGTTTTAAAAGCATTAGTCTAAGGGGTAGATTGTTGGGCCTAATTTGTTTAGACTGACGCTTAACAAAAGGCCATAATTTGGCTAAACTAACGCATATCAAAAGGCCATGACTAGATCAAGACTAAAGTGACATAAACTAAGAAGAGTTGAAGAACTGCATTGGTGTAATACCGAAATCCCTATGGATTTTGGTTAGGCAAGTCTGAAGTGACATAAACAAGAACGATGCTACAAACCAAGGGGGAGATTGTTGGGTCCATATTTGGTGGTTTGTACTTAGTTATATGTTTATTGGGTTTTGTATTGGGCTATGAATGTAAACCGAGATCCTTGTGGATCTCGGTGGGCTTTGGCTATAGCTGAGCTTGTGTATTGAGTACCCTATATATAGAATGCATTGTGTAGGGTTCTAGGTTGAGTGTTCAATTGTTGGTGAGCAGTGGTTGAACACTTTCATAGCCACCGTCTAGAGAGCATAAGATTCTTTGTGAATCGGTTTAGGTAATAGACGATTTATTGATATTAGTATCGTATGCATTGAAACCATATTACATCGTTTTCATCTTGTTCTTCATTTATATTGTTCTTGAATTACCACGGTGTTAGGATTCCGCACTAACATCGTGTTTGGTTGATATCATCTTGTAGTGATCCAGATAAAGTATTGGATGCTGATGTTGATGTTGTTGATCATGTTCAAGTAAAGTGTCTGAAGGTTTTAAAAGCATTAGTCTAAGGGGTAGATTGTTGGGCCATAATTTGTTTAGACTGACGCATATCAAAAGGCCATGACATGATCAAGACTAAAGTGACGTAAACAAAGAACAGTTGAAGAATTGCATTGGTGTAATACCGAAATCCCTATGGAATTTGGTTAGGCTAGTCTGAAGTGAAATAAACAAGAACGAAGCTACAAACCAAGGGGGAGATTGTTGGGTCCATATTTGGTGGTTTGTACTAAGTTATATGTTTATTGGGTTTCTATTGGGCTATGAATGTAAACCGAGATCCTTGTGGATCTCGGTGGGCTTTGGGCTATAGCTGAGCTTGTATATTGAGTACCCTATATATAGAATGCATTGTGTAGGGTTCTAGGTTGAGTGTTGTGTTGTTGGTGAGCAGTGGTTGAACACTTTCATAGCCACCGTCTAGAGAGCATAAGATTCTTTGTGAATCGGTTAGGTAATAGACGATTTATTAATATTAGAATCGTATGCATTGAAACTATATTAAATCGTTGTCATCTTGTTCTTCATTTATACTGTTCTTGAATCACCACGGTGTTAGGATTCCGCACTAACATCGTGTTTGGTTGATATTATGTTGTAGTGATCCAGGTAGAGTATTGGATGCAGATGCTGATGTTGTTGATCATGTTCAAGTAAAGAGTCTGAAGGTTTGAAATCATTAGTCTAAGGGGGAGATTGTTGGGCCATAATTTGTTTATTCTGGCGCATATCAAAAGGCCATAATTTGGTTAAACTGACGCATATCAAAAGGCCGAGACTTGAACAAGACTAAAGTGACATAAACAAAGAAGAGTTTTAGAACTGCATTGGAGTAATACCCAAATCCCTATGGATTTTGGTTAGGCTAGTCTAAAGTGAAATAAACAAAAACGAAGCTACAAACCAAGGGGGAGATTGTTGTGTCCATATTTGGTTGATTGTACTTAGTTATATGTTTATTGGGTTTCTATTGGGCTATGAATGTAAACCGAGATCCTTGTGGATCTTGGTGGGCTTTGGGTTATAGCTGAGCTTGTGTATTGAGTACCCTATATATTGAATGCATTGTGTAGGGTTCTAGGTTGAGTGTTCAATTGTTGGTGAGCAGTGGTTGAACACTTTCATAGCCACCGTCTAGAGAGCATAAGATTCTTTGTGAATCGGTTTAGGTAATAGACATTTATTGATATTAGTATCGTATGCATTGAAACCATATTACATCGTTTTTATCTTGTTCTTCATTTATATTGTTCTTAAATTACCACGGTGTTAGGATTCCGCACTAACATCGTGTTTGGTTGATATCATCTTGTAGTGATCCAGATAAAGTATTGGATGCAGATGTTGATGTTGTTGATCATGTTCAAGTAAAGTGTCTGAAGGTTTTAAAAGCATTAGTCTAAGGGGTAGATTGTTGGGCCATAATTTGTTTAGACTGACGCTTAACAAAAGGCCATAATTTGGCTAAACTAACGCATATCAAAAGGCCATGACTAGATCAAGACTAAAGTGACATAAACAAAGAAGAGTTGAAGAACTGCATTGGTGTAATACCGAAATCCCTATGGATTTTGGTTAGGCAAGTCTGAAGTGAAATAAACAAGAACGATGCTACAAACCAAGGGGGAGATTGTTGGGTCCATATTTGGTGGTTTGTACTTAGTTATATGTTTATTGGGTTTTGTATTGGGCTATGAATGTAAACCGAGATCCTTGTGGATCTCGGTGGGCTTTGGGCTATAGCTGAGCTTGTGTATTGAGTACCCTATATATAGAATGCATTGTGTAGGGTTCTAGGTTGAGTGTTCTATTGTTGGTGAGCAGTGGTTGAACACTTTCATAGCCACCGTCTAGAGAGCATAAGATTCTTTGTGAATCGGTTATGTAATAGACGATTTATTAATATTAGAATCGTATGCATTGAAACCATATTACATCGTTGTCATCTTGTTCTTCATTTATATTGTTCCTGAATCACCACGGTGTTAGGATTCCGCACTAACATCGTGTTTGGTTGATATCATGTTGTAGTGATCCAGGTAGAGTATTGGATGCAGATGCTGATGTTGTTGATCATGTTCAAGTAAAGAGTCTGAAGGTTTGAAATCATTAGACTAAGGGGGAGATTGTTTGGCCATAATTTGTTTAGACTGGCGCATATCAAAAGGCCATAATTTGGTTAAACTGACGCATATCAAAAGGCCGAGACTTGAACAAGACTAAAGTGACATAAACAAAGAAGAGTTTTAAAACAGCATTGGAGTAATACCCAAATCCCTATGGATTTTGGTTAGGCTAGTCTAAAGTGAAATAAACAAAAACGAAGCTACAAACCAAGGGGGAGATTGTTGTGTCCATATTTGGTTGTTTGTACTTAGTTATATGTTTATTGGGTTTCTATTGGGCTATGAATGTAAACCGAGATCCTTGTGGATCTTGGTGGGCTTTGGGCTATAGCTGAGCTTGTGTATTGAGTACCCTATATATAGAATGCATTGTGTAGGGTTCTAGGTTGAGTGTTCAATTGTTGGTGAGCAGTGGTTGAACACTTTCATAGCCACCGTCTAGAGAGCATAAGATTCTTTGTGAATCGGATTAGGTAATAGACGATTTATTGATATTAGTATCGTATGCATTGAAACCATATTACATCGTTTTCATCTTGTACTTCATTTATATTGTTCTTGAATTACCACGGTGTTAGGATTCCGCACTAACATCGTGTTTGGTTGATATCATCTTGTAATGATCCAGATAAAGTATTGGATGCAGATGTTGATGTTGTTGATCATGTTCAAGTAAAGTGTCTGAAGGTTTTAAAAGCATTAGTGTAAGGGGTAGATTGTTGGGCCATAATTTGTTTAGACTGACGCTTAACAAAAGGCCATAATTTGGCTAAACTAACGCATATCAAAAGGCCATGACTAGATCAAGACTAAAGTGACATAAACAAAGAAGAGTTGAAGAACTGCATTGGTGTAATACCGAAATCCCTATGGATTTTGGTTAGGCAAGTCTGAAGTGAAATAAACAAGAACGATGCTACAAACCAAGGGGGAGATTGTTGGGTCCATATTTGGTGGTTTGTACTTAGTTATATGTTTATTGGGTTTTGTATTGGGCTATGAATGTAAACCGAGATCCTTGTGGATCTCGGTGGGCTTTGGGCTATAGCTGAGCTTGTGTATTGAGTACCCTATATATAGAATGCATTGTGTAGGGTTCTAGGTTGAGTGTTCTATTGTTGGTGAGCAGTGGTTGAACACTTTCATAGCCACCGTCTAGAGAGCATAAGATTCTTTGTGAATCGGTTATGTAATAGACGATTTATTAATATTAGAATCGTATGCATTGAAACCATATTACATCGTTGTCATCTTGTTCTTCATTTATATTGTTCCTGAATCACCACGGTGTTAGGATTCCGCACTAACATCGTGTTTGGTTGATATCATGTTGTAGTGATCCAGGTAGAGTATTGGATGCAGATGCTGATGTTGTTGATCATGTTCAAGTAAAGAGTCTGAAGGTTTGAAATCATTAGACTAAGGGGGAGATTGTTTGGCCATAATTTGTTTAGACTGGCGCATATCAAAAGGCCATAATTTGGTTAAACTGACGCATATCAAAAGGCCGAGACTTGAACAAGACTAAAGTGACATAAACAAAGAAGAGTTTTAAAACAGCATTGGAGTAATACCCAAATCCCTATGGATTTTGGTTAGGCTAGTCTAAAGTGAAATAAACAAGAACGAAGCTACAAACCAAGGGGGAGATTGTTGTGTCCATATTTGGTTGTTTGTACTTAGTTATATGTTTATTGGGTTTCTATTGGGCTATGAATGTAAACCGAGATCCTTGTGGATCTTGGTGGGCTTTGGGCTATAGCTGAGCTTGTGTATTGAGTACCCTATATATAGAATGCATTGTGTAGGGTTCTAGGTTGAGTGTTCAATTGTTGGTGAGCAGTGGTTGAACACTTTCATAGCCACCGTCTAGAGAGCATAAGATTCTTTGTGAATCGGATTAGGTAATAGACGATTTATTGATATTAGTATCGTATGCATTGAAACCATATTACATCGTTTTCATCTTGTACTTCATTTATATTGTTCTTGAATTACCACGGTGTTAGGATTCCGCACTAACATCGTGTTTGGTTGATATCATCTTGTAATGATCCAGATAAAGTATTGGATGCAGATGTTGATGTTGTTGATCATGTTCAAGTAAAGTGTCTGAAGGTTTTAAAAGCATTAGTGTAAGGGGTAGATTGTTGGGCCATAATTTGTTTAGACTGACGCTTAACAAAAGGCCATAATTTGGCTAAACTAACGCATATCAAAAGGCCATGACTAGATCAAGACTAAAGTGACATAAACAAAGAAGAGTTGAAGAACTGCATTGGTGTAATACCGAAATCCCTATGGATTTTGGTTAGGCAAGTCTGAAGTGAAATAAACAAGAACGATGCTACAAACCAAGGGGGAGATTGTTGGGTCCATATTTGGTGGTTTGTACTTAGTTATATGTTTATTGGGTTTTGTATTGGGCTATGAATGTAAACCGAGATCCTTGTGGATCTCGGTGGGCTTTGGCTATAGCTGAGCTTGTGTATTGAGTACCCTATTTATAGAATGCATTGTGTAGGGTTCTAGGTTGAGTGTTCAATTGTTGGTGAGTAGTGGTTGAACACTTTCATAGCCACCATCTAGAGAGCATAAGATTCTTTGTGAATCGGTTTAGGTAATAGACGATTTATTGATATTAGTATCGTATGCATTGAAACCATATTACATCGTTTTCATCTTGTTCTTCATTTATATTGTTCTTGAATTACCACGGCGTTAGGATTCCGCACTAACATCGTGTTTGGTTGATATCATCTTGTAGTGATCCAGATAAAGTATTGGATGCAGATGTTGATGTTGTTGATCATGTTCAAGTAAAGTGTCTGATGGTTTTAAAAGCATTAGTCTAAGGGGTAGATTGTTGGGCCATAATTTGTTTAGACTGACGCTTAACAAAAGGCCATAATTTGGCTAAACTAACGCATATCAAAAGGCCATGACTAGATCAAGACTAAAGTGACATAAACAAAGAAGAGTTGAAGAACTGCATTGGTGTAATACCGAAATCCCTATGGATTTTGATTAGGCAAGTCTGAAGTGAAATAAACTAGAACGATGCTACAAACCAAGGGGGAGATTGTTGGGTCCATATTTGGTGGTTTGTACTTAGTTATACGTTTATTGGGTTTTGTATTGGGCTATGAATGTAAACCGAGATCCTTGTGGATCTCGGTGGGCTTTGGCTATAGCTGAGCTTGTGTATTGAGTACCCTATATATAGAATGCATTGTGTAGGGTTCTAGGTTGAGTGTTCAGTTGTTGTTGAGCAGTGGTTGAACATTTTCATAGCCACCGTCTCGAGAGCATAATATTCTTTGTGAATCGGTTTCGGTAATAGATGATTTGTTGATAATAGAATCGTATACATTGAAACCATATTACATCGTGTTCATCTTGTTCTTCATTTATATTGTTCTTGAATCACCACGGTGTTAGGATTCCGCACTAACATCGTGTTTGGTTGATTTCATCTAGTAGTGATCCAGGTAGAGTATTGGAGGCAGATGATGATGTTGTTGATCATGTTCAAGTAAAGAGTCTGAAGATTTTAAAAGCATTAGTCTAAGGGGGAGATTGTTGGGCCACAATTTGTTTAGACTGGCGCTTATCAAAAGGCCATAATTTGGTTAAACTAACTCATATCAAAAGGACATGACTTGATCAATACTAAAGTGACATAAACAAAGAAGAGTTGAAGAACTGCATTGGTGTACTACCGAAATCCCTATGGATTTTGGTTAGGCTAGTCTGAAGTGAAATAAACAAGAAGGAAGATACAAACCAAGTGGGAAATTGTTGGGTCCATATTTGGTGGTTTGTACTTTGTTATATGTTTATTGGGTTTCGTATTGGGCTATGAATGTAAACCGAGATCCTTGTGGATCTCGGTGGGCTTTGGGCTATAGCTGAGCTTGTGTATTGAGTACCCTATATATAGAATGCATTTTGTAGGGTTCAAGGTTGAGTGTTCAGTTGTTGGTGAGCAGTGGTTGAACACTTTCATAGCCACCGTTTAGAGAGCATAAGATTCTTTGTGAATCGGTTTAGGTAATAGACGATTTATTGATAATAGAATCGTATGCATTGAAACCATATTACATCGTGTTCATCTTCTTCCTCATTTATATTGTTCTTGAATCACCACGGTGTTAAGATTCCGCACTAACATCGTGTTTGGTTGATATCATCTTGTAGTGATCCAGGTAGAGTATTGGATGCAGATGCTGATTTTGTTGATCATGTTCAAGTAAAGAGTCTGAAGGTTTTGAAAGCATTAGTCTAAGTGGGAGATTGTTGGGCCATAATTTGTTTAGACTAGTGTAACGCCCTGAAATTCGATTGGTAAACTAGGATCGTGAAATCATCGGAAACTATAGACTTTGGGATTCTGGACGATAAGTTCGGAACCCATATCATTGGAAAAATCTGCTTTTATCATTTAAAATGTTTATTTTATAAAACGACATTTACGCCTGAAAAATATTAATTTTTATGCTTTCGAAAAATTAAATGTTCTTATTTAAAAAGATTTCAAATAATTATTCGGAAAATGGTTTTATAAAAGTTTTGCTGAAAAAGTTTTAGTTTGTTTAAAAACTTATGAACTCGACTAGTCTTGACCCGTCGGTAGCCTAAACCCGAACCCGAGTCACCCGAGTATTTAAGCGGAAAATCAAGTATTCTTACACCATCTCTTTCATTTCCACCAACACTTCCCACCCAAACACTCTCATTCTAGAGAGAGAAACTAGAGAGAGAAAGTCTTCAAACTTCAAATCCGAGTCCACAAATCTGTTTGTTGTTATTCTTGGTAAGATCTTCTTGAAAATCATCCATTTTCATAACCATTTTCGGCCTCAAATCGAGCAAAAACACCCATTTTCGTTTCTAGAGTTTTCGGGTCAAAAACCGTCTTGTTTTGGTGTCAAAATGCAGGCTTTTGTGTTTAAAATCACTAGGAATCGATAGCCCTTTCAATCCCGAGCATTTCCATGTCAAAAACTTCGATTTTGGGTCAAAAATCTGGAAAATCTGAAAAACCCGTAGGTTTCTCCGTCGCCCAGCTTGAAGGAGTCGAATCAGACTCATTCGATCGAACCAGTCGATCGAATCAGTCCAGTCGATCGAATAGGAAAGCAACCGAATGGTCTCCAACTCATTCGACCGAATGAGTTTCGTATTCGATCGAACGAGTGTCTATTCGATCGAACAAGTTCCATGTTCGACCGAACGAGTTTTTCCAACTGGTTCGACCAAATGTGTTTCTAGTTCGATCGAGTGTGCCACAGATTCGACCGAATGTGTGTCTATTCGATCGAACGTGTTCCTATTCGATCGAATCAAGCCAGAACCAAGCTGTTTTCGTCTTTAAAACCCAGTTTTTGCTCGAGGCCGCGTAAGCTCGTTTTCTTAGACTTATAGCACGTTGTTAACCTTATATATATGTTCAACTCTAGGCTAAGGAGATCTATTGTAGCACCATCCTAACCCGAGATCAAGGTGAGTTCATAGCCCCTATTTAAGCTTTTCAAAACTATGGGGTGGAAACATGGTAACTTTACACGTTTGGATAAAATCATTTATGCAAACACTCTTTAAACTATAAACTTTTGGATTTCTACACACGTGCGGAAATCCACAAGCTTTTTAAGAATCTATAAACTTTGGAAATCTATGAACATGGGGAAAACCCATCAACTTATGGAGATCTAAGAACATTGGAAATCAAAGAGTATGGGAAATTCTATGAACATTGACATCATGGGAATGGGAATCATATTCATATCATCATAGTCATTGTGTCAGCATGGAAATCTAGAGATCAAAGCATCATGAGTTGAATTGGACGCGAGAGTCTATTCTACTCTCGGTAGAACTCGCGACCATGAGTGGCATTCTATTCTCGGTGGCACTCGTAACTCATGGGATTTCATACTAGTCTCGGTGAAATCCATAACTCTTGAGGACCTATACTAGTCTCGGTAGGGACCAAGGGAACCCAGGATTCTTTGGGGAGTCTATCCTACTCTCGGTAGAACCTAGCTGAGTCCTGGATGACAAGAACGAGGTAGTCTTGGTTTAAGTCTTGCGTGGGATCAATCAAGTCTTGTGTGATCATTGAGTTTCATCATCATTCATCATCATCATCATCATTTATTCACCATCATCTTGGATACTAGTAAACAGTGGGATCTTGGTGTTGGTTTATCTAGTAAACTTAGCATGCTCAAATCTATATGTCCTTATTTATGCTTAACTGCTATGTGCTACATGTACCGTTGGGAGACCACAAATCTTTGAGTAATCTTATCACAAACGACTCTAATGGGAGAATAATAAGCCCGCTGAGAGTCCAGGAGAACATTTCATGTTTTACTTACTACAAAAACCTCTTTGGGAAAACCAAGAGACCTTTTCTTACAAACCATCTTAAAACCGGGTATTATATCCAAACATAGTAGTATAAGTTGTAGGAGTGGTGGGTTAGCCGCAGGTACACCCTATATATAAACCCCTACAACCTATACTAGTATGTTTGTGTATAAACTCTTTTTCTTTAAACCTATGAATTCACTCATCTACTTTATGTAGTTGACAGTTTGTTACATGTTTTCAGGAAATAATGCAGCAAGAAATCCCTAGCAAGTTTAGAGGCCTTAGAGAGATGAAGGCTAGTCTAGGAGTTGTTTGGAAACTTGATATTTTGTATTAAAACAATTTGTTTCATGTTACCTGGATGGTGTAATATTTGACATTTTGGTTATGTTTATGCATTTAGACTTTTATACTATTGTGCTCAACAATCACGACTTAGTCGCCGCGCCTCGATTATTCCGCCATCACGATCGGGGTGTGACAGATTGGTATCAGAGCCAGTGGTTATAGGGAATTAGGAAACCGACCTAGACTATAACCTAGGATCCTTGACTCTAGATAGCTCATGCATCACAATCACATGTCTACACTTATATACGTGCTGCGTGCTTATGTGTTGTATATTAACTGTTAATCTCTTGAGCCATGTCATTCTGTGTTCTTGGTATAATCTATGTCCTCTATTCTTAATCTTTGGCGTGTCATTGATTCTATTTAACGCTCGTTTTTTTTTTTCGTTTTGTCAAGAATGCCTCCCAGACGTGCACCCGCCCCCTTGGACTCCGCTGATCTAGCCAACCTTATAGCCCAGCAGATCGCGGCTGTGTTACCAGGCATGGTAACAGCCATCAGCCAGGGGCTGAGGCAAGAAGGAACCTCTGGGGCCAACCAAATTCCAGCTCAGAACGCAAATGAACCAGCAAATAAGCCATACAAGGACTTCATGGCTACCAAACCCACCAGCTTCAGCGGTTCAGAAGGCGCCGTTGGTCTCCTCCAGTGGATCGAAAAGATGGAGGCTGCCTTTGTTATTAGCTCGTGCCCTGAGACACTGAAAGTCACGCACGAGGCAAGCATGTTGTCTAAACGCGCGCTGACCTGGTGGAACAACGAGATAAGAACCCGCGGGCGTGAGGCTGCCTTGGCCATGACCTGGTCGGAATTTGTAGCTTTGGTTACCCGCGAGTTCGTACCTCGCAGTGAGGTGCAGAAACTTGAAGCTGAGTTTTGGGTGCACAGAATGAAGGGCGCTGATCACCAAGGGTACACGGAGCGTTTTCACGAGCTCTCCCTTCTCGTACCACACTTGGTCACCCCTCCCTCCCGGGCTATTGAGCTTTACATCAATGGCCTACCTGACACTGTCCGTGGAATCGTTATCGGGGCTGACCCATCAACCCTACAAGCGGCCATTGAACTAGCTGCCCGACTGACCCAGGACCAGGTTAAGACTGGGGTCCTAGCCAAAGGTACGGGCAAGGCCGCTGAGGGCTCATCCAAAAAGATCAACCGCATCAAAAAGCGTAAGGCTAGCAGTTACGCGATGGTTACTCCCGCAACCCCAATCAGCTCTGTCGCTCCTGCTCCCACCCCTTCTGGAAGGCCAAAGAGGGAGTACACTGGGGTTCACCCCAAGTGCGGCACTTGCCAATTTCATCACCCTGCCGGAACCCCGTGCTGGAAATGCACGAACTGTGGACGTTTGGGGCACCTAGCGGAACGCTGCAGATTTCAAGGTAATCAACTGGCAATACAGAGCAGCAGTTCCCAACCCAGCAACACTCGAAGCTGTTTCGAGTGTGGAGCCACGGACCATTTCAGGAGCAGGTGTCCTCGTCTTGCAAATCTTCCTCCGGCCCGAGGCCGAGCCTTTACTATTGGCGCTGCTGAAGCTCGCCAAAATCCTGACGTCATTACTGGTACGTTCATCCTTAACAATCTCTGGGTTTCTATTCTATTTGACACGGGTGCAGATAGGAGTTTTATTTCTAGCGAGTTGGTCCCATTGCTTAATCTAGGAACCTCTGTCTTAGACCCCGCTTTCTCTGTCGAAATGGCAAACGGAGAGTCTACCCAAGTGAACAAAATCGTTCGCAATTGCACGCTTACGTTTGATCAGACGTCTCTTAACATTGACCTCATCCCTATGCAATTAGGAAGTTTCGATGTAATTGTTGGGATGGATTGGTTGTCCATCAACCACGCGGAAGTGGTGTGTGCTGAGAAGCTCATTCGCGTTCCTTGTTCTTCTGGCGAGTCCATAATTATTCAAGGAGAAAGATCAGGTAGATGTCTGAAATTAATCTCCTGCTTTAAAGCTCGGCGATGCCTTCGAAAGAAGTGTCTCGCCTTCCTAG
This sequence comes from Bidens hawaiensis, assembly GCF_021521415.1. NCBI lineage: Eukaryota > Viridiplantae > Streptophyta > Magnoliopsida > Asterales > Asteraceae > Bidens > Bidens hawaiensis. Next base: position 246,027 of record NW_027492069.1, read on the forward strand.
CTCATGTCTCCATCAAGAAATCTTTGGGGAAGAAGCTCTCTGATGTCCCCGTTGTGCGTGAATTCCCAGACGTTTTTCCTAAAGACTTACCCGGACTACCTCCTAGCCGACAAGTCGAATTCCACATCGAATTAGTTCCCGGTGCAACCCCCGTGGCAAAATCTCCGTATCGTTTGGCTCCGTCAGAAATGCAGGAATTGTCGAGCCAGCTACAGGAACTACTAGACAAGGGTTTTATTCGCCCTAGTTCATCTCCATGGGGAGCTCCAGTCCTCTTCGTCAAGAAGAAGGACGGATCTTTCCGGATGTGCATAGACTATCGTGAGCTTAACAAACTCACGGTCAAGAATCGGTATCCATTACCAAGGATTGACGATCTTTTCGACCAGCTGCAAGGAGCCACTTACTTTTCCAAGATCGACCTACGCTCAGGTTATCACCAAGTTCGCGTCATGGAGGACGACATCGCGAAAACCGCTTTCAGAACTCGTTATGGACACTACGAGTTCCTAGTCATGCCTTTTGGTTTGACGAATGCCCCTGCGGTGTTCATGGATCTCATGAATCGCGTTTGTCGTCCATACCTGGACCAGTTTGTTATCGTCTTCATTGACGATATTCTCGTTTATTCCCGCTCTAAAGCCGACCATGAGCTTCATCTCAGGCTTACCTTGGATCTGCTGAGGAAAGAGCAACTCTACGCCAAATTCTCCAAATGCGAATTCTGGCTAAGGGAAGTTCAATTCTTAGGTCACATCATTAACAAGGAAGGCATTCATGTCGACCCTGCCAAGATTGAAGCCATCAAAAATTGGGGAGCGCCTACAACGCCAACCGAAATTCGTTCATTTCTTGGTTTAGCTGGGTACTACCGTCGATTCATCTCGAACTTTTCAAAGATCGTATTGCCTCTCACAATGTTAACTCAAAAAGGGGAACCATTCATTTGGAACCAAGAGCAAGAAGAGGCTTTCCAAACATTGAAACATAAACTCTGTCATGCACCAATCCTGTCACTTCCTGAGGGTAACGATGATTTTGTTGTTTATTGCGACGCCTCGAGCCAAGGTCTAGGCTGCGTCTTAATGCAACGCGGTAAGGTCATCGCTTATGCCTCGCGCCAACTCAAGAGTCATGAGAGGATTTATGTCACCCACGACTTGGAATTGGGTGCTGTGGTCTTTGCCTTAAAAATATGGAGACACTACCTATACGGTACGAAATGTGTCATCTTCACCGACCACAAGAGCCTACAACACATCCTCAACCAAAGGGAGCTAAACATGCGACAACGTCGATGGGTTGAACTCCTAAGTGACTACGACTGCGAAATCCGCTACCACCCTGGAAAGGCTAACGTAGTGGCTGACGCGTTAAGTCGCAAGGAAAGGACCCAGTTGCATGCGATCCGTATTCAGTCCAATCTTCCCTCCTTGGTTCTTGAAGCTCAAAAGCAAGCGATTGCTGGTGGTGATCTCAAAAATATGCTATCTTGCGGTGCCGAACGGAAGTTTGAAACCAAGTATGATGGTATACTTTACTACTTAAATCGCATGTGGATTCCAAACTCTGAACCACTTCGAGAACTTATCCTGAACGAAGCGCACAAATCCAGATACTCTATTCACCCGGGCAGTGATAAAATGTATCAGAATCTCAAGTCTCACTTCTGGTGGCCGGGTATGAAGAAAGTCATAGCTTTGTACGTCGGTAGGTGCCTAACATGCTCGCGGATCAAGACTGAACATCAGAGACCATCTGGCCTGTTACAAAAACCGATCATACCGCAGTGGAAGTGGGACGAAGTCGCTATGGACTTCATTACCAAACTCCCGCGGACACCCAGCGGTTATGACACGATTTGGGTTATCGTGGATTACTTGACCAAGTCTGCCCACTTTCTCCCTGTCCGCGAGGACTACACTACGGAGAAGCTGGCGCGGATTTACATTCGTGAGATCGTAACCCGTCACGGTGTGCCTAAGGGCATCACGTCTGACCGTGACCCCTCTTTTGCGTCAAGGTTCTGGAAGTCATTTCAGAAAGCCTTTGGGACAAGTGTGAAACTTAGCTCTGCCTATCATCCTGAAACGGACGGACAGAGCGAAAGGACCATACAAACCCTGGCGGATATGCTCAGAGCCTGTATCCTTGAATTCGGTAGTAGCTGGGAGACTCACCTTCCTCTTGCAGAGTTCTCATACAATAACAGCTATCATGCTACCATCAAATGCGCACCATTCGAGGCACTCTATGGCAGGAAATGTCGTTCTCCACTGTGTTGGTCCGAGACCGGAGATTCTCAAATCCTCGGCCCGGAACTGATACAGGAAACCACTGACAGTATCGCCATCATCCAGCAAAGACTTAAGGACGCCCGCTGTCGACACAAGTATTACGCTGACAAACGCCGCAAACCTCTGGAGTTCCAAATAGGCGATCGCGTAATGCTCAAAGTTTCCCCCTGGAAGGGCATTGTTCGCTTCGGGAAAAAGGGAAAGTTTGCTCCAAGGTACGTAGGACCTTTCAAGATCATCGAAAAGGTCGGACCCGTAGCCTATCGCTTGGAATTGCCTCCAGAACTCAGCCGTGTTCACAACGTTTTTCATGTGTCGCAACTCAAAAAGTGCCTCGTTGTCGAGACCGCTCAAATCCCGATCGACACGGTTCGCATCGACGACAAACTACACTTTGTTGAGGAACCTGTCGAGATCCTAGATCGAGAAGTCAAAAGGACTAAGCGAAGCCGGATACCCATAGTCAAGGTACGTTGGAACAACCATCGTGGACCCGAGTTCACATGGGAGCGAGAGGATAAGATGAAGGAGGAATACCCTCATCTGTTCGCATAGTCATCATCTTTGTAATTCTAGAAATCTTGGAGTCTATGTAATCGTAATCATGTAATCAGGGACCAATATCAATCAATGAAGTATCATGTTGTTCCTATTTGCTTATAAATATTCTCTTATTTGCATAACACCAAGTTTGGCTACCCATGACTCGTGCTGGAAAACACAAGTTGTGCATACTTAATCATGTAAACATTGGGGTAAACTATGTATCATTGAGCCAAAATTTGTCATCATTCTAGCATTCATGAAGCATGGTTGTGTGTGTGTGTGTGGTGTCGTGTCGATTTTTCTAGCCGCACACAATGGAGTTTATACATTGATACAAGGTGAACTCGTAATTATAGTCCGGAATATAATTACATCAAGTTCACAGGTGTATACGTGTATAAACAATATGCTATTGTGTAACTATGAGTCGTGAACTCAAGCTTCGTGTAGGGAATTAATCAATGAATGTTGAAGGGGTGGTGGGTTAGCCGCTGGTACACCCTATACATAAACCCCTTCGGCACAAGTTGATTATGTCTGAAGCGAGACTTGGAATTAGGGACTCATAGTTAGCGTGGCAGCTGTGAGGCGTTAAATTCAAGAGTTATTGAGGGAATTATTCATTGGAGATTGAAGGAGTGGTGGGTTAGCCGCTGGTACACCCTATATATAAACCCCTTCAATCCGAAATGAATATGTCTGATGTAAAGCTTGAAGGTGATGCCTTGTAGTGGAAAATAGTGTGTCGTCCTGTGTGTCATTGAACTAATAGGAGTCGAAAGAAACACCCAAGTGGAGTTGAGGGAGTGGTGGGTTAGCCGCTGGTACACCCTATATATAAACCCCTTCAACTTGATTTGGGTGGTATCCAAGACGAAAATTAGGGGTAGTGGCGCATAGTGGTCATCATGGGATCATTTGATCTAAAACATCATTGCATCAACTATACTAAGTTCTAAATTTTGGGACGAAATTCCTCTAAATTGGGGAGGATGTAACGCCCTGAAATTCGATTGGTAAACTAGGATCGTGAAATCATCGGAAACTATAGACTTTGGGATTCTGGACGATAAGTTCGGAACCCATATCATTGGAAAAATCTGCTTTTATCATTTAAAATGTTTATTTTATAAAACGACATTTACGCCTGAAAAATATTAATTTTTATGCTTTCGAAAAATTAAATGTTCTTATTTAAAAAGATTTCAAATAATTATTCGGAAAATGGTTTTATAAAAGTTTTGCTGAAAAAGTTTTAGTTTGTTTAAAAACTTATGAACTCGACTAGTCTTGACCCGTCGGTAGCCTAAACCCGAACCCGAGTCACCCGAGTATTTAAGCGGAAAATCAAGTATTCTTACACCATCTCTTTCATTTCCACCAACACTTCCCACCCAAACACTCTCATTCTAGAGAGAGAAACTAGAGAGAGAAAGTCTTCAAACTTCAAATCCGAGTCCACAAATCTGTTTGTTGTTATTCTTGGTAAGATCTTCTTGAAAATCATCCATTTTCATAACCATTTTCGGCCTCAAATCGAGCAAAAACACCCATTTTCGTTTCTAGAGTTTTCGGGTCAAAAACCGTCTTGTTTTGGTGTCAAAATGCAGGCTTTTGTGTTTAAAATCACTAGGAATCGATAGCCCTTTCAATCCCGAGCATTTCCATGTCAAAAACTTCGATTTTGGGTCAAAAATCTGGAAAATCTGAAAAACCCGTAGGTTTCTCCGTCGCCCAGCTTGAAGGAGTCGAATCAGACTCATTCGATCGAACCAGTCGATCGAATCAGTCCAGTCGATCGAATAGGAAAGCAACCGAATGGTCTCCAACTCATTCGACCGAATGAGTTTCGTATTCGATCGAACGAGTGTCTATTCGATCGAACAAGTTCCATGTTCGACCGAACGAGTTTTTCCAACTGGTTCGACCAAATGTGTTTCTAGTTCGATCGAGTGTGCCACAGATTCGACCGAATGTGTGTCTATTCGATCGAACGTGTTCCTATTCGATCGAATCAAGCCAGAACCAAGCTGTTTTCGTCTTTAAAACCCAGTTTTTGCTCGAGGCCGCGTAAGCTCGTTTTCTTAGACTTATAGCACGTTGTTAACCTTATATATATGTTCAACTCTAGGCTAAGGAGATCTATTGTAGCACCATCCTAACCCGAGATCAAGGTGAGTTCATAGCCCCTATTTAAGCTTTTCAAAACTATGGGGTGGAAACATGGTAACTTTACACGTTTGGATAAAATCATTTATGCAAACACTCTTTAAACTATAAACTTTTGGATTTCTACACACGTGCGGAAATCCACAAGCTTTTTAAGAATCTATAAACTTTGGAAATCTATGAACATGGGGAAAACCCATCAACTTATGGAGATCTAAGAACATTGGAAATCAAAGAGTATGGGAAATTCTATGAACATTGACATCATGGGAATGGGAATCATATTCATATCATCATAGTCATTGTGTCAGCATGGAAATCTAGAGATCAAAGCATCATGAGTTGAATTGGACGCGAGAGTCTATTCTACTCTCGGTAGAACTCGCGACCATGAGTGGCATTCTATTCTCGGTGGCACTCGTAACTCATGGGATTTCATACTAGTCTCGGTGAAATCCATAACTCTTGAGGACCTATACTAGTCTCGGTAGGGACCAAGGGAACCCAGGATTCTTTGGGGAGTCTATCCTACTCTCGGTAGAACCTAGCTGAGTCCTGGATGACAAGAACGAGGTAGTCTTGGTTTAAGTCTTGCGTGGGATCAATCAAGTCTTGTGTGATCATTGAGTTTCATCATCATTCATCATCATCATCATCATTTATTCACCATCATCTTGGATACTAGTAAACAGTGGGATCTTGGTGTTGGTTTATCTAGTAAACTTAGCATGCTCAAATCTATATGTCCTTATTTATGCTTAACTGCTATGTGCTACATGTACCGTTGGGAGACCACAAATCTTTGAGTAATCTTATCACAAACGACTCTAATGGGAGAATAATAAGCCCGCTGAGAGTCCAGGAGAACATTTCATGTTTTACTTACTACAAAAACCTCTTTGGGAAAACCAAGAGACCTTTTCTTACAAACCATCTTAAAACCGGGTATTATATCCAAACATAGTAGTATAAGTTGTAGGAGTGGTGGGTTAGCCGCAGGTACACCCTATATATAAACCCCTACAACCTATACTAGTATGTTTGTGTATAAACTCTTTTTCTTTAAACCTATGAATTCACTCATCTACTTTATGTAGTTGACAGTTTGTTACATGTTTTCAGGAAATAATGCAGCAAGAAATCCCTAGCAAGTTTAGAGGCCTTAGAGAGATGAAGGCTAGTCTAGGAGTTGTTTGGAAACTTGATATTTTGTATTAAAACAATTTGTTTCATGTTACCTGGATGGTGTAATATTTGACATTTTGGTTATGTTTATGCATTTAGACTTTTATACTATTGTGCTCAACAATCACGACTTAGTCGCCGCGCCTCGATTATTCCGCCATCACGATCGGGGTGTGACAACTAGCGCAAATCAAAAAGCCATAATTTTGTTAGACTGACGCATATCAAAAGGCCATGACTTAAACAAGACTAAAGTGACATAAACAAAGAAGAGTTGAAGAACTGCATTGGTGTAATAACGAAATCCCTATGGATTTTGGTTAGGCTAGTCTGAGGTGAAATAAACAAGAACGAAGCTACAAATCAAGGGGGAGATTGTTGGGTCCATATTTGGGGGTATGTACTTAGTTATATGTTTATTGGGTTTCTATTGGGCTATGAATGTAAACGGAGATCCTTGTGGATCTTGGTGGGCTTTTGGCTATAGCTGAGCTTGTGTATTGAGTACCCTATATATAGAATGCATTGTGTAGGGTTCTAGGTTGAGTGTTCAGTTGTTGGTGAGCAGTGGTTGAACACCTTCATAGCCACCGTTTAGAGAGCATAAGATTCTTTGTGAATCGGTTTATGTAATAGACGATTTATTGATAATAGAATCGTATGCATTGAAACCATATTACATCGTGTTCATCTTGTACTTCATTCATATTGTTCTTGAATCACCACGGTGTTAAGATTCCGCACTAACATCGTGTTTGGTTGATATCATCTTGTAGTGATCCAGGTAGAGTATTGGATGCAGATGCTGATGTTGTTGATCATGTTCAAGTAAAGAGTCTGAAGGTTTTGAAAGCATTAGTCTAAGGGGGAGATTGTTGGGCCATAATTTGTTTAGACTGGCGCATATCAAAAAGCCATAATTTTGTTAGACTGACGCATATCAAAAGGCCATGACTTAAACAAGACTAAAGTGACATATACGAAGAAGAGTTGAAGAACTGCATTGGTGTAATAACGAAATCCCTACGGATTTTGGTTAGGCTAATCTGAGGTGAAATAAACAAGAACGAAGCTACAAAGCAAGGGGGAGATTGTTGGGTCCATATTTGGGGGTATGTACTTAGTTATATGTTTATTGGGTTTCTATTGGGCTATGAATGTAAACCGAGATCCTTGTGGATCTCGGTGGGCTTTGGGCTATTGCTGAGCTTGTATATTGAGTACCCATTATATAGAATGCATTGTGTAAGGTTCTAGGTTGAGTGTTCCGTTGTTGGTGAGCAGTGGTTGAACACTTTCATAGCCACCGTCTAGAAAGCATAAGATTCTTTGTGAATCGGTTAGGTAATAGACGATTTATTAATATTAGAATCGTATGCATTGAAACCATAATACATCGTTTTCATCTTGTTCTTCATTTATATTGTTCTTGAATCACCACGGTGTTTGGATTCCGCACTAACATCGTGTTTGGTTGATATCATGTTGTAGTGATCCAGGTAGAGTATTTGATGCAGATGCTGATGTTGTTGATCATGTTCAAGTAAAGAGTCTGAAGGTTTTGAAATCATTAGTCTAAGGGGGAGATTGTTGGGCCATAATTTGTTTAGACTGGCGCATATCAAAAGGCCATAATTTGGTTAAACTGACGCATATCAAAAGGCCGTGACTTGAACAAGACTAAAGTGACATAAACAAAGAAGAGTTTTTGAACTGCATTGGAGTAATAACGAAATCCCTATGGATTTTGGTTAGGCTAGTCTGAAGTGAAATAAACAAGAACGAAGCTACAAACCAAGGGGGAGATTGTTGGGTCCATATTTGGGGGTATGTACTTAGTTATATGTTTATTGGGTTTCTATTGGGCTATGAATGTAAACCGAGATCCTTGTGGATCTTGGTGTGCTTTGGGCTATAGCTGAGCTTGTGTATTGAGTACCCTATATATAGAATGCATTGTGTAGGGTTCTAGGTTGAGTGTTCAGTTGTTGGTGAGCAATGGTTGAACACTTTCATAGCCACCGTCTAGAGAGCATAAGATTCTTTGTGAATCGGTTTAGGTAATAGACGATTTATTGATAATAGAATCGTATGCATTGAAACCATATTACATCGTGTTCATCTTGTACTTCATTCATATTGTTCTTGAATCACCACGGTGTTAAGATTCCGCACTAACATCGTGTTTGGTTGATATCATCTTGTAGTGATCCAGGTAGAGTATTGGATGCAGATGCTGATGTTGTTGATCATGTTCAAGTAAAGAGTCTGAAGGTTTTGAAAGCATTAGTCTAAGTGGGAGATTGTTGGGCCATAATTTGTTTAGACTAGCGCAAATCAAAAAGCCATAATTTTGTTAGACTGACGCATATCAAAAGGCCATGACTTAAACAAGACTAAAGTGACATAAACAAAGAAGAGTTGAAGAACTGCATTGGTGTAATAACGAAATCCCTATGGATTTTGGTTAGGCTAGTCTGAGGTGAAATAAACAAGAACGAAGCTACAAATCAAGGGGGAGATTGTTGGGTCCATATTTGGGGGTATGTACTTAGTTATATGTTTATTGGGTTTCTATTGGGCTATGAATGTAAACGGAGATCCTTGTGGATCTTGGTGGGCTTTTGGCTATAGCTGAGCTTGTGTATTGAGTACCCTATATATAGAATGCATTGTGTAGGGTTCTAGGTTGAGTGTTCAGTTGTTGGTGAGCAGTGGTTGAACACCTTCATAGCCACCGTTTAGAGAGCATAAGATTCTTTGTGAATCGGTTTATGTAATAGACGATTTATTGATAATAGAATCGTATGCATTGAAACCATATTACATCGTGTTCATCTTGTACTTCATTCATATTGTTCTTGAATCACCACGGTGTTAAGATTCCGCACTAACATCGTGTTTGGTTGATATCATCTTGTAGTGATCCAGGTAGAGTATTGGATGCAGATGCTGATGTTGTTGATCATGTTCAAGTAAAGAGTCTGAAGGTTTTGAAAGCATTAGTCTAAGGGGGAGATTGTTGGGCCATAATTTGTTTAGACTGGCGCATATCAAAAAGCCATAATTTTGTTAGACTGACGCATATCAAAAGGCCATGACTTAAACAAGACTAAAGTGACATATACGAAGAAGAGTTGAAGAACTGCATTGGTGTAATAACGAAATCCCTACGGATTTTGGTTAGGCTAATCTGAGGTGAAATAAACAAGAACGAAGCTACAAAGCAAGGGGGAGATTGTTGGGTCCATATTTGGGGGTATGTACTTAGTTATATGTTTATTGGGTTTCTATTGGGCTATGAATGTAAACCGAGATCCTTGTGGATCTCGGTGGGCTTTGGGCTATTGCTGAGCTTGTATATTGAGTACCCATTATATAGAATGCATTGTGTAAGGTTCTAGGTTGAGTGTTCCGTTGTTGGTGAGCAGTGGTTGAACACTTTCATAGCCACCGTCTAGAAAGCATAAGATTCTTTGTGAATCGGTTAGGTAATAGACGATTTATTAATATTAGAATCGTATGCATTGAAACCATAATACATCGTTTTCATCTTGTTCTTCATTTATATTGTTCTTGAATCACCACGGTGTTTGGATTCCGCACTAACATCGTGTTTGGTTGATATCATGTTGTAGTGATCCAGGTAGAGTATTTGATGCAGATGCTGATGTTGTTGATCATGTTCAAGTAAAGAGTCTGAAGGTTTTGAAATCATTAGTCTAAGGGGGAGATTGTTGGGCCATAATTTGTTTAGACTGGCGCATATCAAAAGGCCATAATTTGGTTAAACTGACGCATATCAAAAGGCCGTGACTTGAACAAGACTAAAGTGACATAAACAAAGAAGAGTTTTTGAACTGCATTGGAGTAATAACGAAATCCCTATGGATTTTGGTTAGGCTAGTCTGAAGTGAAATAAACAAGAACGAAGCTACAAACCAAGGGGGAGATTGTTGGGTCCATATTTGGGGGTATGTACTTAGTTATATGTTTATTGGGTTTCTATTGGGCTATGAATGTAAACCGAGATCCTTGTGGATCTTGGTGTGCTTTGGGCTATAGCTGAGCTTGTGTATTGAGTACCCTATATATAGAATGCATTGTGTAGGGTTCTAGGTTGAGTGTTCAGTTGTTGGTGAGCAATGGTTGAACACTTTCATAGCCACCGTCTAGAGAGCATAAGATTCTTTGTGAATCGGTTTAGGTAATAGACGATTTATTGATATTAGTATCGTATGCATTGAAACCATATTACATCGTTTTCATCTTGTTCTTTATTTATATTGTTCTTGAATTACCACGGTGTTAGGATTCTGCACTAACATCGTGTTTGGTTGATATCATCTTGTAGTGATCCAGATAAAGTATTGGATGCAGATGCTGATGTTGTTGATCATGTTCAAGTAAAGTGTCTGAAAGTTTTAAAAGCATTAGTCTAAGGGGGAGATTTTTGGGCCATAATTTTGTTAGAATGGAGCATATCAGAAGGCCATAATTTGGTTAGACTGACACATATCAAAAGGCCATGAAGAACTGCATTGGTGTAATACCGAAATCCCTATGGATTTTGGTTAGGCTAGTCTGAAGTGAAATAAACAAGAACGAAGTTACAAACCAAGGGGGAGATTGTTGGGTCCATATTTGGTGGTTTGTACTTAGTTATATGTTTATTGGGTTTCGTATTGGGCTATGAATGTAAACCGAGATCCTTGTGGATCTCGGTGGGCTTTGGGCTATAGCTGAGCTTGTGCATTGAGTACCCTATATATAGAATGCATTGCGTAGGGTTCTAGGTTGAGTGTTCAGTTGTTGTTGAGCAGTGGTTGAACACTTTCATAGCCACCGTCTATAGAGCATAAGATTCTTTGTGAATCGGTTTCTGTAATAGACGATTTGTTGATAATAGAATCGTATGCATTGAAACTATATTACATCGTGTTCATCTTGTTCTTCATTTATATTGTTCTTGAATCATCATGGTGTCTGGATTCCGCACTAACATCGTGTTTGGTTGATATCATCTAGTAGTGATCCACGTAGAGTATTGGATGCAGATGATGATGTTGTTGATCATGTTCAAGTAAAGAGTCTGAAGGTTTTAAAAGCATTAGTCTTAGGGGAGATTGTTGGGCCATAATTTGTTTAGACTGGCGCTTATCAAAAGGCCATAATTTGGTTAAACTAACTCATATCAAAAGGACATGACTTGATCAATACTAAAGTGACATAAAAAAAGAAGAGTTGAAGAACTGCATTGGTGTAATACCGAAATCCCTATGGATTTTGGTTAGGCTAGTCTGAAGTGAAATAAATAAGAAGGAAGCTACAAACCAAGGGGGAAATTGTTGGGTCCATATTTGGTGGTTTGTACTTAGTTATATGTTTATTGGGTTTCGTATTGGGCTGTGAATGTAAACCGAGATCCTTGTGGATCTCGGTGGGCTTTGGGCTATAGCTGAGCTTGTGTATTGAGTACCCCATATATAGAATGCATTGTGTAGGGTTCAAGGTTGAGTGTTCAGTTGTTGGTGAGCAGTGGTTGAACACTTTCATAGCCACCGTTTAGAGAGCATAAGATTCTTTGTGAATCGGTTTAGGTAATAGACGATTTATTGATAATAGAATCGTATGCATTGAAACCATATTACATCGTGTTCATCTTGTTCTTCATTTATATTGATCTTGAATCACCACGGTGTTAAGATTCCGCACTAACATCGTGTTTGGTTGATATCATCTTGTAGTGATCCAGGTAGAGTATTGGATGCAGATGCTGATGTTGTTGATCATGTTCAAGTAAAGAGTCTGAAGGTTTTGAAAGCATTAGTCTATGGGGGAGATTGTTGGGCCATAATTTGTTTAGACTGGCGCATATCAAAAAGCCATAATTTGGTTAGACTGACGCATATCAAAAGGCCATGACTTGATTAAGACTAAAGTGACATAAACAAAGAAGAGTTGAAGAACTGCATTGGTGTAATAACGAAATCCCTATGGATTTTGGTTAGGCTAGTCTGAAGTGAAATAAACAAGAACGAAGCTACAAACCAAGGGGGAGATAGTTGGGTCCATATTTGGGGGTATGTACTTAGTTATATGTTTATTGGGTTTCATATTGGGCTATGAATGTAAACCGAGATCCTTGTGGATCTCGGTGGGCTTTGGGCTATTGCTGAGCTTTTGTATTAAGTACCCTATATATAGAATTCATTGTGTATGGTTCTAGGTTGAGTGTTCTGTTGTTGGTGAACAGTGGTTGAACACTTTCATAGCAACCGTCTAGATAGCATAAGATTCTTTGATATTCGGTTTAGGTATTAGACGATTTATTGATAATAGAATCGTATGCACTGAAACCATATTACATCGTGTCCAGCTTGTTCTTTATTTATATTGTTCTTGAGTCACCACGTTGTTAGGATTCCGCACTAACATCGTGTTTGGTTGATATCATCTTGTAGTGATCCAGGTAGAGTATTGGATGCAGATGCTGATGTTGTTGATCATGTTCAAGTAAAGAGTCTGAAGGTTTTGAAAGCATTAGTCTAAGGGGGAGATTGTTGGGCCATAATTTGTTTAGACTGGAGCATTTCAAAAGGACATAATTTGGTTAGACTGATGCATATCAAAAGGTCATGACATGATCAAGACGAAAGTGTCATAAACAAAGAAGAGTTGAAGAACTGCATTGGTGTAATAACGAAATCCCTATGGATTTTGGTAAGGCTAGTCTGAAGTGAAATAAAGAAGAACGAAGCTACAAACCAAGGGGGAGATTGTTTGGTCTATATTTGGGTTTTGTACTTAGTTATATGTTTATTGGGTTTCGTATTGGGCTATGAATGTAAATCTAGATCTTTATGGATATCGGTTGGCTTTGGGCTATAGTTGGGCTTGTGTATTGATTACCCTATATATAGAATGCATTGTGTAGGGTTCTAGGTTTAGTGTTCAGTTGTTGGTGAGCAGTGGTTGAACACTTTCATAGCCACCATCTAGAGAGCATAATATTCTGTGTGAATCGTTTTATGTATTAGATGATTTATTGATAATAAAATCGTAGGCATTGAAACCATATTACATCGTGTTCATCATGTTCTTCATTTATATTGTTCTTGAATCACCATGGTGTTAGGATTACGCACTAACATCGTGTTTGGTTGATATCATCTTGTAGTGATCCAGGAAAAGTATTGGATGCAGATGCTGATGTTGTTGATCATGTTCAAGTAAAGAGTCTGAAGGTTTTGAAAGCATCAGTCTAAGGGGGAGATTTTTGGGCCATACTTTTGTTAGAATGGAGCATATCAAAAGGCCATAATTTGGTTAGACTGACACATATCAAAAGGCCATGACATGACCAAGACTAAAGTTACATAAACAAATAAGAGTTGAAGAACTGCATTGGTGTAATACCGAAATCCCTATGGATTTTGGTTAGGCTAGTCTGAAGTGAAATAAAGAAGAACGAAGCTACAAACCAAGGGGGAGATTGTTGGGTCCAAATTTGAGGGTTTGTACTTAGTTATATGTTTATTGGGTTTCGTATTGGGCTATGAATGTAAACTTAGATCCTTATGGATCACGGTGGGCTTTGGGCAATAGTTGGGCTTGTGTATTAAGTACGCTATATATAGAATGCATTGTATAGGGTTCTAGGTTGAGTGTTCAGGTGTTGGTGAGCAGTGGTTGAACAGTTTCATAGCCACCGTCTAGAGAGCAAAAGATTCTTTGTGAATCGGTTTATGTATTATACGATTTATTGATAATAGAATAGTATGCATTGAAACCATATTACATCGTGTTCATCTTGTTCTTCATCTATATTGTTCTTGAATCACCACGGTGTTAGGATTCCGCACTAACATCGTGTTTCGTTGATATCATCATGTAGTGATCCAGGTAGAGTATTGGATGCAGATGCTGATGTTGTTGATCATGTTCAGGTAAAGAGTCTGAAGGTTTTGAAAGCATCAGTCTAAGGGGGAGATTGTTGGGCCATATTTAGGTTAGACTGGAGCATATCAAAAGGCCATAATCTGGTTAGACTGATGCATATCAAAAGGCCATGACCTGACCAAGAATAAGTAACATAAACAAAGAAGAGTTGAAGAACTGCATTGGTGTAATACTGAAATCCCTATGGATTTTGGTTAGGCTAGTCTTAAGTGAATTAAACAAGAACGAAGCTGCAAACCAAGGGGGTGATTGTTGCGTCCATATTTGAGGGTTTGTACTTAGTTATATGTTTATTGGGTTTCGTATTGGGCTGTGAATGTAAAACTAGATCCTTATGGATCACGGTGGGCTTTGGGCTATAGTTGGGCTTGGGTATTAAGTACCCTATAAATAGAATGTATTGTGTAGGGTTCTAGGTTGAGTGTTCAGTTGTTGGTGAGCAGTGGTTGAACACTTTCATTGCCACCGTCTAGAGAGCATAAGATTCTTTGTGAATCAGTTTATGTATTATACGATTTATTGATAATAGAATAGTATGCATTGAAACCATATTACATCGTGTTCATCTTGTTCTTTATCTATATTGTTCTTGAATCACCACGGTGTTAGGATTCCGCACTAACATCGTGTTTGGTTGATATAATCTTGTAGTGATCCAGGTATAGTATTGGATGCAGATGCTGATGTTTTTGATCATGTTCAGGTAAAGAGTCTGAAGGTTTTGAAAGAATCAATCTAAGGGGGAGATTGTTAGGCTATAATTTGGTTAGTCTGCCACATATCAAGAGGCCATAATTTGGTTAGACTGACGCATATCAAAAGGCCATGACATGATTAAGACTAAAGTGACATAAACAAAGAAGAGTTGAAGAATTGCATTGGTGTAATACCGAAATCCCTATGGATATTGGTTAGGCTAGTCAGAAGTGAAATAAACAAGAACGAAGCTACAAACCAAGAGGGAGATTGTTGGGTCCATATTTGGGGGTTTGTATTTAGTTATATGTTTATTAGGTTTCATATTGGGATATGAATGTAAACCGAGATTCTTATGGATCTCAGTGGGCTTTGGGCAATAGATGGGGTTGGGTATTGAGTACCCTATGTGTAGAATGCATTGTGTAGGGTTCTAGGTTGAGTGTTCGGTTGCTTTGTGAATCTGTTTATGTATAACACATTCATAGCCACCGTCTAGAGAGCATAAGATTCTTTGTGAATCTGTTTATGTATTAGACGATTTATTGATAATAGAATCTTATGCATTGAAACCATATTACATCGTGTTCATCTTGTTCTTCATTTATATTGTTCTTGAATCACCACGGTGATAGGATTCCGAACTAACATCGTGTTTGGTTGATATCATATTGTAGTGATCCAGGTAGAGTATTGGATGCAGATGCTGATGTTGTTGATCATGTTCAAGTAAAGAGTCTGAAAGTTTTGAAAGCATCAGTCTAAGGGGGGGATTGTTGGTCCATAATTTGTTTAGACTGACGCATATCAATAGGCCATAATTTGGTTAGACTAACGCATATCAAAAGGCCATGACTTGATCAAGACTTAAGTGACATAAACAAAGACGAGTTCAAGAATTGCACTAGTGTAATTCCAAAATACCCATGGATTTCGGTTAGGCTAGTATGAAGTGAAATAAACAAGAAGGAATCTACAAACCAAAGGGGGGATTGTTGGCTCCATATTTGGTGGTTTGTACATAGTTATAGAATGCATTGTATAGGGTTCTAGGTTGAGTGTTCAGTTGTTGGTGACTAGTGGTTGAACACTTTCATAACCACCGTCTAGAGAGCATAAGTTTCTTTGTGAGTCGGTTTATGTATTAGACGATTTATTGATAATAGAATCGTATGCATTGAAACCATATTACATCGTGTTCATCATCTTATTCTTTTATATTGTTCTTGAATCAACACGGTGTTAGGATTCCGCACTAACATCGTGTTTGGTTGATATCATCTTGTAGTGATCCAGGTAGAGTATTGGATACAGACGTTGATGTTGTTGATCATGTTCAAGTAAAGAGTCTAAAGGTTTTGAATGTATCAGTCTAAGAGGGAGATTGTTGGGCCATAATTTGGTAATACTGACGCATATCAGAAGGCCATAATTTGGTTAGACTAACGCATATCAAAAGGCTTTGACATGATCAAGACTAAAGTGACATAAACAAAGACGGGTTAAAGAAATGCATTGGTCTAATACCGAAATCCTTATGGATTTAGGTTTGGTTTGTCTAAAGTGAAATAAACAGGAACGAAGCTAAAAACCAAGGGTGAGATTGTTGGGTCCATATTTGGTGGTTTGTACTTAGTTATTTGTCTATTGGGTTTCGTACTGGGTTATGAATGTAAACCGAGATCCTTACGAATCTTGGTGGGCTTCGGGCTATAGTTGGGCTTGTGTATTGAGTACCCTTGATATAGAATGCATTGTATAGGATTCTAGGTTGAGTGTTCAGTTGCTGGTGAGCAGTGGTTGTATACTTTCAAAGCCACCGTCTAGAGAGCATAAGATTCTTTGTGAATCGGTTTATTTATTAGACGAATTATTGATAACAGAATCGTAGGAATTGGAACCGTATTACATCGTGTTCATCTTGTACTTCATTTATATTGTTCTTGAATCACCACGGTGATAAGATTCCGCACTAACATCGTGTTTGGTAGATATCATCTTGTAGTGATCCAGGTACAGTATTGGATGCAGATGCTAATGTTGTTGATCATGTTCAAGTAAAGAGTCTGAAGGTTTTGAAAGCATCAGTCTAGTGGGGAGATTGTTGGGCCATAATTTGGTTACACTTCCGCATATCAAAAGGCCATGATTTGGTTAGACTGACGCATATCAAAAGACCATGACATGATCAAGAATAAAGTGACATAAACAATGGCGATTTGAAGAATTGCATTGGTGTAATACCCAAATCCCTATGGATTTCGATTAGGCTAGTCTGAAATGAAATAAAAAAGAACGAAGCTACAAACCAAGGGTGAGATTGTTGGTTCCATATTTGGTGGTTTGTATATTAAGTTATATGTTTATTGGATTTCGTATTGGGCAATGAATGTAAACCGAGATCCTTATGGATCTCGGTGGGCTTTGGGCTATTGTTTGGCTTGTGTATTGAGTACCCTATATATAGAATGCATTGTATAGGATTCTAGGTTGAGAGTTCAGTTGTTGGTGAGTAGTGGTTGAACACTTTCATAGCCACCGTCTAGAGAGCATAAGATTCTGTGTGAATCGTTTTATGTATTAGACGATTTATTGATAATTAAATCGTATGCATTGAAACCATATTACATCGTGTTCATCATGTTTTTCAATTATATTGTTCTGGAATCACCACGGTGTTAGGATTCCGCACTAACATCATGTTTGGTTGACATCATCTTGTAGTGATCCACGTAGAGTATTGGATTCATATGCTCATGTTGTTCATCATGTTCAAGTAAAGAGTCTGAAGGTTTTGAAAGCATCAATCTAAGGGGGAGAGTGTTGGACCACAATTTGGTTAGTCTGCCGCATATCAAAAGGCCATAATTTTGATAGACTGACGCATATCAAAAGGCCATAATTTGGTTAGATGACGCATATCAAAAGGCTATGACATGATCAAGACTAAAGTGACATAAACAAAGAAGTGTTGAAGAATTGCATTGGTGTAATACCGAATTCCCTATGGATTTCGGTTAGGCTAGTCTGATGTGAAATAAACAAGAACGAAGCTACAAACCAAGGGGGAGATTCTTGGGTCCATATTTGGTGGTTTGTACTTAGTCATATGTTTATTGGGTTTCGTATTGGGCTATGAAAGTAAACCGAGATCCTTATAGATCTCGGTGGGCCTTGGGCTATAGCTGGGCTTCTGTATTGAGTACCATATATATAGAATGCGTTGAATAGGGTTCTAGGTTGGGAGTTCAGTTGTTGGTTTGCAGTGGTTGAACATTTCATAGCCATCGTCTAGAGAGCATAAGATTCTGTGTGAATAGTTTTATGTATTAGACAATTTATTGATAACAGAATCGTATACATTGAAACCATATTACATCGTGTTCATCTTGTTCTTCATTTATATTGTTCTTGAATCACCACGGTGTTAGGAATCCGCACTAACATCGTGTTTGATTGATATCATCTTGTAGTGAACCAGGTAGAGTATTGGATGCAGATGCTGATATTTTTGATCATGTTCAAGTAAAGAGTCTAAAGGTTTTGAATGTATCAGTCTAAGAGGGAGATTGTTGGGCCATAATTTGGTTATACTGACGCATATCAGAAGTCCATAATTTGGTTAGAATGACGCATATCAAAAGGCCATGACATGATCAAGACTAAAGTGACATAAACAAAGACGAGTTGAAGAAATGCATTGGTGTAATACCGAAATCCCTATGGATTTAGGTATGGTTAGTCTGAAGTGAAATAAACAAGAAAGAAGCTAAAAACCAAGGGTGAGATTGTTGGGTCCATATTTGGTGGTTTGTACTTAATTATTTGTTTATTGGGTTTCGTACTGGGTTATGAATGTAAACCGAGATCCTCGGTGGGCTTTGGGCTGTAGTTGGGCTTGTGTATTGAGTACCTTTTATATAGAATGCATTGTATAGGGTTCTAGGTTGGGAGTTCAGTTGTTGGTGAGAAGTGGCTGAACACTTTCATAGCCACCGTCTAGAGAGCATATGATTCCGTGTGAATCGTTTGATGTATTAGACGATTTATTGAAAATAGAATCGTATGTATTGAAACCATACTACATCGTGTTCATCTTGTTCTTCATTTATATTATTCTTGAATCACCACGGTGTTGGGATTCCGCACTAACATCTTGTTTGGTTGACATCATCTTGTAGTGATCCAGGTAGAATATTGGATGCAGAAGCTGATGTTGTTGATCTTGTTCAAGTAAAGAGTCTGAAGGTTTAGAAAGCATCAGTCTAAGGGGGAGATTGTTGGGCTATAATATGGTTAGACTGCCGCATATCAAAAGGCCATGATTTGGTTAGACTGGCGCATAACAAAAGGCCATGACATGATCAAGACTAAAGTGACATAAACAAAGAAGATTTGAAGAATTGCATTGTTGTAATACCGAAATCCCTATAGATTTCGATTAGGCTAGTCGGAAGTGAAATAAACAAGAACGAAGCTAAAAACCAAGGGGGGGATTGTTGGGTCCATATTTGGTGGTTTGTACTTAGTTATTTGTTTATTGGGTTTCGTATTGGGCTATGAATGTAAACCGAGATCCTTATAGATCTCGGTGGGCTTTTGGCTATAGCTGGACTTCTGTATTGACTGCCATATATATAGAATGCATTGTATAGGATTCTAGGTTGAGAGTTCAGTTGTTGGTGAGCAGTGGCTAAACATTTTCATAGCCATCGTCTAGAGAGCATAAGATTCTGTGTGAATCGTTTTTTGTATTAGACGATTTATTGATAATAGAATCGTATACATTGAAACCATATTACATCGTGTTCATCTTGTTCTTCATTTATATTGTTCTTGAATCACCACGGTGTTAGAATTCCGCACTAACATCGTGTTTGGTTGATATCATCTTGTAGTGATCCACGTAGAGTATTGGATTCAGATGCTGATGTTGTTCATCATGTTCAAGTAAAGAGTCTGAAGGTTTTGAAAGCATCAATCTTAGGGGGAGATTGTTGGGCCATAATTTGGTTAGACAGACGCATATCAAAAGGCCATAATTTGGTTAGACTGACGCATATTAAAAGGCCATGACATGATCAAGACTAAAGAGTCATAAACAAAAACGAGTTGAAAAATTGCATTGGTCTAATACCGAAATCCCTATGGATTTCGGTTAGGCTAGTCTGAAGTGAAAAAACAAGAACGTAGCTACAAACCAAGGGTGAGATTGTTGGGTTCATATTTTGTGGTTTGTACATAGTTATATGTTTATTGGATTTCGTATTGGGAAATGAATGAAAACCGAGATCATTATGTATCTCAGTGGGCTTTGGGCTATAGTTGGGCTTGTGTATTGAGTACTCTTTATATAGAATGCATTGTGTAGGGTTCTAGGTTGGGAGTTCAGTTGTTGGTGAGAAGTGGCTGAACACTTTCATAGCCATCGTCTAGAGAGCATATGATTCTGTGTGAATCATTTGATGTATTAGACGATTTATTGAAAATAGAATCGCATGTATTGAAACCATGCTACATCGTGTTCATCTTGTTCTTCATTTATATTATTCTTGAATCACCACGGTGTTGGGATTCCGCACTAACATCTTGTTTGGTTGATATCATCTTGTAGTGATCCAGGTAGAGTATTGGATGCAGAAGCTGATGTTGTTGATCATGTTCAAGTAAAGAGTCTGAAGGTTTTGAAAGAATCAGTCTAAGGGGGAGATTGTTGGGCCATAATATCGTTAGACTGCCGCATATCAAAAGGCCATGATTTCGTTAGACTGACGCATATCAAAAGGCCATGATTTCGTTAGACTGACGCATATCAAAAGGCCATGACATGATCAAGACTAAAGTGACATAAACAAAGACGACTTGAAGAATTGCATTGGTGTAATACCGAAATCCCTATGGATTTTGATTAGGCTAGTCTGAAGTGAAAAAACAAGAACGTAGCTACAAACCAAGGGTGAGATTGTTGGGTTCATATTTGGTGGTTTGTACATAGTTATATGTTTATTGGATTTCGTATTGGGAAATGAATGTAAACCGAGATCATTATGGATCTCAGTGGGCTTTGGGCTATAGTTGGGCTTGTGTATTGAGTACTCTTTATATAGAATGCATTGTATAGGGTTCTAGGTTGGGAGTTCAGTTGTTGGTGAGAAGTGGCTGAACACTTTCGTAGCTATCGTCTAGAGAGCATATGATTCTGTGTGAATCGTTTGATGTATTAGACGATTTATTGAAAATAGAATCGCATGTATTGAAGCCATACTACATCGTGTTCATCTTGTTCTTCATTTATATTATTCTTGAACCACCACGGTGTTGGGATTCCGCACTAACATCTTGTTTGGTTGATATCATCTTGTAGTGATCCAGGTAGAGTATTGGATGCTGAAGCTGATGTTGTTGATCATGTTCAAGTAAAGAGTCTGAAGGTTTTGAAAGAATCAGTCTAAGGGGGAGATTGTTGGGCCATAATATCGTTAGACTGCCGCATATCAAAAGGCCATGATTTCGTTAGACTGACGCATATCAAAAGGCCATGACATGATCAAGACTAAAGTGACATAAACAAAGACGACTTGAAGAATTGCATTGGTGTAATACCGAAATCCTATGGATTTCGATTAGGCTAGTCTGAAGTGAAATAAACAAGAACGAAGCTTAAACCAAGGGGGGATTGTTGGGTCCTTATTTGGTGGTTTGTACTTAGTAATTTGTTTATTGGGTTTCGTATTGGGCTATGAATGTAAACCGAGATCCCTATAAATCTCGTTGGGCTTTTGGCTATAGCTGGGCTTCTGTATTGAGTACCATATATATAGAATGCATTGTATAGGTTTCTAGGTTCAGAGTTCAGTTGTTGGTGAGCAGTGGTTGAACATTTGGACTGTAGTTGGGCTTGTGTATTGAGTACCCTATATATAGAATGCTTTGTATTGGGTTCTAGGTTGGGAGTTCAGTTGTTGGTGAGCAGTGGTTGAACACTTTCATAGCCACCGTCTAGAGAGCATAAGAATCTGTGTGAATCGTTTTATGTATTAGACGATTTATTGATAGTAGAATCGTATGCATTGAAACCATGTTACATCGTGTTCATCTTGTTCTTCATTTATATTGTTCTTGAATCACCACGGTGTTAGGACACCGCACTAACATCGTGTTTGGTTGATATCATCTTGTAGTGATCCTGGTAGAGTATTGGATGCAGATGCTGATGTTGTTGATCATGTTCAAGTAAAGAGTCTGAAGGTTTTGAAAGCATCAGTCTAAGGGGGAGATTGTTGGGCCATAATTTGGTTTGTTTGCCGCACATCAAAAAGCCATAATTTGGTTAGACTGACGCATATCAAAAAGCCATGACATGATCAAGACTAAAGTAACAAAAACAAAAACGAGTTGAAGAAATGCATTGGTGTAATACCGAAATTCCTATGGATTTCGGTTAGGCTAGTCTGAAGTGAAATAAACAAGAACGAAGCTACAAACCAAGGGTGAGATTGTTGGGTCCATATTTGGTGGTTTGTACATAGTTATATGTTTATTGGATTTCGTATTGGGCAATGAATGTAAAACGAGATCCATAACACTTTGGGCTGTAGTTGGGCTTGTGTATTGACTACTCTATATATAGAATGCTTTGTAATGGGTTCTTGGTTGGGAGTTCAGTTGTTGGTGAGTAGTGGTTGAACACTTTCATAGCCACCGTCTAGAGAGCGTAAGATTCTGTTTGAATCGTTTTATGTATTAGACGATTTATTGATAATAGATTCGTATGCATTGAAACCATGTTACATCGTGTTCATCTTGTTCTTCATTTATATTGTTCTTGAATCATCACGGTGTTAGGATTCAGCACTAACATCGTGTTTGGTTGATATCATCTTGTAGTGATCCTGGTAGAGTATTGGATGCAGATGCTGATGTTATAGATCATGTTAAAGTAAAGAGTCTGAAGGTTTAGAAAGCATCAGTCTAAAGGGGAGATTGTTGGGCCATAATTTGGTTAGTCTGCCGCATATCAAAAGGCAATAATTTGGTTAGACTGAAGCATATCAAAAGGCCATTACATGATCAAGAATAAAGTGACAAAAACAAAAACGAGTTAAAGAAACGCATTGGTGTAATACCGAAATCCCTATGGATTTCGGTTAGGCTAGTCTGAAGTGAAATAAACAAGAACGAAGCTACAAACCAAGGGTGAGATTGTTGGGTCCATATTTGGTGGTTTGTACATAGTTATATGTTTATTGGATTTCGTATTGGGCAATGAATGTAAAACAAGATCCATAAGGCTTTGGGCTGTAGTTGGGCTTGTGTATTAAGTACTCTATATATAGAATGCATTGTAATGGGTTCTAGGTTGGGAGTTCAGTTGTTGTTGAGCAGTGGTTGAACACTTTCATTGCCACCGTCTAGAGAGCATAAGATTCTGTGTGAATCGTTTTATGTATTAGACGATTTATTGGTAATAGAATCCTATGCATTGAAACCATGTTACATCGTGTTCATCTTGTTCTTCATTTATATTGTTCTTGAATCACCACGGTGTTAGGATTCAGCACTAACAACGTGTTTGGTTGATATCATCTTGTAGTGATCCAGGTAGAGTATTGAATGCAGATGCTAATGTTGTTGATCATGTTCAAGTAAAGAGTCTGAAGGTTTTGAAAGCATCAGTCTTAGGGGGAGATTGTTGGGCATTAATTTGTTTAGACTGACGCATATCAAAAGGCCATGATTTGGTTAGACTGACGCATATCAAAAGGCAATGACATGATCAAGACTGAAGTGACATAAACAAAGACGATTTGAAGAAATGCATTGGTGTAATACCGAAATCCCTAAGGATAGGGATTTCGGTTAGGCTAGTCTGAAGTGAAATAAACAAGAACGAAGCTACAAACCAAGGGTGAGATTGTTGGTTCCATATTTGGTGGTTTGTATATTAAGTTATATGTTTATTGGATTTCGTATTGGGCAATGAATGTAAACCGAGATGATTATGGATCTCGGTAGACTTTGGGCTATGGTTAGGCTTGTGTATTGAGTACCCTTTATATAGAATGCATTGTATAGGGTTCTAGGTTGGGAGTTCAGTTGTTGGTGAGCAGTGGTTGAACACTTTCATAGCCACCGTCAAGAAAGCATAAGATTCTGTGTGAATCGTTTATGTTTTAGACGATTTATTGATAATAGAATCGTATGCATTGAAACCATGTTACATCGTGTTCATCTTATTCTTCATTTATATTGTTCTTGAATCACCACGGTGTTAGGATTCAGCACTAACATCGTGTTTGGTTGATATCATCTTGTAGTGATCCAGGTAGAGTATTGAATGCAGATGCTGATGTTGTTGATCATGTTCAAGAAAAGAGTCTGAAGGTTTTGAAAGCATCAGTCTAAGGGGGAGATTGTTGGGCCTTAATTTGTTAGACTGACGCATATCAAAAGGCCATGATTTGGTTAGACTAACGCATATCAAAAGGCCATGACATGAACAAGGCTAAAGTGACATAAACAAAGACGAGTTGAAGAATTGCATTGGTGTAATACCGAAATCCCTATGGATTTTGGTTAGGCTAGTCTGAAGTGAAATAAACATGAACGAAGCTACAAACCAAGGGGGGATTGTTGGGTCCATATTTGGTAGTTTCTACTTAGTAATATGTTTACTGGGTTTCGTATTTGGCTGGGGTTTAGGCTATAGTTGGGCTTATGTATTGACTATCCTATATATAGAATGCATTGTATAGGGTTCTAGGTTGAGAGTTCAGTTGTTGGTGAGCAGTGGTTTAACACTTTCATAGCCACCGTCTAGAGAGCATAAGATTTTGTGTGAATCGGTTTATGTATTAGACGATTTATTGATAATTAAATCATATTCATTGAAACCATATTACATCGTGTTCATCATGTGTTTCATTTATATTGTTCTTGAATGGCCACGGTGTTAGGATTCCGCACTTACATCGTGTTTGGTAGATATCATCTTGTAGTGTTCCAGTTAGAGTATTGGATGCAAATGCTGATGTTGTTGATCATGTTCAAGTAAAGAGTCTGATGGTTTTGAAAGCCTCAGTCTAAGGGGGAGATTATTGGGCCTTAATTTGGTTAGACTGACGCAAATCAAAATGCCATAATTTGGTTAGACTGACGAATATCAAAAGGCCATGACATGATCAAGACTAAAGTGACATAAACAAAGACGAGTTGAAGAAATGCATTGGTGTAATACCGAAATCCCTATGGATAGGGATTTCGGTTAGGCTAGTCTGAAGTGAAATAAACAAGAACGAAGTTACAAACCAAGGGTGAGATTGTTGGGTCCATATTTGATGGTTTGTATATTAAGTTATATGTTTATTGGATTTCGTATTGGGCAATGAATGTAAACCGAGATGATTATGGATCTCGGTAGGCTTTGGGCTATAGTTAGGCTTGTGTATTGAGTACCCTTTATATAGAATGCATTGTATAGGGTTCTAGGTTGGGAGTTCAGTTGTTGGTGAGCAGTGGTTGAACACTTTCATAACCACCGTCTAGAGAGCATAAGATTCAGTGTGAATTGTTTTATGTATTAGACGATTTATTGACAATAGAATCGTATGTATTGAAACTATACTACATCGTGTTCATCTTGTTCTTCATTTATATTATTCTTGAAACACCACGGTGTTAGGATTCCGCACTAACATCATGTTAGGTTGATATCATCTTGTAGTGATCCAGGTAGAGTATTGGATGCAGATTCTGATGTTGGTGATCATGTTCAAGTAAAGACTCTGAAGGTTTTGAAAGCATCAATCTTAAGGGGGAGATTGTTGGGCCATAATTTGGTTAGACGGACGCATATCAAAAGGCCATAATTTGGTTAGGCTGACGCATATCAAAAGGCCATGACATAATCAAGACTAAAGTGACATAAAGAAAGAAGAGTAGAAGAATTGCATCGATGTAATACCGAAATCCCAATGGATTTTGGTTAGGCAAGTCTGAAGTAAAATAACCAAAAACGAAGCTACAAACCAAGGGGGATTGTTGGATCCATATTTGGTGGTTTGTACTTAGTTATATGTTTATTGGGTTTCGTATTGGGCTGGGCTTTGGGCTATTGTAGGGCTTGTGTATTGAGTACCCTATATATATAATGCATTGTATAGGGTTCTAGGTTGAGAGTTCAGTTGTAGGTGAGCAGTGGTTGAACACTTTCATAGCCACCGTCTAGAGAGCAAAAGATTCTGTGTGAATCGTTTAATGTATTAGACGATTTATTGATAATGGAATCGTATGCATTGAAACCATGTTACATCGTGTTCATCTTGTTCTTCATTTATATTGTTCTTGAATCATCACGGTGATAGGATTCTGCACTAACATCGTGTTTGGTAGATATCATCTTGTAGTGATCCAGGTAGAGTATTGGATGCAGATACTGATGTTGTTGATCATGTTCAAGTAAAGAGTCTAAAGGTTTTGAAAGCATTAGCTAAGGGGGAGATTGTTGGGCCTTAATTTGGTTAGACTGACGCTTATCAAAAGGCCATGATTTGGTTAGACTGACGCATATCAAAAAGCCATGATTTGGTTAGACTGACGCATATCAAAAGGTCATTACATGATCAAGGCTAAAGTGACATAAACAAAGACGAGTTGAAGAATTTCATTGGTGTAATACCGAAATCCCTATGGATTTTGGTTAGGCTAGTCTGAAGTGAAATAAACAAGAACGAAGCTACAAACCAAGGGTGAGATTTTTGGGTCCATATTTGGTGGTTTGTATATAGTTATATGTTTATTGGATTTCGTATTGGGCATTGAATGTAAACCGAGATCATTATGGATCTCAGTGGGCCTTGATCTATTGTTGGGATTGTGAATTGAGTAGACTTTATATAGAATGCATTGTATAGGGTTCTAGGTTGGGAGTTCAGTTGTTGGTGAGCAGTGGTGAACACTTTCATAGCCACCGTCTAGAGAACATAACATTATGTGTGAATCATTTTATGTATTCGACGATTTATTGACAATAGAATCATATGTGTTGAAACCATACAACATCGTGTTCATCTTGTTCTTCATTTATATTATTCTTGAATCACCACGGTGTTAGGATTCCGCACTAATATTATGTTTGGTTGATATCATCTTGTTGTGATCCAGGTAGAGTATTGGATGCAGATGCCGATGTTGTTGATCATGTTCAAGTAAAGAGTCTTAAGGGTTTGAAAGCATTAGTCTAAGGGGGAGATTGTTGGGCCTTAATTTGGTTAGACTGACGCATATCAAAAGGCCATGATTTGGTTAGACAGACGAATATTAAAAGGCCATGACATGATCAAGACTAAAGTGACATAAACAAAGACGAGTTGAAGAAATGCATTGGTGTAATACAGAAATCCCTATGGATTTTGGTTATGCTAGTTGAAGTGAAATAAACAATAACGAAGCTACAAACCAAAGGTGAGATTGTTGGGTCCATATTTGGTGGTTTATATATAGTTATATGTTTATTGGATTTCGTATTGGGCATTGAATGTAAACCGAGATCATTATGGATCTCAGTGGGCTTTGGTCTATTGTTGGGATTGTGAATTGAGTAGCCTTTATATAGAATGCATTGTATAGGGTTCTAGGTTGGGAGTTCAGTTGTTGGTGAGCAGTGGTGAACACTTTCATAGCCACCGTCTAGAGAACATAAGATTATGTGTGAATCGTTTTATGTATTCGACGATTTATTGACAATAGAATCATATGTGTTGAAACCATACTACATCGTGTTCATCTTGTTCTTCATTTATATTATTCTTGAATCACCAGGTGTTAGGATTCCACACTAATATCATGTTTGGTTGATATCATCTTGTTGTGATCCAGGTAGAGTATTGGATGCAGATGCCGATGTTGTTGATCATGTTCAAGTAAAGAGTGTTAAGGGTTTGAAAGCATCAGTCTAAGGGGGAGATTTTTGGGCCATATTTTGGTTCGACGGACGCATATCAAAAGGCCATAATTTGGTTAGGCTGACGCATATCAAAAGGCCGTGACATAATCAAGACAAAAGTGACATAAAGAAAGACGAGTTGAAGAATTGCAGCAATGTAATACCGAAATCCCTGTGGATTTCATTTAGGCTAGTCTGAAGTAAAATAAACAAGAACGAAGCTACAAACTGAGGGGGAGATTGTTGGGTCCATATTTGGTGGTTTGTACATAGTTATATGTTTATTGGTTTTCGTATTGGGCTATGAATGTAAACCGAGATCCATAACGCTTTGGGCTGTAGTTGGGCTTGTGTATTGAGTACCCTATATATAGAATGCATTGTAATGGGTTCTAGGTTGGGAGTTCAGTTGTTGGTGAGCAGCGGTTGAACACTTTCATAGCCACCGTCTAGAGAGCATTAGATTCTGTGTGAATCGTTTTATGTACTAGACGATTAATTGATAATAGAATCGTATGCATTGAAACCATGTTACATCGTGTTCATTTTGTTCATCATTTATATTGTTCTTGAACCACCACGGTGTTAGGATTCAGCACTAACATCGTGTTTGGTTGATATCATCTTGTAGTGATCCAGGTAGAGTATTGAATGCAGATGCTGATGTTGTTGATCATGTTCAAGTAAAGAGTCTGGAGGTTTTGAAAGCATCAGCCTAAGGGGGAGATTGTTGGGCCTTAATTTGGTTAGACTGACGCATATCAAAAGGCCATGATTTGGTTAGACTGACGCATATCAAAAGGCCATGACATGATCAAGGCTAAAGTGACATAAACAAAGACGAGTTGAAGAATTTCGTTGGTGTAATACCGAAATCCAAAATGGATTTCGTTTAGGCTAGTCTGAAGTGAAATAAACATGAAAGAAGCTACAAACCAAGGGGGGATTGTTGGGTCCATATTTGGTGGTTTCTACTTAGTTATATGTTTGTTGGGTTTCGTATTTGGCTGGGCTTTGGGCTATAGTTGGGCTTGTGTATTGACTATCCTATATATAGAATGCATTGTATAGGGTTCTAGGTTGAGAGTTCAGTTGTTGGTGAGCAGTGGTTTAACACATTCATAGCCACCGTCTAGAGAACATAAGATTTTGTGTTATACGGTTTATGTATTAGACGATTTATTGATAATTAAATCGTATGCATTGAAACCATATTACATCGTGTTCATCATGTTTTTCATTTATATTGTTCTTGAATGACCACGGTGTTAGGATTCTGCACTAACATCGTGTTTGGTAGATATCATCTTGTAGTGATCCAGTTAGAGTATTGGATGCAAATGCTGATGTTGTTGATCATGGTCAAGTAAAGAGTCTGAAGGTTTTGAAAGCCTCAGTCTAAGGGGGAGATTGTTTGGCCTTAATTTGGTTAGACTGACGCAAATCAAAAGGCCATAATTTGGTTAGACTGACGAATATCAAAAGGCCATGACATGATCAACACTAAAGTGACATAAACAAAGACAAGTTGAAGAAATGCATTGGTGTAATACCGAAATCCCTATGGATAGGGATTTCGGTTAGGCTAGTCTGAAGTGAAATAAATAAGAACGAAGCTACAAACCAAGGGTGAGATTGTTGAGTCCATATTTGGAGGTTTGTATATTAAGTTATATGTTTATTGGATTTCGTATTGGGCAATGAATATAAACCGAGATGATTATGGATCTCGGAAGGCTTTGGGCTATAGTTAGGCTTGTGTATTGAGTACCCTTTATATAGAATGCATTGTATAGGGTTCTAGGTTGGGAGTTCAGTTGTTGGTGAGCAGTGGTTGAACACTTTCATAGCCACCGTCTAGAGAGCATAAGATTCAGTGTGAATCGTTTTATGTATTAGACGATTTATTGACAATAGAATCGTATGCATTGAAACCATAATACATCGTGTTCATCATGTTTTTCATTTATAATGTTCTTGAATGACCACGGTGTTAGGATTCCGCACTAACATCGTGTTTGGTAGATATCATCTTGTAGTGATCCAGTTAGAGTATTGGATGCAGATGCTGATGTTGTTGATCATGTTCAAGTAAAGAGTATGAAGGTTTTGAAAGCCTCGGTCTAAGGGGGAGATTGTTGGGCCTTAATTTGGTTAGACTGACGCAAATCAAAAGGCCATAATTTGGTTAGACTGACGAATATCAAA
This sequence comes from Bidens hawaiensis, assembly GCF_021521415.1. Classification (NCBI taxonomy): domain Eukaryota; kingdom Viridiplantae; phylum Streptophyta; class Magnoliopsida; order Asterales; family Asteraceae; genus Bidens; species Bidens hawaiensis. The sequence goes on from NW_027492069.1 coordinate 276,033, forward strand.
AGTCCATGACATGATCAAGACTAAACTGACATAAACAAAGATGAATTGATGAAATGCAATGGTTTAATACCGAAATCCCTATGGATTTCGGTTAGGCTAGTCTGAAGTGAAATAAACAAGAAAGCAGCTACAAACCAAGGGGGAGATTGTTGGGTCCATATTTGGTGGTTTGTATATAGTTATATGTTTATTGGATTTCGTATTGGGCAATGAATTTAAACCGATATCATTATGGATCTCAGTGGGCTTTGGTCTAGAGTTGGGCTTGTGTATTGAGTACCCTTTATATAGAATGCATTGTATAGGGTTCTAGGTTGGGAGTTCAGTTTTTGGTGAGCAGTGGTTGAACACTTTCATAGCCACCGTCTAGAGAGAATAAGATTATGTGTGAATCGTTTTATGTATTAGAAGATTTATTGACAATAGAATCGTATGTGTTGAAACCATACTACATCGTGTTCATCTTGTTCTTCATTTATAATATTCTTGAATCACCACGGTGTTCGGATTCCTCACTAACATCATGTTTGGTTGATATCATCTTGTTGTGATCCAAGTAGAGTAATGGATGCAGATGCTGATGTTGTTGATCATGTTCAAGTAAAGAGTCTTAAAGGTTTGAAAGTATCAGTCTAAGGGGGAGATTGTTGGGCCATAGTTTGGTTAGACGGACGCATATCAATAGGCCATAATTTGGTTAGGCTGACGCATATCAAAAGGCAATGACATAATCAAGACTAAAGTGACAAAAAGAAAGAAGAGTTGAAGAATTACATCGATGTAATACCGAAATCCCTGTGGATTTTGTTTAGGCTTGTCTGAAGTAAAATAAACAAGAACGAAGCTACAAACTAAGGGGGAGATTATTGGGTCCATATTTGGTGGTTTGTACATAGTTATATGTTTATTGGATTTCGTATTGGGCTATGAATCTAAACCGAGATCCATAAGGCTTTGGGCTGTAGTTGGGCTTGTGTATTGAGTACCCTATATATAGAATGCATTGTAATGGGTTCTAGGTTGGAGGTTCAGTTGTTGGTGAGCAGTGGTTGAACACTTTCATAGCCACCTTCTAGAGAGCATAAGATTCTGTGTGAATCGTTTTATGTATTAGACGATTTATTGATAATAGAATCGTATGCATTGAAGCCATGTTACATCGTGTTCATGTTGTCCTTCATTTATATTGTTCTTGAATCACCATGGTGTTACGATTCCGCACTAACATCGTGTTTGGTTGATATCATCTTGAAGTGATCCAGGTAGAGTATTGGATGCTGATGCTGATGTTGTTGATCATGTTCCAGTAAAGAGTCTAAAGGTTTTGAAAGCATCAGTATAAGAAAGAGATTGTTTGGCCTTAATTTGGTTAGACTGACGCATATCAAAAGGCCATGATTTGGTTAGACTGACGCATATCAAAAGGCCATTACATGATCAAGGCTAAAGTGACATAAACAAAGACGAGTTGAAGAATTGCATTGGTGTAATACCGAAATCCTTATAAATTTCGGTTAGGCTAGTTTGAAGTGAAATAAACATGAATGAAGCTACAAACCAGGGGGGATTGTTGGGTCTATATTTGGTGTTTTGTACTTAGTTATATGTTTATTGGGTTTCGTATTTGGCTGGGCTTTGGTCTATAGTTGGGCTTGTGTATTGACTACCCTATATATAGAATGCATTATATAGGGTTCAAGGTTGAGAGTTCAGTTGTTGGTGAGCAGTGGTTGAACACTTTCATAGCCACCCTCTAGAGAGCATAAGAATTTGTGTGAATCGGTTTATGTATTAGACGATTTATTGATAATTAAGTCGTATGCATTGAAACCATGTTACATCGTGTTCATCTTGTTCTTCATTTATATTGTTCTTGAATCACCACGGTGTTAGGATTCCGCATTAACAACGTGTTTGGTTGATATCATCTTGTAGTGATCCAGGTAGAGTATTGGATGCAGATGCTGATGTTGTTGATCTTGTTCAAGTAGAGAGTCTGAAGGTTTTGAAAGCCTCAGTCTAAGGGGGAGATTGTTGGGCCTTAATTTGGTTAGACTGAGGCTTATCAAAAGGCCATGATTTGGTTAGACTGACGAATATCAAAAGGCCATGACATGATCAAGACTAAAGTGACATAAACAAAGACGAGTTGAAGAAATGCATTTGTGTAATACCGAAATCCCTATCGATAGGGATTTTGGTTAGGCTAGTCTGAAGTGAAATAAACAAGAACGAAGCTACAAACCAAGGGTGAGATTGTTGGGTCCATATTTGGTGGTTTGTATATTAAGTTATATGTTTACTGGATTTCGTATTGGGCAATGAATGTAAACCGAGATGATTATGGATCTCGGTAGGCTTTGGGCTATAGTTAGGCGTGTGTATTGAGTACCCTTTATATAGAATGCATTGTATTGGGTTCTAGGTTGGGAGTTCAGTTGTTGGTGAGCAGTGGTTGAACACTTTCATAGCCACCGTCTAGAGAGCATAAGATTCTGTGTGAATCGTTTTATGTTTTAGACGATTTATTGACAATAGAATCGTATGTGTTGAAACCATACTACATCGTGTTCATCTTGTTCTTCATTTATATTATTCTTGAATCACCACGGTGTTAGGATTCCGCACTAACATCATGTTTGGTTGATATCATCTTGTAGTGATCCAGGTAGAGTATTGGATGCAGATGCTGATGTTGGTGATCATGTTCAAGTAAATAGTCTGAAGGTTTTGAAAGCATCAATCATAAGGGGGAGATTGTTGGGCCATAATTTGGTTAGACGGATGTAACGCCCTGGAATTTGACTGGTAGACAAAAATCAAGGAATCATCGGAAACTATACACTTTGGGGTTCTGGACGATAAGTTCGGAACCCATATCATTGGAGAAATCTGCTTTTATCATTTGAAATGTTTATTTTATAAAACGACATTTACGCCTGGAAAATATTAATTTTTATGCTTTTGAAAAATAAAATGTTCTTATTTAAAAAAAAAAAAAAAAAAAAAAAAAAAAAAAAGATTTTAAATAATTATTCGGAAAATGGTTTATAAAAGTTTTGCTGAAAAAGTTTTAGTTTGTTTAAAAACTTATGAACTCGACTAGTCTTGACCCGTCGGTAGCCTAAACCCGAACCCGAGTCACCCGAGTATTTAAGCGGAAAATCAAGTATTCTTACACCATCTCTTTCATTTCCACCAACACTTCCCACCCAAACACTCCCACTTCTAGAGAGAGAGTAGTGAGAGAAAGTCATCCAATCTAAGATTCGAGTCCACCAATCTGTTTATCGTTGTTGTCGGTAAGATCTTCTTGAAAATCATACGTTTTTACAACCAAAACCCGCCCCGAATCGAGCAAAAACTCCGACTTTTGTGTCAAGTGTGTTCTTGGTCAAAAACCGTCATTTTTGGTGTCAAAATGCAAGCTTTTGTGTTTAAAAGTACTAGGAATCGATACCCCTTTCAATCCCGAGCATTTCCATGTCAAAAACTTCGATTTTGGGTCAAAAATCTGGAAAATCTGGAAAACCCGTGGGTATCTCCGTCGCCCAGCTTGAAGGAGTCGAATCAGACTCATTCGATCGAACCAGTCGATCGAATCAGTTCATTCGATCGAACCAGTCGATCGAATCAGTTCATTCGATCGAATGTGTCGATCGAACCAGTCCAGTCGACCGAATAGGAAAGCAACCGAATGGTCTCCAACTCATTCGACCGAATGAGCTTCGTATTCGATCGAACGTCTGTCTATTCGATCGAATGAGTGTCTATTCGATCGAATGTGTTTCTATTCGATCGAATGTGTGTCTATTCGATCGAATGTGTGTCTATTCGATCGAATGTGTTTCGATTCGATCGAATGTGTTCCTATTCGATCGAATCAGGTCAGAACCAAGCTGTTTCGTCTTTAAAACCTAGTTTTTGCTCGAGATCGTGTAAGGCTTACACTCTTAGACTTAAACTGTGTTGTTAACTTATTATGTCCTTGTCTAGACTTAGAGGATCGACGTTTGACAGCACCCGACCGCCCTAGCAACCACACCTAGTCAACAAGGTGAGTTCATAGCCCCCATTTTTCTTTTAAAGCCTTTCAAATCATTGGGGGTGAAAACATGGTAAATGTACACGTTTTGACAAAACACATTTATTCAAACATTACTTATCATAAACACTTGACAAATCTTTTGCAAACAATGAACATTGGGAAAACGAGTAATCATGGCAGGTTACGCGTACCTTAACTTTCTCGGAAGTTGTGTATGCATAATCAAATATTCAGGAGTAAATATGGGAATCACTCAGCGTTTAGGGAACATTGGACGTTTGGAAATCAAAGTCATGTACCCGTTATACTTTATCATGAAAACACATTATTCATTGGTCAGTCTTGTGATCGTGTGAACAGTGGCAATATAGGTCACAATAGTGCATAGGTTTGATCTCCAAGTGGTCGATTGGTAGACAGGCCGTCACTAGATGTGGGATTCTAAAGTGATCGATTTAGAATACACGTGACCTATGGGGTTCTTAAGTGTTCGATTAAGAATCCGAAGGATCTCTTAAGTGTTCGATTAAGGATCCGAAGGATCTCCTAAGTGATCGATTAGGAATCCAAGAGATACTAAAGTACGCTTTAGAATTCTCTCATGGTACCCAAAGTGATCGATTTGGGTTACCATCAAGGAAATCAAGTAGCATAGTGTGGTCTTGTGTGGGGTCGATGTCAGGTCTTGTGTGATCATTATGCATCATTATCATTTTTCATCATGGCATGGTTACATATGATTCTTGGGTATCTTATACATATATCCTTGATACCGTTCCTCCTACATGCATGGAAACAATAATTGGAATCTTTATACGAAACTCTTGCAGATTCAGTTGAGATGATAAGCATACCAAGCATAGTAGGATAAGTTGTAGGAGTGGTGGGTTAGCCGATGGTACACCCTATATATAAACCCCTACAACTTAGCCTAGTATGCTTGTGTAGGGCTTATCACTACAGTATTAGTTAACCTATGAATTCACTCATCTACTTTTTGTAGTTGACGTTTTATTACATGTTTTCAGGAAATGAAGCAGGAAGTAGCTAATAGCTGATAGAGGCCTTAGAGAGATGAAGGCTAGGCTAGGAGTTGTTTGGAAACTTGATATTTTGTATTAAAACAATTTGTTTCATGTTACCTGGATGATGTAATATTTGACAGTTTGGTTATGTTTATGCATTTAGACTTTTATACTATTGTGCTCAATCAATCACGACCTAGTCGCCACGCCTCGGTTTTCCGCCATTACGACCGGGGTGTGACAGATTGGTATCAGAGCCAATGGTTATAGGGAATTAGGAAACCGACCTAGACTATAACCTAGGACCCTTAACTCTAGATAATTCATGCATCACTATCACACGCCCACACTTATGTGCTTGCTATGTGCTTATGTGCTGCATCTTTAATTGTGTCTATCGTAGCGATGTATTCTTTGGCTATTCCTTATCCTGTTATTCTTATTCCCGGTATCATTCTTGCGCGTTCTTTTTCTTTTTCAGAATGCCTCCTCGTCGCTCGTCCGTCAATGCTGACCCTGCTGACCTCGCTGCCATCATAGCGCAGCAAATTGCAGCAGTTCTTCCGGGTCTGGTTAACAACCTAAGGCAAGAAGGAACCTCGGGTGCGCCACAAGCCCCAGAACCGAATCCTACTCTTCAGGCCGACAGGCTCTATAAGGCTTTTACTAACACTGGGCCTACGAGCTTTAATGGATCCGAGGGAGCTGCTGGTCTTCTCCAGTGGTTCGAGAAAGTCGAAGCTTCATTCAACATGTGCTCTTGCCCGGATGAACTCAGGGTCAAATTCGCGGCGAGTATGTTCCACAAACGGGCTCTCACGTGGTGGAATATCGAGATTAGAACCAGGGGGCGAGACGCGGTCTTAGCCTTGCCCTGGGCCGAGTTTGTTGAGCTAGTCACGCAGGAGTTCGTTCCGAGAACCGAACTCCAGAAATTGGAGGCTGAGTTTAGGGCGCACACGATGAAGGGCGCCGATCACATGAAGTACACGGAGAGATTTCATGAACTCTCCCTATTGGTGCCCCACATGGTTACCCCAGCTTCACGCGCTGTCGAGCAATACATCAGCGGTCTTCCGGACTCTATGAGGGGCATTGCGGTTGCAGTTGACCCCACTACACTTAAGGCAGTGATCGATCTCACTGCCCGTTTGACCAGGGAACAGCTCAGGTCCGGTGTTTTGCATCAGGATAAGGGCAAATCTTCCGATGGGAAAGCGAAAAAGGGGAACAATAGGAAGCGGAAAGCGACCTACTTAACTGCGATCACTGGTGCTACGCCTATCAACTCCATGGCCCCCGTTTCAGCCGCAACAGTTCAGGGAAGACCGAGAAAGGAATATACTGGGCCGCATCCCAAGTGCAACTTATGTTCTTATCATCACCCAACAAGTGAGTTGTGCCGCAAGTGCACAAATTGTGGACGATTCGGACACCTGGTGGAGCGCTGCAGGAGTCCTGGCAACCAATTGGCTGTGGGGAATGCTAACCCTCAGCCTAACCCTGCTCGAGGCTGCTTCGAGTGTGGCGCGATGGACCATTACAGAAATCGATGCCCTCGCGTCACCAACGTTCCTCCGGCTCGCGGGAGGGCCTTCACCATTGGAGCTGCCGAAGCACGCCAAAACCCCGATGTTATTACTGGTACGTTTACTCTTAACAACAATTGGGTGTCTGTCCTATTTGATACAGGAGCTGATAGGAGTTTTGTCTCTTGCGAATTGGTTCCTTTGCTGAAATTAAAAATTTCCGAGTTGGAACCTGCCTTGGTTGTTGAACTTGCTAGTGGAGAGTCCACACAAGTGAGGTCTGTCATTCGATATTGCACCCTTACTCTTGTCACCACATCGTTCAGTATTGACCTTATACCTTTTCGTCTTGGAAGCTTCGATCTAGTTGTGGGAATGGACTGGCTGTCTAGCAATCGCGCGGAAGTAATCTGCGCCGAGAAACTTATTCGTATCCCTCTGTCTTCTGGTGAAATTCTAACCATTCAAGGGGATAGGTCGGGTGGATGCCTAAGAATCGTTTCTTGCTTAAAAGCCAGTCGGTACCTTCAAAAGAAGTATCCCGCATTTCTAGCCCGTGTTACTCTCAAGGAATCCAAAGTCAAGAGACTGCAGGACTTCCCTGTCGTGCGTGAATTTTCTGATGTTTTTCCCGATGAGCTGCCTGGACTTCCTCCTAGCAGGCAGGTGGAATTTCGTATCGATCTTATTCCTGGTGCTCTCCCTGTTGCTAAGTCTCCTTATCGTCTAGCTCCGCTGGAACTTCAAGAATTATCGAATCAGCTTCAAGAACTTCTTGGCAAGGGATTCATTCGCCCTAGCTCGTCTCCATGGGGAGCCCCAGTACTCTTCGTCAAAAAGAAGGATGGGACTTTCCGTATGTGCATTGACTATCGGGAGCTTAATAAACTGACCATCAAAAACCGGTACCCGTTACCGAGAATTGATGATCTCTTTGATCAGCTTCAGGGTGCTACGTTTTTCTCTAAGATCGATCTGCGTTCTGGTTACCATCAATTGCGTGTTCTGGAAGAGGATATCCCGAAAACTGCGTTCCGAACTCGTTACGGTCATTACGAGTTCATGGTTATGCCTTTTGGAATGACCAATGCCCCCGCCATTTTCATGGATCTGATGAATCGCGTTTGCCGTCCATATCTCGACCAGTTTGTCATTGTTTTCGTAGACGATATTCTCATTTATTCTCGTTCGAGGACCGATCATGAGCTTCATCTCAGGCTTATTTTGGAGCTTCTCAGGAAGGAACAACTATATGCCAAGTTCTCCAAGTGCGAATTTTGGCTAAAGGAAGTTCAATTCTTGGGACATGTTATCAATGTCGACGGCATACACGTCGACCCTGCCAAGGTAGAAGCCATCAGAAATTGGGTAGCGCCTAAAACACCTACCGAAATCCGTTCATTTCTTGGATTGGCTGGTTACTACCGCCGATTTATCTCAAACTTCTCCAGGATTGCCTTGCCTTTGACCACTCTGACTCAGAAGGGAGAACCCTTCGTGTGGGGACGAGATCAAGAGGAAGCCTTCCAAACTCTGAAGAATAAACTTTGCCGTGCACCGATTCTATCGCTTCCGGAAGGTGACGATGACTTTACCGTTTATTGCGATGCTTCAAATCAAGGCCTCGGTTGCGTTTTAATGCAACGAGGGAAGGTCATCGCTTACGCTTCTCGACAACTCAAGGTGCACGAAAAGAACTACGCCACGCATGACCTCGAGTTGGGTGCTGTGGTGTTTGCCTTAAAAATCTGGAGACACTACCTATACGGCACGAAGTGTGTCATCTATACCGACCACAAGAGCTTACAGCACATCCTCCATCAGAAAGAGTTGAACATGAGGCAGCGACGCTGGGTCGAACTTCTCAGCGATTACGATTGTGAAATCCGCTACCACCCGGGAAAGGCTAATGTGGTGGCTGACGCATTGAGTCGTAAAGAAAGGACCCAGCTGCACTCTATTCGAATTCAATCCAATCTTCCCTCCTTAATTCGCGAAGCTCAGAATCAGGCGCTTGTGAATGGAGATCTCAAGGGCGTTTTGTCGTGTGGAGCCGAACAGAAATTCGAAACCAAGTTGGACGGCATCCTCTATTTTCTTGATCGAGCATGGATCCCAAACTCTGAGCCTCTTCGAACGCTTATTCTAAGTGAAGCCCACAAGTCCAGATACTCGATTCATCCCGGCAGCAGCAAAATGTATCAAGATCTTAAACCTCATTATTGGTGGCCCGGGATGAAGAAAGACATCGCTTTATACGTGATGAGATGTTTGACTTGTTCGCGAGTCAAGACAGAGCATCGAAGGCCGTCTGGGCTGCTTCAGCAACCTATTATTCCTCAGTGGAAGTGGGAAGAGTTAGCTATGGATTTCATCACCAAGCTACCGCGGACGCCTAGCGGTCATGACTCAATTTGGGTTATTGTGGACATTCTAACTAAATCCGCTCACTTTATCCCGGTTCGTGAGGACTACACTACGGAAAAGTTGGCGCGGATATACATTCGTGAGATCGTTTCCCGTCATGGTGTGCCTAAGGGCATTACGTCTGATCGCGACAGCAGTTTTTCTTCCAGGTTCTGGAAATCTTTGCAAAAGGCCTTTGGGACAAGTGTGAAGCTTAGCTCTTCCTATCATCCAGAAACTGATGGGCAGAGCGAGAGGACCATACAAACCCTAGAGGACATGTTGAGAGCTTGTATCCTTGAATTCGGTAATAGTTGGGAAGCTCATCTGCCACTGGCAGAATTTTCTTACAACAATAGTTACCACTCTTCTATTAAATGCGCGCCGTTTGAAGCTCTTTACGGTCGCAAGTGTCGCTCACCCTTGTGTTGGTCCGAGACCGGGGATTCACAGATCATCGGCCCGGAACTAATACAGGAAACAACCGATCAAATCGCTATCATTCAACAGCGACTCAAAGACGCCCGTTGTCGGCATAAGTACTACGCAGACAAACGACGCAAGCCACTCGAGTTTCAAGTTGGTGACCGTGTTCTGCTGAAAGTTTCCCCCTGGAAGGGCGTAGTCCGTTTCGGGAAGAAGGGAAAGTTCGCTCCTAGGTATGTTGGACCATTCAAAATCCTTGAAAGGATCGGACCAGTTGCCTATCGTCTTGAGCTGCCGCCGGAACTCGGTAGAGTTCACAATGTTTTTCATGTTTCGCAGTTAAAGAAGTGTCTTGTTGACGAGGCCCTTCTCATTCCCGTCAACGAGGTTCGAATTAACGACAATCTGCTTTTTGTTGAAGAACCCGTCGAAATCTTGGATCGCGAGGTCAAGAAGACCAAGCGTAGCCGCATACCGCTTGTGAATGTTCGATGGAATAACAAACGCGGACCCGAGTTTACATGGGAACGCGAAGATCAAATGAAGGAGAAATACCCTCATCTGTTCTCTTAGTCTCTATTCTTGTAATCTATTGTCTAGAAGTCAATATAACATTTGCAGCATGTATCAAATAATTGTGTTATTCAATGAATATCGTGTTGCCTTATTATGCTTATAAGTATTCTTTTATTTGCATCCACAAATTTGGCTACTCAGGGCTCATGCTGGGAGCACAAGTCATATCTACTCAATCATATGAATTTTGGGGAAATTTATACATTATTTAAGCCAAAAATTTGTCATTCATTCTTGCATTCATGGAGCATGGTTGTGTGTATGTGTGTGGTGTCGTGTCAAATTTTCTAGCCGCACACAATAGAGCTTATACATTGATACAAGGTGAGCTCGTAATTATAGTCCGGAATATAATTACATCAAGGTCACAGGTGTATACGTGTATAAGCAATATGCTATTGTGTAACTAGAAGTCGTGAACTCAAGGTTCGTGTAGAGAAATATTCGACAAAGGTTGAAGAAGTGGTGGGTTAGCCGCTGGTACACCCTATATATAAACCTCTTCGGCACGAGTTGAATATGTCTGAAGCGAAACCTGGAATTAGGGACTTATAGTTAGCGTGGCAGCTGTGAGACATTGAATTCAAGAATTACCGAGGGTAATATTCGCGGAAGATTGAAGGAGTGGTGGGTTAGCCGCTGGTACACCCTATATATAAACCCCTTCAATCCGAAATGAATATGTCTGATGTAAAGCTTGAGGATGATGCCTCGTAGTGGAAAATAGTGTGTCGTCCTGTGTGTCATTGATCTAATAGGAGTCGAAGGAAACACCCAAGTAAGGTTGAAGGAGTGGTGGGTTAGCCGCTGGTACACCCTATATATAAGCCCCTTCGGCTTGATTTGGGTGGTGCCTGAGACGAATATTAGAAGTGGTGGCGCATAGTGGTCATCATGGGATCATGTAATCTTAATCATCGATGCATCAAGTATACTAAAAAGCTAAATTTCGGGACGAAATTCCCCTAAGTTGGGGAGGATGTAACGCCCTGGAATTTGACTGGTAGACAAAAATCAAGGAATCATCGGAAACTATACACTTTGGGGTTCTGGACGATAAGTTCGGAACCCATATCATTGGAGAAATCTGCTTTTATCATTTGAAATGTTTATTTTATAAAACGACATTTACGCCTGGAAAATATTAATTTTTATGCTTTTGAAAAATAAAATGTTCTTATTTAAAAAAAAAAAAAAAAAAAAAAAAAAAAAAAGATTTTAAATAATTATTCGGAAAATGGTTTATAAAAGTTTTGCTGAAAAAGTTTTAGTTTGTTTAAAAACTTATGAACTCGACTAGTCTTGACCCGTCGGTAGCCTAAACCCGAACCCGAGTCACCCGAGTATTTAAGCGGAAAATCAAGTATTCTTACACCATCTCTTTCATTTCCACCAACACTTCCCACCCAAACACTCCCACTTCTAGAGAGAGAGTAGTGAGAGAAAGTCATCCAATCTAAGATTCGAGTCCACCAATCTGTTTATCGTTGTTGTCGGTAAGATCTTCTTGAAAATCATACGTTTTTACAACCAAAACCCGCCCCGAATCGAGCAAAAACTCCGACTTTTGTGTCAAGTGTGTTCTTGGTCAAAAACCGTCATTTTTGGTGTCAAAATGCAAGCTTTTGTGTTTAAAAGTACTAGGAATCGATACCCCTTTCAATCCCGAGCATTTCCATGTCAAAAACTTCGATTTTGGGTCAAAAATCTGGAAAATCTGGAAAACCCGTGGGTATCTCCGTCGCCCAGCTTGAAGGAGTCGAATCAGACTCATTCGATCGAACCAGTCGATCGAATCAGTTCATTCGATCGAACCAGTCGATCGAATCAGTTCATTCGATCGAATGTGTCGATCGAACCAGTCCAGTCGACCGAATAGGAAAGCAACCGAATGGTCTCCAACTCATTCGACCGAATGAGCTTCGTATTCGATCGAACGTCTGTCTATTCGATCGAATGAGTGTCTATTCGATCGAATGTGTTTCTATTCGATCGAATGTGTGTCTATTCGATCGAATGTGTGTCTATTCGATCGAATGTGTTTCGATTCGATCGAATGTGTTCCTATTCGATCGAATCAGGTCAGAACCAAGCTGTTTCGTCTTTAAAACCTAGTTTTTGCTCGAGATCGTGTAAGGCTTACACTCTTAGACTTAAACTGTGTTGTTAACTTATTATGTCCTTGTCTAGACTTAGAGGATCGACGTTTGACAGCACCCGACCGCCCTAGCAACCACACCTAGTCAACAAGGTGAGTTCATAGCCCCCATTTTTCTTTTAAAGCCTTTCAAATCATTGGGGGTGAAAACATGGTAAATGTACACGTTTTGACAAAACACATTTATTCAAACATTACTTATCATAAACACTTGACAAATCTTTTGCAAACAATGAACATTGGGAAAACGAGTAATCATGGCAGGTTACGCGTACCTTAACTTTCTCGGAAGTTGTGTATGCATAATCAAATATTCAGGAGTAAATATGGGAATCACTCAGCGTTTAGGGAACATTGGACGTTTGGAAATCAAAGTCATGTACCCGTTATACTTTATCATGAAAACACATTATTCATTGGTCAGTCTTGTGATCGTGTGAACAGTGGCAATATAGGTCACAATAGTGCATAGGTTTGATCTCCAAGTGGTCGATTGGTAGACAGGCCGTCACTAGATGTGGGATTCTAAAGTGATCGATTTAGAATACACGTGACCTATGGGGTTCTTAAGTGTTCGATTAAGAATCCGAAGGATCTCTTAAGTGTTCGATTAAGGATCCGAAGGATCTCCTAAGTGATCGATTAGGAATCCAAGAGATACTAAAGTACGCTTTAGAATTCTCTCATGGTACCCAAAGTGATCGATTTGGGTTACCATCAAGGAAATCAAGTAGCATAGTGTGGTCTTGTGTGGGGTCGATGTCAGGTCTTGTGTGATCATTATGCATCATTATCATTTTTCATCATGGCATGGTTACATATGATTCTTGGGTATCTTATACATATATCCTTGATACCGTTCCTCCTACATGCATGGAAACAATAATTGGAATCTTTATACGAAACTCTTGCAGATTCAGTTGAGATGATAAGCATACCAAGCATAGTAGGATAAGTTGTAGGAGTGGTGGGTTAGCCGATGGTACACCCTATATATAAACCCCTACAACTTAGCCTAGTATGCTTGTGTAGGGCTTATCACTACAGTATTAGTTAACCTATGAATTCACTCATCTACTTTTTGTAGTTGACGTTTTATTACATGTTTTCAGGAAATGAAGCAGGAAGTAGCTAATAGCTGATAGAGGCCTTAGAGAGATGAAGGCTAGGCTAGGAGTTGTTTGGAAACTTGATATTTTGTATTAAAACAATTTGTTTCATGTTACCTGGATGATGTAATATTTGACAGTTTGGTTATGTTTATGCATTTAGACTTTTATACTATTGTGCTCAATCAATCACGACCTAGTCGCCACGCCTCGGTTTTCCGCCATTACGACCGGGGTGTGACAACGGACGCATATCAAAAGGCCATAATTTGGTTAGGCTGACGCATATTAAAAGGCCATGACATAATCAAGACAAAAGTGACATAAAGAAAGAAGAGTTGAAGAATTGCATCGATGTAATACCGAAGTCCCTGTGGATTTCATTTAGGCTAGTCTGAAGTATAATAAACAAGAACGAAGCTACAAACTAAGGGGGAGATTGTTGGGTCCTTATTTGGTGGTTTGTACATAGTTATATGTTTATTGGTTTTCGTATTGGGCTATAAATGTAAACCGATATCCATAAGGCTTTGGGCTGTAGTTGGGCTTGTGTATTGAGTACCCTATATATAGAATGCATTGTAATGGGTTCTAGGTTGGGAGTTCAGTTGTTGGTGAGCAGTGGTTGAACACTTTCATAGCCACCGTCAAGAGAGCATAAGATTCTGTGTGAATCGTTTTATGTATTAGACGATTTATTGATAATAGAATCGTATGCATTGAGACCATGTTACATCGTGTTCATCTTGTTCTTCATTAATATTGTTCTTGAATCACCACGGTATTAGGATTCCGCACTAACATCGTGTTTGGTTGATAACATCTTGTAGTGATCCAGGTAGAGTATTGGATGCAGATGCTGATGTTGTTGATTCTGTTCAAGTAAAGAGTCTGAAGGTTTTGAAAGCATCAGTCAAAGAGGGAGATTGTTGGGCCTTAATTTGGTTAGACTGACGCATATCAAAAAGCCATGATTTGGTTAGACTGACGCATATCAAAAGGCCATGACAAGATCAAGGCTAAAGTGACATAAACAAAGACGAGTTGAAGAATTGCATTGGTGTAATACCGAAATCCCTATAGATTTCGGTTAGGCTAGTCTGAAGTGAAATAAACATGAACGAAGCTACAAACCAAGGGGGGATTGTTGGGTCTATATTTGGTGGTTTGTACTTAGTTATATGTTTATTGGTTTTCGTATTTGGCTGTGGTTTGGGCTATAGTTGGGCTTGTGTATTGACAACCCTATATATAGAATGCATTGTATAGGGTTCTAGGTTGAGAGTTCAGTTGTTGGTGAGCAGTGGTTGAACACTTTCATAGCCACCGTCTTGAGAGCATAAGAATTTGTGTGAATCGGTTTATGTATTAGACGATTTATTGATAATTAAATCGTATGCATTGAAACCATGTTACATCTTTTTCATCTTGTTCTTCATTTATATTGTTCTTGAATGACCACGGTGTTAGGATTCCGCACTAACATCGTGTTTCGTAGATATCATATTGTAGTGATCCAGTTAGAGTATAGGATGCAGATGCTGATGTTGTTGATCATGTTCAAGTAAAGAGTATGAAGGTTTTGAAAGCCTCAGTCTAAGGGGGAGATTGTTGGGCCTTAATTTGGTTAGACTGACGCAAATCAAAAGGCCATAATTTGGTTAGACTGACGAATATCAAAAGGCCATGACATGATCAAGACTAAACTGACATAAACAAAGACGAATTGATGTAATGCATTGGTGTAATACCGAAATCCCTATGGATTTCAGTTAGGCTAGTCTGACGTGAAATAAATAAGAACGAAGCAACAAACCAAGGGTGAGATTGTTGGGTCCATATTTGGTGGTTTGTATATAGTTATATTTTTATTGGATTTCGTATTGGGCAATGAATGTAAACCGAGATCATTATGGATCTCAGTGGGCTTTGGTCTATAGTTGGGCTTGCGTGTTGAGTACCCTTTATATAGAATGCATTATATAGGGTTCTAGGTTGGGAGTTCAGTTGTTGGTGAGCAATGGTTGAACACTTTCATAGCCACCGTCTAGAGAGCATAAGATTATGTGTGAATCGTTTTATGTATTAGAAGATTTATTGACAATAGAATCGTATGTGTTGAAACCATACTACATCGTGTTCATCTTGTTCTTCATTTATGTTATTCTTGAATCACCACGGTGGTCGGATTCCGCACTAACATCATGTTTGTTTGATATCATCTTGTAGTGATCCAGGTAGAGTAATGGATGAAGATGCTGATGTTGTTGATCATGTTCAAGTAAAGAGTCTTATGGGTTTGAAAGCATCAGTCTAAGGGGGAGATTGTTGGGCCATAATTTGGTTAGACGAACGCATATCAATAGGCCATAATTTGGTTAGGCTGATGCATATCAAAAGGCCATGACATAATCAAGACTAAAGTGACATAAAGAAAGAAGAGTTGAAGAATTACATCGAAGTAATACCGAAATCCCTGTGGATTTCGTTTAGGCTTGTCTGAAGTAAAATAAACAAGAACGAAGCTACAAACTAAGGGGGAAATTGTTGGGTCCATATTTGGTGGTTTGTACATTGTTATATGTTTATTGGTTTTCGTATTGGGCTATGAATGTAAACCGAGATCCATATGGCTTTGGGCTGTAGTTGGGCTTGTGTATTGAGTACCCTATATATAGAATGCATTGTAATGGGTTCTAGGTTGGAAGTTCAGTTGTTGGTGAGCAGTGGTTGAACACTTTCATAGCCACCGTCTAGAGAGCATAAGATTCTGTGTGAATCGTTTTATGTATTAGACAATTTATTGATAATAGAATCATATGCATTGAAGCCATGTTACATCGTGTTCATCTTGTTCTTCATTATATTGTTCTTGAATCACCACTGTGTTTGGATTCCGCACTAACATCGTGTTTGGTTGATATCATCTTGAAGTGATCCAGGTAGAGTATTGGATGCAGATGCTGATGTTGTTGATCATGTTCAAGTAAAGTGGCTGAAGGTTTTGAAAGCATCAGTCTAAGAGGGATATTGTTGGGCCTTAATTTGGTTAGACTGACGGATATCAAAAGGCCATAATTTGGTTAGACTGACGCATATCAAAAGGCCATGATTTGGTTAGACTGACGCATATCAAAAGGCCATTACATGATCAAGGCTAAAGTGACATAAACAAAGACGAGTTGAATAATTTCATTGGTGTAATACCGAAATCCCTATGGATTTCGGTTAGGCTAGTCTGAAGTGAAATAAACATGAACGAAGCTACAAACCAAGGGGGGATTGTTGGGTATATATTTGGTGGTTTGTACTTAGTTATATGTTTATTGGGTTTCGTATTTGGCTAGGCTTTGGGCTATAGTTGGGCTTGTGTATTGACTACCCTATATATAGAATGCATTGTATAGGGTTCTAGGTTGAGAGTTCAGTTGTTGGTGAGCAGTGGTTGAACACTTTCATAGCCACCGTCTAGAGAGCATAAGAATTTGTGTGAATCGGTTTATGTATTAGACGATTTATTGATAATTAAATCGTATGCATTGAAACCATGTTACATCGTGTTCATCTTGTTCTTCATTTATATTGTTCTTGAATCACCACGGTGTTAGGATTCCGCAGTAACATCGTGTTTGGTTGATATCATCTTGTAGTGATCCAGGTAGAGTATTGGATGCAGATGCTGATGTTGTTGATCATGTTCAAGTAGAGAGTCTGAAGGTTTTGAAAGCAACAGCCTAACGAGGAGATTGTTGGGCCTTAATTGGGTTAGACTGATGCATATCAAAAGGCCATGATTTTGTTAGACTGACGAATATCAAAAGGCCATGACATGATCAAGACAAAAGTGACATAAACAAAGACGAGTTAAAGAAATGCATTTGTGTAATACCGAAATCCCTATGGATAGGGATTTCGGTTAGGCTAGTCTGAAGTGAAATAAACAAGAACGAAGCTACAAACCAAGGGTGAGATTGTTGGGTTCATATTTGGTGGTTTGTATATTAAGTTATATGTTTATTGGATTACGTATTGGGCAATGAATGTAAACCGAGATGATTATGGATCTCGGTAGGCTTTGGGCTATAGTTAGGCTTGTGCATTGAGTACCCTTTATAGAGAATGCATTGTATAGGGTTCAAGGTTGGGAGTTCAGTTGTTGGTGAGCAGTGGTTGAACACTTTCATTGCCACCGTCTAGAGAGCATAAGATTCTGTGGGAATCGTTTTATGTATTAGACGATTTATTGACAATAGAATCGTATGTATTGAAACGATACTACATCGTGTTCATCTTGTTCTTCATTTATATTATTCTTGAATCACCACGGTGTTAGGATTCCGCACTAACATCATGTTTGGTTGATATCATCTTGTAGTGATCCAGGTAGAGTATTGGATGCAGATGCTGATGTTGGTGATCATGTTCAAGTAAAGAGTCTGAAGGTTTTGAAAGCATCAATCTTAAGGGGGAGATTGTTGGGCCATAATTTGGTTAGACGGACGCATATCAAAAGGCCATAATTTGGTTAGGCTGACGCATATCAAAAGGCCATGACATAATCAAGACTAAAGTGACATAAAGAAAGAAGAGTAGAAGAATTGCATCGATGTAATACTGAAATCCCTATGGATTTTGGTTTTGCTAGTGTGAAGTAAAATAACCAAGAACGAAGCTACAAACTACGGGGGAGATTGTTGGGCCCATATTTGGTGGTTTGTACATAGTTATATGTTTATTGGGTTTCGTATTGGGCTATGAATGTAAACCGAGAACCAAAAGGCTTTGAGCTGTAGTTGGGCTTGTGTATTGAGTACCCTATATATAGAATGCATTGTATTGGGTTCTAGGTTGGGAATTCAGTTGTTGCTGAGCAGTGGTTGAACACTTTCATAGCCACCGTCTAGAGAGCATAAGATTCTGTGTGAATCGTTTTATGTATTAGACGATTTATTGATAATAGAATCGTATGCATTGAAACCATGTTACATCGTGTTCATCTTGTTCTTCATTTATATTGTTCTTTAATCACCACGGTGTTAGGATTCCGCACTAACATCGTGTTTGGTTGATATCATCTTGTAGTGATCCAGGTAGATTATTGGATGCAAATGCTGATGTTATTGATCATGTTCAAGTAAAGAGTCTGAAGGTTTTGAAAGCATCAGTCTAAGAGGGAGATTGTTGGGCCTTAATTTTTGTTAGACTGACGCATATCAAAAGGCCATGATTTGGTTAGACTGATGCATATCAAAAGGCCATGACATGATCAAGACTAAAGTGACATAAACAAAGACGAGTTGAAGAATTTCATTGGTGTAATACCGAAATCCCTATGGATTTCGGTAGTGAAGTAAACAAGAACGAAGCTACAAACAAAGGGTGAGATTGTTGGGTCCATATTTGGTGGTTTGTACATAGTTATATGTTTATTGGGTTTCGTATTGGGCTGGTGTAACACCCCGTAACCGCAGCGGAAACGTAAACGGGATGCAACAGACACCTCTGATATCAACCACATTGTTTATAAAGAAAACTGAATACATTAATATACTTCAAATTACATTATCTCATATTTCATTACCGTCTAGGTGATACACACATCATACAATACGATACATAATTCTATTTATTATAATGTATCCTAACATCCCGCACGCAAATCTTACACACATCAAGCACTTAGCACGTAAGCAATCACTTCATCTTAATTGTACCTGAAAAGCATGTGAGAAAACGGGTCAACTACGAATAGTTGGTGAGTTTCACAATTCGAGTAAACCATGATAAATCCATATCAAAATATAATATTATCGATGTAATTATGCTGAGCCCACAATTGAAACCTCTGACTATCACACACAACCCCCGTGGCATATCCCCCGCCCACGGACCTGCCCCAAACCGCTATGTCTAACATTACATAGCAACATAAATAACAACAAAATAGACATGTGCAACTGGCTGGGAAACATCAGCAAATCCATGCCGGACCAGTTGGGTTTGTCAGACCAATAGTACTATCCACACTCTACCGGCTTTCAGTTAATCACTCGTGTTCCGGGGCCTTAGAATGTTAGCAACTCAGACAATTACCATCTTAGTACATTTCCGTACGATTCCCGTACAATAAAAAATATATAATTCCACGCAAATCCATGTGTTCAGTATGTACTTAAACATTTCAGTAGTAACATGCTTCCGCCCCGAGAAAATATTTAAAAACAATTCAGAAAAAGGGGCTCGTGAAACTCACCTTAGCACATGCAAGCAGGTAACAACAGTCATTATCAGTTAACACGTCCAATCTGTAATATGATCCCTACGATCGTTACTATACCATTATTGTTTATATAATCTTTAACCGTATCAACCGGTACATCTAGGGACACTGTTAACCCAGTACTGTACCCATTCCGGGGGCAATGTTAACCCAGAAACACTTCTACGGACTTAGATTGTGATATCGTTTAGAGTTCACTAGTCAAAATTACTATAGTCGTTTTTCCCCTTTTGCGTGCCTAGCACGGTTATTCGTTTTTTTACGCTCAAAAATGAGTTTGGTCACGCACGACCCGAAAATAGTTGTTGGATGATAATTTAATTAAAGTTGTGAAATTAGAGCTCGGTTTAGACGCCCCGATTGGCCGCGGGACCCGTTTCCGTCTTTAGTGCATCGGAAACTGTTTTATCGGACAAAATTACCCACATCATCCGAATTATTTTCGGATGAATTATTTTTACTTGTTTAACTCAGTTATATGATAATAGTCCATTTTCAGGGTTTTTATACACCGGTCAGTTCGTTTAGGCGAAATTTACCGGTTTATGTGTTTTAAACTTTAAAAGTTTGTTTTTATTTTCTTTTTAGCACAAATAATTATCCGTTTAATCTCGGATCTTGAAATTTTGCACAAATCACTTTTTGACAGTGGGGAATTTTATAAAAATATTTCCAGAATTAATTTTTATATTAAAATTTTATTTATCTATTTTTAAACACCATTTAAACACTAAATATGTCGTAAATACCAAACGAACTTAGAAAAATCCCAAATTTTTCCTGGATGTCCCCTGCCATCCACATAGTCCCCTGTAATTTTTCCAGAACCAAAATCTCTTTTTACATGCCATTTTCACTAAAACCGAGCTAGAAAACCCCTGAACTCGTTTAACCGAAAAGCCTACTTAGACTTCTCCAACTGACCTAAAATTTTGTGAGTGACTTATACATGTTATAAAAAGCTTATCTGGAATTTTCCAGAATTTTTCATGATATTTAAGTATTTTTCACCATTTTTAGCCAAAACCGAGCATTAAATTCACCAAATATTCATCCTTTGTCCAAAAATTACCAAAATTTCACAGAACTCTTATTTTCATGTGTAGAACATCCCTGTGAAATTTTGTAGCCTAACTATAAACGTACCACAATCTATCTAAAAATCCATAACCGAACATAAACCGAATATACCTTTTGTTTTCCGCCACTACAAGCTACAAACTCGTCTTTCCGCCTTATCTACCACTAATTACAGAACCTACAACCAACATACCACAATACCAAGCAAGTTACACTCATGATCAAGCCTCATACACTATAGTTTCGGTTATTGTTCCAAAACTAAAGTTTAAACCGTAAAAATTCGTTTTTGGTTCGTTTAACTCCTTTCTTGGACCAAGATCCCTTGTATAACCCGTATACATCACTTGATCATGCAAGAATCGGTTTTCATCTTTGAAACCTCATTTTCTTGCAAATAAACTCAAGAAACGAAGATGGAAACGTAAATAACTCGATTTTTACCTCGGTTTTCTTGCTAAAAACTCGGGTTTTTAGATGATCTTGTGAGAGAGTTGAAGATGGAGATGGGATGTTTGTAGAAAAATGAATAAAGGGCTTGGGGATATCCCCTTTGGTCCTATCGGTTTGGATAGGGGGGTGGGGTGGGACCCACTTCTCTATTCTTAGCCGCATGTTTGGATTTCGGAAATCCGGATAATGTTTTGGATAATCTGGTTCAGTTCGTTTTTCGGTTAAATGTTTAATTTAACTAAAAACGAGGCTACAACGGTCGTTTTCGGCCTAAAAAATGAAATTTGTATAAAACCGATTTAAAAACTTTAAAAACTTAAACCATGGCATTTATTAACTTAAAACATCATATTATTAATAATTGCACATCTTTTTCGGCTTGATCGATCGTCTCTTGCTTGGTTTAGTATTAAAGGTTTCGTTTAACGTACCGACGTACCATTAAATCGAAATTCTTTTTCTGTGATTTAATTCACTTATCCCGAAGCTCTAATACTTCGTAAACATCACTAAATATTATATATCTCGTCTATAATGTAATCCTCGATTCGTTCGGGTTTCAATAACCGTTAATCGGTTAATCGTATTTCCAATAAGATTAACTGTATAATCGAGTATAATCCGTACTGTGAATCATACAAACTCGTATAAACACATTATAATTCACATATTCATTAATAAATAACACATAAATAGTATATACCGGTTAGGGTATACCTGGTTTCGTCGGAATCGTTACAGCTGGGCTTTGGGCTATAGTTGGGCTTGTGTATTGAGTACCCTATATATTGAATGCATTGTATAGGGTTCTAGGTTGAGAGTTCAGTTGTTGGTGAGCAGTGGTTGAACACTTTCATAGCCACCGTCTAGAGAGCATAAGATTCTGTGTGAATCGTTTTATGTATTAGACGATTTATTGATAATAGAATCGTATGCATTGAAACCATGTTACATCGTGTTCATCTTGTTCTTCATTTATATTGTTCTTGTTGGAATTACGTATGCCCGAGACACATACTTATACTAATGTGGCTAACTGTGTTTGGTCCAAGTCGGGTCATACCCAATAACAAGCTAGACGACACCAAATGTATTCTTTTAACGATTTGATCATTTAAATGAATACCGAACACTACGTGTTTAGAAAATTGGTTTTCTAAACAAACACACTTGAGGATTCAAATAAATTATTTGGATAATTTGTTTATATAAACTAATTATTTAATTGGTTAAATAATTAAATAGATGTATGCACATTTTATGAAAATGAGTTTTATAAAATGAATGGAGATGTTTTAAATGTTAAAACACAAAACAAAAAAAAAAAAAAAAAAAAAAAAGGAAACATAACAAAACCGGCCACCCATGTGGGGGTGGTGGTTTTGCCCAATCAAAGACCAAGATACTCTTTGGTTCTCCTTTTATGTTCCTCCATTCAACACACATGCATTTGGGTCTTGTTTTTGAATCCTTTCAAGTATAATCAAGCTTCAAAACTCTCTCTTTCTCCCTAATTAATCACGGCAGCAGCAGCAGAAAAAAAAAAAGGGTTTTGTGAGCTTGTTTTGGTGTTCAAGAATCCTAGCAAATAACTTGGTGTTGTTGCAAAAGGCTTGGGGTATCACTCTCTTGAGGTTTTCTTCTTTGGAGGCTTGCCTTTCATCCATCATCCCCTTCAACAACCTACATCATCCTATAAGGTATAAGGAGGTACATTTACATTTTGTGAGCATATTGTTCTTGTAATATTGATCCTTGTTCATTGGGTTTTAATTTTAACATAATGGTATGTTCATAACAAGTTTTAAAATCTAAGCTTCCGTTGCGTTTTCTTGTTAAAATGGTTAACTTGAACTTTGATAAGCTTGTATAAAACCCAACAATGGCATCAAGAGCCGGTTACAAGGACTTATGCTCCTTGCATGTTCATAAATTTCGGGTTTTTTCATGGGTGAAAAAGGGGTCCGAAATTTTGGTGGATTTAACCCCCATGGTTTTGTAAGATCTTGACATGCATGGAAAGATCTTAGGAAACCATTATTAACATTTGCATGTTCAAAATTGCATTTTTGGGGGGGGGGGTTTTGGGCCGTAGCCTCTTGGGGGGGGGGGGCCGATTCCTTTTGATGTTTTTGGGCAATGGTTGCTTAGGTTGCATGCTTAGAACATTTGGTATGTTTGGATGTGTCATAACCGAAACCGAGACCTTGGATGTGTTGATTGTTGTTATGTGTATGTTGGTTATATTTATTATTCAATATGGTTGTAATAATTCATATTTTAGGCTTGTGTAATTTATTTATTCATAAGTTGGTATGTAATAAATAGATTAGTTGCATTTTCTTTGTTTTAGAAAAATATGTATTAGGATACATTTTGTAAAAAATTGAAGATGCAAGAATTGGTGGATTTGGGCCTTGGACCAAATTTTGGGCTTGTTGGGCCTCACCGGCCCATCATGGGATTCAAGCCCATTAAGCCCATAAATTTCACTCTTGGGCCCAAGAAGACTTTTGGAAGTTTGGAGCCCATTTACAAGCCCAACAAGAACACAACAACTTGGAAAGGATACTTGAAGCATTTGGATGCAAGATCAAGTGGGAGTCAAGATTCCATCCTTGTGTCATGTTTTGTCCCTTAGGTGAGACTTATGACCTATACTTGTTTCGGCTAACAAGTATGGTCAAACTTAGCGGTTCTCGGTTATGACTATATTTTGCATGTATGCTTGGTTGTTTGTTTTACTTTATGTAATGTGTGGTTGATAGATATTAGGATATCCAAACCGTCACATAGGAACGACAACTAGCATAAAACGGGTTCTAATATATATTTGGTAATATCGCGTCAATTAGTTAATAAAATGGGTTTATTAAAACTAAGCGATTACTCACATATAATAAAATTGGTTTTATTATAACTAGAACCTTGAAAATTGGTTTTCAAAATCGCCATATTACTAAATGCATGTTAGAATATGGCATAATGTTTTTCAAACTAGAATATTGGAAAACTTTAAAAATCCCTTTTTCATAATTACCAAGGAAACAAGTCTAACACCATCCTTTTGTATGACACTTAACGTATTAGGGAACTTTAAATGGGATAAAGGTCACCTAACCATTTTGAGCAAACTAATATACTTAGGGTAATATTAACATATTTGTGGGATAAAGGTCACCTAACCACTTGTATGTTAATCTTACATGTTTATACAAGTAGGACGACTTGAATTGGAAACCATGTGATAAAGGTCACCTAAGCATGGGGTCCAATGGTGTTGATGGGATAAACATGCCAACACGAAATAAGGATTTCGAATGGTCCCATACCTCTAGAAGTTGCAAAGGGTTGCAATCGTCAAGGTTGACTACCTTGTTAAAATCAAATAACGGGATAAAGGTCACCTAACCGAAATTTGATTTATCGTTGGATTCTAGAATTTAATTATTATTTTAAAATTTGGAACAAAGGGTATTAATAATTAAAATTGTTTATAATACTAAATAAAACTTTGTTAAATTTTGTAGATGGCCGCTAACAATGCAAACACCTCTACCCATAACACCCGTAACCTATCCTTAAGAACCATCCTTGAAAAGGATCGTCTAAACCATAATAACTTTATGGATTGGTATCGCAACTTGAGAATAGTTCTCAAGCAAGAAGAGATATCATATGTCTTAGACGATCCCATTCCCGACGAGCCTAACGTGGAAGATGAGGAGGCTTATTACGATTGGGTCAAGTACACCAAAGATTCGGTACAAGCCTCTTGCCTCATGTTAGCAACTATGATTCCCGAAATCCAAAAGGATTTCGAGCATCATGGGGCATACGACATGATAACTCAATTGAAGGAAATGTTCCTTCAACAAGCTAGAGCGGAACGTTTCGAAACGGTTCGAGCGTTTCATGCATGTCGTATGGAGGAAACCCAAAGCGTCTCATCTTATGTCCTAAAGATGAAAAGCTACATTGAAAAGCTAAATAGGTTGAATTGTCCCGTGTCTAATGAGTTGGCTACGGATTTGATCCTCAACTCATTGACCAAAAGGTTTGAAACTTTTGTCATAAATTATAACATGAATGGATGGGACAAAAGCATTGGTGAGCTTCACGCAATGCTAAGAACGGCCGAAGCGGGAATGGGTAAAAAGGTTTTACCCGTTCTAACAATCAATGAAGGCAAAAAGGGACATAACTCCAAACCCAAAGCAAGTGTTGCTAAGGGCAAGGGCCACGTCCAAGGAAAGGGAAAGAGAAAAGCCATTACGCCCTACAAACCGAAGGAAAAGAAGCAAAAGGTTGCGACGCAAGATCCATGCTTTGAGTGTGGAGAGATAGGTCATTGGAAAAGAAATTGTCCGACCTATCTCAATGCATTAAAAGATAAGAGGGATGCGGGGCATACCTCAGGTATTATCTTTACTATATATGTTGAACTAAATGTTATTTCTTCAAATACATGGGTACTTGATACCGGATGTGGAACTCACATTTGCAATTTGTTGCAGGGGTTCAAAAGAAATAAACAACTCAACAAAGGGGACATTAGTCTCTTTATGGGCAATGGAGCAAGAGTTGAAGTCCAAGCTCAAGGAGACTACTTGTTAAAGCTTCCAAGTGGTTTGGAAGTAATTTTGAAGAATGTTTTGTATGCTCCTAAGTTAAGGAGAAACATTATTTCCGTGTCCCTTTTGAAACAATGTGGCTTTGATTTTAAATTTATGGATTATGATATTCATGTTTTGATGAATGGCATATTTTATTTTAAAGCTATACCCATGAATGGTATATATGAAATAGATCAAAGTGGTATGTCACATAGTAGTTCAATGTATAATGTCAACACCAAGAAACTCAAGAAGGACTTGGGTGATCCCTATCTTTGGCATTGTCGCCTTGGACATATAAGCAAGAATCGCATGCAAACTCTTCGCAAGAGTGGTATTCTAGAAACCAATGAGTTTGATTCATTTGATGTATGTGAATCTTGTTTACAAGGCAAAATGACAAAGCAACCCTTTAATAAAACTTTTGAAAGGTCAAAAGAATTATTGGGTATCATACATTCGGATGTATGTGGTCCTTTTAGACCAATGACTAGGAATGGTGAAAGATACTTCATTACCTTTATTGACGATTATAGTCGATATGGTTATGTGTACTTAATGAAACACAAAGATGAAGCTTTTGAAATGTTCAAAGACTTCAAAGCTGAAGTAGAAAGACAACTCAAAACCACAATCAAAGTACTTCGTAGTGATAGAGGAGGTGAATACCTAAGTGGTATTTTTCAAGATCATCTTAAGAGTTGTGGAATTATTTCACAACTTACTCCACCTGGAACACCACAACATAATGGTGTGTCTGAAAGGAGAAATCGTACCCTATTAGATATGGTTCGATCGATGATGGCTAGAAGCACTTTACCTCTATCATTTTGGGGCTATGCTTTACTTTCCGCTGTTCGCATATTGAATATGGCTCCAACCAAGAAAGTGGAGAAGACACCTTTTGAAATATGGCATGGAAAGGCTCCATCGCTATCATTCTTAAAAGTTTGGGGTTGTGAAACTTATGTAAAGCAATACACCCCAAACAAGTTAGAAGTCCGATCCACTAAGTGTATCTTTATTGGTTACCCTAAAGATGATATAGGATATTACTTTTACGATCCTAGTGAGCAAAATGTTATTATTGCTCGAAAGGGTAAGTTCTTGGAAACTAAGTTCCTTAAGGAAGGAACTAATAGTAGAACAGTGAAATTTGATGAGGATCAAGAATCACAAGATGATACACAATTGGTTGATACTAGCACTCAACAAGAGGTTGTTGAAAGTGATCAAGTGGTTGATCAAAACACACAAAACGTTCGCAGATCTGGTAGAGTTAGCAATCCACCCGAAAGATATGGATTTTTTGTAGAAGGTTGCTACGTGGTAGATTCGGATGAACCAACCACATACCGTGATGCAATGTCCAAGAATGATTGTGACAAATGGCTTGAAGCCATGAACGTTGAGATGCAATCCATGTATGACAACCAAGTTTGGGAATTGGTTGAACCACCACTCAACTCCAAAGCTGTTGGAAGTAAGTGGGTTTTCAAAAGGAAAACCGATATGCATGGAAACTTGGATACTTATAAAGCAAGACTTGTAGCTAAAGGTTTCACTCAAACTCAAGGGGTTGATTATGATGAAACTTTTTCGCCTGTGGCAATGCTAAAGTCTATTAGGATATTATTTGCCATAGCTGCACATTATGATTATGAAATCTGGCAAATGGATGTCAAAACCGCTTTCCTAAATGGATATCTTGAGGAAGATGTCTATATGGTTCAGCCTGAAGGTTTTGTCGATCCAAAACATCCTAATAAAGTATGCAAGTTAAAGAAATCAATCTATGGATTGAAACAAGCATCTAGAACTTGGAATCATCGTTTTGATGAAGAAATCAAAAGTTTTGGGTTCATCAAAAACGCTGATGAGGCTTGTGTGTATAAAAAGGCTAGTGGGAGTATAATTACATTCTTAGTATTGTATGTCGATGACATTCTACTATTTGGAAATGACATTCCAACCATGGAAAGCGTTAAGGCTTGGCTTGGAAGTAGATTTTCCATCAAGGATCTAGGTGAAGCTGCCTATATTTTGGGAATAAAGATCTATAGGGATAGGTCAAGGCGCTTGATAGGTTTGAACCAAAGTACATACATTGATAAGATCTTGAAAAGGTTCAAGATGGAAAACTCCAAGAAAGGTTTTGTACCTATTCAAAGAGGGACCATATTGAGTTCAGCTCAATGTCCAAGCTCAAAGGGTGAGCAAGAGACGATGAAACAAATCCCATATGCTTCTGCTATAGGATCCATCATGTATGCGATGATATGTACTAGACCGGATGTGTCATGCGCTTTGAGCATGACAAGCAGATACCAACAGAATCCAGGAAACAGTCATTGGATGGCTGTTAAGAGCATATTGAAATACCTTAGGAGAACTAAGGATATGTTTCTGATATATGGATCTGGTGAGGAGGAACTCGCTATAAAAGGTTACACGGATGCGAGCTTCCAAACTGATCGAGATGATTCTCGATCACAATCTGGGTATGTGTTCACTCTTAATGGAGGAGCTGTCTCTTGGAAGAGCTCAAAACAGGAAGTGGTAGCATTGTCCACTACAGAATCAGAATACATCGCCGCTTCATTGGCAGCTCAGGAAGCTGCATGGTTGAAGAAATTCATTACTGATCTAGGGGTGGTCTCTTCCATTCAAGACCCCCTAGAAATCTTTTGTGACAACGAGGGTGCGATTGCACAAATCAAGGAACCTCGTTCGCACCAAAAGACAAGGCACATAGAGCGGAGATTCAACTACATAAGGGATGAAGTTGAAAAGGGAAAGATATGTATTCGCAAAGTTGGAACTGATCAAAATCTTGCGGACCCATTCACGAAGCTCCTAGAAAGACCGAAACATGAGCGTCATGCGAGTGGCTTAGGACTTCGATATTCTAGTAATTGGATTTGATCTATTTTGTATTAAAGTTTAAAAGACTTTTGTAATTTAACTCTTTTATATGATTATGGAATCTTGAGTTAAATTCTAATTTTGCATGTTTAATCCATGAATAAGTTATCTTATTCTAAAAGTCCGTAGTCGATCACATTTGTGGGAACAAATATGAAGCAAGACTATTATGAACTAGGATTGGTGGATATTCATAAGGAATGAATATGGAGCATAGGTTTGCTGCCAAAGTTCATAGATATTTATGGGATACAAATATTGGACTGACCCGCTCTCAATATTACTACATGGAGTCGATTGACTTGATCATTAGTAATCTTGAGTAAAGGAGAATTTCATATTATCCTTAGACCTGAGATGTATATTGGGTCTTGATTTTCACCGAGTATTACACTTTGACTCTCCCCTTCGCTATTCGTAAAAGATGGTACATAAGGATGAGCTCGGGTGGAGTATAAAGTGATAGTGAGAGGCGTATACAGTCAAGACGGAATTTGTTCCTCTTATGTGTTGAGAGTTTAGATGTCTAAGGCCTGATAAAGTTGAATTGAAAAGAGAATGATCACCTATGTCTCTTAGATCCAACATGACATCTAGCAACAAAGGGATATAATGATAGATTCACCTAAATCATATCAAGTAAGGAACTTGAAGGGATGATGTTATTGAATGGCACTTCGTCAAACACATTAGGGGTGGTGAACTGTTGTTAGGCGGTATTCACCACTTGCATTAATTTTCTATGTATCTCGTGCAAGTGGGAGATTGTTGGAATTACGTATGCCCGAGACACATACTTATACTAATGTGGCTAACTGTGTTTGGTCCAAGTCGGGTCATACCCAATAACAAGCTAGACGACACCAAATGTATTCTTTTAACGATTTGATCATTTAAATGAATACCGAACACTACGTGTTTAGAAAATTGGTTTTCTAAACAAACACACTTGAGGATTCAAATAAATTATTTGGATAATTTGTTTATATAAACTAATTATTTAATTGGTTAAATAATTAAATAGATGTATGCACATTTTATGAAAATGAGTTTTATAAAATGAATGGAGATGTTTTAAATGTTAAAACACAAAACAAAAAAAAAAAAAAAAAAAAAAAAAGGAAACATAACAAAACCGGCCACCCATGTGGGGGTGGTGGTTTTGCCCAATCAAAGACCAAGATACTCTTTGGTTCTCCTTTTATGTTCCTCCATTCAACACACATGCATTTGGGTCTTGTTTTTGAATCCTTTCAAGTATAATCAAGCTTCAAAACTCTCTCTTTCTCCCTAATTAATCACGGCAGCAGCAGCAGAAAAAAAAAAAGGGTTTTGTGAGCTTGTTTTGGTGTTCAAGAATCCTAGCAAATAACTTGGTGTTGTTGCAAAAGGCTTGGGGTATCACTCTCTTGAGGTTTTCTTCTTTGGAGGCTTGCCTTTCATCCATCATCCCCTTCAACAACCTACATCATCCTATAAGGTATAAGGAGGTACATTTACATTTTGTGAGCATATTGTTCTTGTAATATTGATCCTTGTTCATTGGGTTTTAATTTTAACATAATGGTATGTTCATAACAAGTTTTAAAATCTAAGCTTCCGTTGCGTTTTCTTGTTAAAATGGTTAACTTGAACTTTGATAAGCTTGTATAAAACCCAACAGTTCTTGAATCACCACGGTATTAGGATTCCGCATTAACATCGTGTTTGGTTGATATCATCTTGTAGTGATCCAGGTAGAGTATTAGATGCAGATGCTGATGTTGTTGATCATGTTCAAGTAAAGAGTCTAAAGGTTTTGAAAGCTTCAGTCTAAGGGGGAGATTGTTGGGCCTTAATTTGGTTAGACTGACGCATATCAAAAGGCCATGATTTGGTTAGACTGACGAATATCAAAGGCCATGACATAATCAAGACTAAAGTGACGTAAACAAAGACGAGTTGAAGAAATGCATTGGTGTGATACCGAAATCCCTATGGATAGGGATTTCGGATAGGCTAGTCTGAAGTGAAATAAACAAGAACGAAGCTACAAACCAAGGGTGAGATTGTTGGGTCCATATTTGGTGGTTTGTATATGAAGTTATATGTTTATTGGATTTCGTATTGGGCAATGAATGTAAACCGAGATGATTATGGATCTCGGTAGGCTTTGGGCTATAGTTAGGCTTGTGTATTGAGTACCCTTTATATAGAATGCATTGTATAGGGTTCTATGTTGGGAGTTGAGTTGTTGGTGAGCAGTGGTTGAACACTTTCATAGCCACCGTCTAGAGAGCATAAGATTCTGTGTGAATCGTTTTATGTATTAGACGATTTATTGACAATAGAATCGTATGTATTGAAACTATACTACATCGTGTTCATCTTGTTCTTCATTATATTATTCTTGAATCACCACGGTGTTAGGATTCCGCACTCACATCATGTTTGGTTGATATCATCTTGTAGTGATCCAGGTAGATTATTGGATGTAGATGCTGATGTTGGTGATCATGTTCAAGTAAAGAGTCTGAAGGTTTTGAAAGCATCAATCTTAACGGGGAGATTGTTGGGCCATAATTTGGTTAGACGGACGCATATCAAAAGGCCATAATTTGGTTAGGCTGACGCATATCAAAAGGCCATGACATAATCAAGACTAAAGTGACATAAAGAAAGAAGAGTAGAAGAATTGCATCGATGTAATACCGAAATCCCTTTGGATTTCGGTTAGGCTAGTCTGAAGTAAAATAACCAAGAACGAAGCTACAAACTAAGGGGGAGATTGTTGGGTCCATATTTGGTTGTTTGTACATAGTTATATGTTTATTGGGTTTCGTATTGTGCTATGAATGTAAACCGAGAACCATAAGGCTTTGAGCTGTAGTTGGGCTTGTGTATTGAGTACCCTATATATAGAATGCATTGTATTGGGTTTTAGGTTGGGAATTCAGTTGTTGCTGAGAAATGGTTGAACACTTTCATAGCCACCGTCTAGAGAGCATAAGATTATGTGTGAATCGTTTTATGTATTAGACGATTTATTGATAATTGAATCGTATGCATTGAAACCATGTTACATCGTGTTCATCTTGTTCTTCATTTATATTGTTCTTGAATCACCACGGTGTTAGGATTCCGCACTAACATCGTGTTTGGTTGATATCATCTTGTAGTGATCCAGGTAGATTATGGATGCAAATGCTGATGTTGTTGATCATGTTCAAGTAAAGAGTCTGAAGGTTTTGAAAGCATCAGTCTAAGAGGGAGATTGTTGGGCCTTAATTTTTGTTAGACTGACGCATATCAAAAGGCCATGATTTGGTTAGACTGACGCATATCAAAAGGCCATGACATGATCAAGACTAAAGTGACATAAACAAAGACGAGTTGAAGAATTTCATTGGTGTAATACCGAAATCCCTATGGATTTCGGTAGTGATATAAACAAGAACGAAGCTACAAACAAAGGGTGAGATTGTTGGGTCCATATTTGGTGGTTTGTACATAGTTATATGTTTATTGGGTTTCGTATTGGGCCGGTGTAACACCCCGTAACCGCAGCGGAAACGTAAACGGGATGCAACAGACACCTCTGATATCAACCACATTGTTTATAAAGAAAACTGAATACATTAATATACTTCAAATTACATTATCTCATATTTCATTACCGTCTAGGTGATACACACATCATACAATACGATACATAATTCTATTTATTATAATGTATCCTAACATCCCGCACGCAAATCTTACACACATCAAGCACTTAGCACGTAATCAATCACTGCATCTTAATTGTACCTGAAAAGCATGTGAGAAAACGGGTCAACTACGAATAGTTGGTGAGTTTCACAATTCGAGTAAACCATGATAAATCCATATCAAAATATAATATTATCGATGTAATTATGCTGAGCCCACAATTGAAACTTCTGACTATCACACACAACCCCCGTGGCATATCCCCCGCCCACGGACCTGCCCCAAACCGCTATGTCTAACATTACATAGCAACATAAATAACAACAAAATAGACATGTGCAACTGGCTGGGAAACATCAGCAAATCCATGCCGGACCAGTTGGGTTTGTCAGACCAATAGTACTATCCACACTCTACCGGCTTTCAGTTAATCACTCGTGTTCCGGGGCCTTAGAATGTTAGCAACTCAGACAATTACCATCTTAGTACATTTCCGTACGATTCCCGTACAATAAAAAATATATAATTCCACGCAAATCCATGTGTTCAGTATGTACTTAAACATTTCAGTAGTAACATGCTTCCGCCCCGAGAAAATATTTAAAAACAATTCAGAAAAAGGGGCTCGTGAAACTCACCTTAGCACATGCAAGCAGGTAACAACAGTCATTATCAGTTAACACGTCCAATCTGTAATATGATCCCTACGATCGTTACTATACCATTATTGTTTATATAATCTTTAACCGTATCAACCGGTACATCTAGGGGCACTGTTAACCCAGTACTGTACCCATTCCGGGGGCAATGTTAACCCAGAAACACTTCTAGGGACATCTGGGGACACTGTTAAACCAGTACTGTACCCATTCCGGGGGCAATGTTAACCCAGAAACACTTCTACGGACTCAGATTGTGATATCGTTTAGAGTTCACTAGTCAAAATTACTATAGTCGTTTTTCCCCTTTTGCGTGCCTAGCACGGTTATTCGTTTTTTTACGCTCAAAAATGAGTTTGGTCACGCACGACCCGAAAATAGTTGTTGGATGATAATTTAATTAAAGTTGTGAAATTAGAGCTCGGTTTAGACGCCCCGATTGGCCGCGGGACCCGTTTCCGTCTTTAGTGCATCGGAAACTGTTTTATCGGACAAAATTACCCAAATCATCCGAATTATTTTCGGATGAATTATTTTTACTTGTTTAACTCAGTTATATGATAATAGTCCATTTTCAGGGTTTTTATACACCGGTCAGTTCGTTTAGGCGAAATTTACCGGTTTATGTGTTTTAAACTTTAAAAGTTTGTTTTTATTTTCTTTTTAGCACAAATAATTATCCGTTTAATCTCGGATCTTGAAATTTTGCACAAATCACTTTTTGACATTGGGGAATTTTATAAAAATATTTCCAGAATTAATTTTTATATTAAAATTTTATTTATCTATTTTTAAACACCATTTAAACACTAAATATGTCGTAAATACCAACCGAACTTAGAAAAATCCCAACTTTTTCCTGGATGTCCCCTGCCATCCACATAGTCCCCTGTAATTTTTCCAGAACCAAAATCTCTTTTTACATGCCATTTTCACTAAAACCGAGCTAGAAAACCCCTGAACTCGTTTAACCGAAAAGCCTACTTAGACTTCTCCAACTGACCTAAAATTTTGTGAGTGACTTATACATGTTATAAAAAGCTTATCTGGAATTTTCCAGAATTTTTCATGATATTTAAGTATTTTTCACCATTTTTAGCCAAAACCGAGCATTAAATTCACCAAATATTCATCCTTTGTCCAAAAATTACCAAAATTTCACAGAACTCTTATTTTCATGTGTAGAACATCCCTGTGAAATTTTGTAGCCTAACTATAAACGTACCACAATCTATCTAAAAATCCATAACCGAATATACCTTTTGTTTTCCGCCACTACAAGCTACAAACTCGTCTTTCCGCCTTATCTACCACTAATTACAGAACCTACAACCCACATACCACAATACCAAGCAAGTTACACTCATGATCAAGCCTCATACACTATAGTTTCGGTTATTGTTCCAAAACTAAAGTTTAAACCGTAAAAATTCGTTTTTGGTTCGTTTAACTCCTTTCTTGGACCAAGATCCCTTGTATAACCCGTATACATCACTTGATCATGCAAGAATCGGTTTTCATCTTTGAAACCTCATTTTCTTGCAAATAAACTCAAGAAACGAAGATGGAAACGTAAATAACTCGATTTTTACCTCGGTTTTCTTGCTAAAAACTCGGGTTTTTAGATGATCTTGTGAGAGAGTTGAAGATGGAGATGGGATGTTTGTAGAAAAATGAATAAAGGGCTTGGGGATATCCCCTTTGGTCCTATCGGTTTGGATAGGGGGGTGGGGTGGGACCCACTTCTCTATTCTTAGCCGCATGTTTGGATTTCGGAAATCCGGATAATGTTTTGGATAATCTGGTTCAGTTCGTTTTTCGGTTAAATGTTTAATTTAACTAAAAACGAGGCTACAACGGTCGTTTTCGGCCTAAAAAATGAAATTTGTATAAAACCGATTTAAAAACTTTAAAAACTTAAACCATGGCATTTATTAACTTAAAACATCATATTATTAATAATTGCACATCTTTTTCGGCTTGATCGATCGTCTCTTGCTTGGTTTAGTATTAAAGGTTTCGTTTAACGTACCGACGTACCATTAAATCGAAATTCTTTTTCTGTGCTTTAATTCACTTATCCCGAAACTCTAATACTTCGTAAACATCACTAAATATTATATATCTCGTCTATAATGTAATCCTCGATTCGTTCGGGTTTCAATAACCGTTAATCGGTTAATCGTATTTCCAATAAGATTAACTGTATAATCGAGTATAATCCGTACTGTGAATCATACAAACTCGTATAAACACATTATAATTCACATATTCATTATTAAATAACACATAAATAGTATATACCGGTTAGGGTATACCTGGTTTCGTCGGAATCGTTACAGCTGGGCTTTGGGCTATAGTTGGGCTTGTGTATTGAGTACCCTATATATTGAATGCATTGTATAGGGTTCTAGGTTGAGAGTTCAGTTGTTGGTGAGCAGTGGTTGAACACTTTCATAGCCACCGTCTAGAGAGCATAAGATTCTGTGTGAATCGTTTTATGTATTAGACGATTTATTGATAATAGAATCGTATGCATTGAAACCATGTTACATCGTGTTCATCTTGTTCTTCATTTATATTGTTCTTGAATCACCACGGTATTAGGATTCCGCATTAACATCGTGTTTGGTTGATATCATCTTGTAGTGATCCAGGTAGAGTATTAGATGCAGATGCTGATGTTGTTGATCATGTTCAAGTAAAGAGTCTAAAGGTTTTGAAAGCTTCAGTCTAAGGGGGAGATTGTTGGGCCTTAATTTGGTTAGACTGACGCATATCAAAAGGCCATGATTTGGTTAGACTGACGAATATCAAAGGCCATGACATAATCAAGACTAAAGTGACGTAAACAAAGACGAGTTGAAGAAATGCATTGGTGTGATACCGAAATCCCTATGGATAGGGATTTCGGATAGGCTAGTCTGAAGTGAAATAAACAAGAACGAAGCTACAAACCAAGGGTGAGATTGTTGGGTCCATATTTGGTGGTTTGTATATGAAGTTATATGTTTATTGGATTTCGTATTGGGCAATGAATGTAAACCGAGATGATTATGGATCTCGGTAGGCTTTGGGCTATAGTTAGGCTTGTGTATTGAGTACCCTTTATATAGAATGCATTGTATAGGGTTCTATGTTGGGAGTTGAGTTGTTGGTGAGCAGTGGTTGAACACTTTCATAGCCACCGTCTAGAGAGCATAAGATTCTGTGTGAATCGTTTTATGTATTAGACGATTTATTGACAATAGAATCGTATGTATTGAAACTATACTACATCGTGTTCATCTTGTTCTTCATTATATTATTCTTGAATCACCACGGTGTTAGGATTCCGCACTCACATCATGTTTGGTTGATATCATCTTGTAGTGATCCAGGTAGAGTATTGGATGTAGATGCTGATGTTGGTGATCATGTTCAAGTAAAGAGTCTGAAGGTTTTGAAAGCATCAATCTTAACGGGGAGATTGTTGGGCCATAATTTGGTTAGACGGACGCATATCAAAAGGCCATAATTTGGTTAGGCTGACGCATATCAAAAGGCCATGACATAATCAAGACTAAAGTGACATAAAGAAAGAAGAGTAGAAGAATTGCATCGATGTAATACCGAAATCCCTTTGGATTTCGGTTAGGCTAGTCTGAAGTAAAATAACCAAGAACGAAGCTACAAACTAAGGGGGAGATTGTTGGGTCCATATTTGGTTGTTTGTACATAGTTATATGTTTATTGGGTTTCGTATTGTGCTATGAATGTAAACCGAGAACCATAAGGCTTTGAGCTGTAGTTGGGCTTGTGTATTGAGTACCCTATATATAGAATGCATTGTATTGGGTTTTAGGTTGGGAATTCAGTTGTTGCTGAGAAATGGTTGAACACTTTCATAGCCACCGTCTAGAGAGCATAAGATTCTGTGTGAATCGTTTTATGTATTAGACGATTTATTGATAATTGAATCGTATGCATTGAAACCATGTTACATCGTGTTCATCTTGTTCTTCATTTATATTGTTCTTGAATCACCACGGTGTTAGGATTCCGCACTAACATCGTGTTTGGTTGATATCATCTTGTAGTGATCCAGGTAGATTATTGGATGCAAATGCTGATGTTGTTGATCATGTTCAAGTAAAGAGTCTGAAGGTTTTGAAAGCATCAGTCTAAGAGGGAGATTGTTGGGCCTTAATTTTTGTTAGACTGACGCATATCAAAAGGCCATGATTTGGTTAGACTGACGCATATCAAAAGGCCATGACATGATTAAGACTAAAGTGACATAAACAAAGACGAGTTGAAGAATTTCATTGGTGTAATACCGAAATCCCTATGGATTTCGGTAGTGATATAAACAAGAACGAAGCAACAAACAAAGGGTGAGATTGTTGGGTCCATATTTGGTGGTTTGTACATAGTTATATGTTTATTGGGTGTCGTATTGGGCTGGTGTAACACCCCGTAACCGCAGCGGAAACGTAAACGGGATGCAACAGACACCTCTGATATCAACCACATTGTTTATAAAGAAAACTGAATACATTAATATACTTCAAATTACATTATCTCATATTTCATTACCGTCTAGGTGATACACACATCATACAATACGATACATAATTCTATTTATTATAATGTATCCTAACATCCCGCACGCAAA
The DNA here is from genome assembly GCF_021521415.1 of Bidens hawaiensis. Lineage (NCBI taxonomy): Eukaryota > Viridiplantae > Streptophyta > Magnoliopsida > Asterales > Asteraceae > Bidens > Bidens hawaiensis. The sequence continues at coordinate 313,670 of NW_027492069.1, forward strand.
TCTTACACACATCAAGCACTTAGCACGTAAGCAATCACTTCATCTTAATTGTACCTGAAAAGCATGTGAGAAAATGGGTCAACTACGAATAGTTGGTGAGTTTCACAATTCGAGTAAACCATGATAAATCCATATCAAAATATAATATTATCGATGTAATTATGCTGAGCCCACAAGTGAAACCTCTGACTATGACACACAACCCCCGTGGCATATCCCCCGCCCACGGACCTGCCCCAAACCGCTATGTCTAACATTACATAGCAACATAAATAACAACAAAATAGACATGTGCAACTGGCTGGGAAACATCAGCAAATCCATGCCGGACCAGTTGGGTTTGTCAGACCAATAGTACTATCCACACTCTACCGGCTTTCAGTTAATCACTCGTGTTCCGGGGCCTTAGAATGTTAGCAACTCAGACAATTACCATCTTAGTACATTTCCGTACGATTCCCGTACAATAAAAAATATATAATTCCACGCAAATCCATGTGTTCAGTATGTACTTAAACATTTCAGTAGTAACATGCTTCCGCCCCGAGAAAATATTTAAAAACAATTCAGAAAAAGGGGCGCGTGAAACTCACCTTAGCACATGCAAGCAGGTAACAAAAGTCATTATCAGTTAACACGTCCAATCTGTAATATGATCCCTACGATCGTTACTATACCATTATTGTTTATATAATCTTTAACCGTATCAACCGGTACATCTAGGGACACTGTTAACCCAGTACTGTACCCATTCCGGGGGCAATGTTAACCCAGAAACACTTCTAGGGACATCTGGGGACACTGTTAAACCAGTACTGTACCCATTCCGGGGGCAATGTTAACCCAGAAACACTTCTACGGACTCAGATTGTGATATCGTTTAGAGTTCACTAGTCAAAATTACTATAGTCGTTTTTCCCCTTTTGCGTGCCTAGCACGGTTATTCGTTTTTTTACGCTCAAAAATGAGTTTGGTCACGCACGACCCGAAAATAGTTGTTGGATGATAATTTAATTAAAGTTGTGAAATTAGAGCTCGGTTTAGACGCCCCGATTGGCCGCGGGACCCGTTTCCGTCTTTAGTGCATCGGAAACTGTTTTATCGGACAAAATTACCCACATCATCCGAATTATTTTTGGATGAATTATTTTTACTTGTTTAACTCAGTTATATGATAATAGTCCATTTTCAGGGTTTTTATACACCGGTCAGTTCGTTTAGGCGAAATTTACCGGTTTATGTGTTTTAAACTTTAAAAGTTTGTTTTTATTTTCTTTTTAGCACAAATAATTATCCGTTTAATCTCGGATCTTGAAATTTTGTACAAATCACTTTTTGACAGTGGGGAATTTTATAAAAATATTTCCAGAATTAATTTTTGTATTAAAATTTTATTTATCTATTTTTAAACACCATTTAAACACTAAATATGTCGTAAATACCAAACGAACTTAGAAAAATTCCAAATTTTTCCTGGATGTCCCCTGCCATCCACATGGTCCCCTGTAATTTTTCCAGAACCAAAATCTCTTTTTACATGCCATTTTCACAAAAACCGAGCTTGAAAACCCCTGAACTCGTTTAACCGAAAAGCCTACTTAGACTTCTCCAACTGACCTAAAATTTTGTGAGTGACTTATACATGTTATAAAAAGCTTATCTGGAATTTTCCAGAATTGTTCATGATATTTAAGTATTTTTCACCATTTTTAGCCAAAACCGAGCATTAAATTCACCAAATATTCATCCTTTGTCCAAAAATTACCAAAATTTCACAGAACTCTTATTTTCATGTGTAGAACATCCCTGTGAAATTTTGTAGCCTAACTATAAACGTACCACAATCTATCTAAAAATCCATAACCGAACATAAACCGAATATACCTTTTGTTTTCCGCCACTACAAGCTACAAACTCGTCTTTCCGCCTTATCTACCACTAATTACAGAACCTACAACCAACATACCACAATACCAAGCAAGTTACACTCATGATCAAGCCTCATACACTATAGTTTCGGTTATTGTTCCAAAACTAAAGTTTAAACCGTAAAAATTCGTTTTTGGTTCGTTTTAACTCCTTTCTTGGACCAAGATCCCTTGTATAACCCGTATACATCACTTGATCATGCAAGAATCGGTTTTCATCTTTGAAACCTCATTTTCTTGCAAATAAACTCAAGAAACGAAGATGGAAACGTAAATAACTCGATTTTTACCTCGGTTTTCTTGCTAAAAACTCTGGTTTTTAGATGATCTTGTGAGAGAGTTGAAGATGGAGATGGGATGTTTGTAGAAAAATGAATAAAGGGCTTGGGGATATCCCCTTTGGTCCTATCGGTTTGGATAGGGGGGTGGGGTGGGACCCACTTCTCTATTCTTAGCCGCATGTTTGGATTTCGGAAATCCGGATAATGTTTTGGATAATCTGGTTCAGTTCGTTTTTCGGTTAAATGTTTAATTTAACTAAATACGAGGCTACAACGGTCGTTTTCGGCCTAAAAAATGAAATTTGTATAAAACCGATTTAAAAACTTTAAAAACTTAAACCATGGCATTTATTAACTTAAAACATCATATTATTAATAATTGCACATCTTTTTCGGCTTGATCGATCGTCTCTTGCTTGGTTTAGTATTAAAGGTTTCGTTTAACGTACCGACGTACCATTAAATCGAAATTCTTTTTCTGTGCTTTAATTCACTTATCCCGAAAATCTAATACTTCGTAAACATCACTAAATATTATATATCTCGTCTATAATGTAATCCTCGCTTCGTTCGGGTTTCAATAACCGTTAATCGGTTAATCGTATTTCCAATAAGATTAACTGTATAATCGAGTATAATCCGTACTGTGAATCATACAAACTCGTATAAACACATTATAATTCACATATTCATTATTAAATAACACATAAATAGTATATACCGGTTAGGGTATACCTGGTTTCGTCGGAATCGTTACAGCTGGGCTTTGGGCTATAGTTGGGCTTGTGTATTGAGTACCCTATATATTGAATGCATTGTATAGGGTTCTAGGTTGAGAGTTCAGTTGTTGGTGAGCAGAGGTTGAACACTTTCATAGCCACCGTCTAGAGAGCATAAGATTCTGTGTGAATCGTTTTATGTATTAGACGATTTATTGATAATAGAATCGTATGCATTGAAACCATGTTACATCGTGTTCATCTTGTTCTTCATTTATATTGTTCTTGAATCACCACGGTATTAGGATTCCGCATTAACATCGTGTTTGGTTGATATCATCTTGTAGTGATCCAGGTAGAGTATTAGATGCAGATGCTGATGTTGTTGATCATGTTCAAGTAAAGAGTCTAAAGGTTTTGAAAGCTTCAGTCTAAGGGGGAGATTGTTGGGCCTTAATTTGGTTAGACTGACGCATATCAAAAGGCCATGATTTGGTTAGACTGACGAATATCAAAGGCCATGACATAATCAAGACTAAAGTGACGTAAACAAAGACGAGTTGAAGAAATGCATTGGTGTAATACCGAAATCCCTATGGATAGGGATTTCGGATAGGCTAGTCTGAAGTGAAATAAACAAGAACGAAGCTACAAACCAAGGGTGAGATTGTTGGGTCCATATTTGGTGGTTTGTATATGAAGTTATATGTTTATTGGATTTCGTATTGGGCAATGAATGTAAACCGAGATGATTATGGATCTCGGTAGGCTTTGGGCTATAGTTAGGCTTGTGTATTGAGTACCCTTTATATAGAATGCATTGTATAGGGTTCTATGTTGGGAGTTGAGTTGTTGGTGAGCAGTGGTTGAACACTTTCATAGCCACCGTCTAGAGAGCATAAGATTCTGTGTGAATCGTTTTATGTATTAGACGATTTATTGACAACAGAATCGTATGTATTGAAACTATACTACATCGTGTTCATCTTGTTCTTCATTATATTATTCTTGAATCACCACGGTGTTAGGATTCCGCACTCACATCATGTTTGGTTGATATCATCTTGTAGTGATCCAGGTAGAGTATTGGATGTAGATGCTGATGTTGGTGATCATGTTCAAGTAAAGAGTCTGAAGGTTTTGAAAGCATCAATCTTAACGGGGAGATTGTTGGGCCATAATTTGGTTAGACGGACGCATATCAAAAGGCCATAATTTGGTTAGGCTGACGCATATCAAAAGGCCATGACATAATCAAGACTAAAGTGACATAAAGAAAGAAGAGTAGAAGAATTGCATCGATGTAATACCGAAATCCCTTTGGATTTCGGTTAGGCTAGTCTGAAGTAAAATAACCAAGAACGAAGCTACAAACTAAGGGGGAGATTGTTGGGTCCATAGTTGGTTGTTTGTACATAGTTATATGTTTATTGGGTTTCGTATTGTGCTATGAATGTAAACCGAGAACCATAAGGCTTTGAGCTGTAGTTGGGCTTGTGTATTGAGTACCCTATATATAGAATGCATTGTATTGGGTTTTAGGTTGGGAATTCAGTTGTTGCTGAGAAATGGTTGAACACTTTCATAGCCACCGTCTAGAGAGCATAAGATTCTGTGTGAATCGTTTTATGTATTAGACGATTTATTGATAATTGAATCGTATGCATTGAAACCATGTTACATCGTGTTCATCTTGTTCTTCATTTATATTGTTCTTGAATCACCACGGTGTTAGGATTCCGCACTAACATCGTGTTTGGTTGATATCATCTTGTAGTGATCCAGGTAGATTATTGGATGCAAATGCTGATGTTGTTGATCATGTTCAAGTAAAGAGTCTGAAGGTTTTGAAAGCATCAGTCTAAGAGGGAGATTGTTGGGCCTTAATTTTTGTTAGACTGACGCATATCAAAAGGCCATGATTTGGTTAGACTGACGCATATCAAAAGGCCATGACATGATCAAGACTAAAGTGACATAAACAAAGACGAGTTGAAGAATTTCATTGGTGTAATACCGAAATCCCTATGGATTTCGGTAGTGATATAAACAAGAACGAAGCTACAAACAAAGGGTGAGATTGTTGGGTCCATATTTGGTGGTTTGTACATAGTTATATGTTTATTGGGTTTCGTATTGGGCTGGTGTAACACCCCGTAACCGCAGCGGAAACGTAAACGGGATGCAACAGACACCTCTGATATCAACCACATTGTTTATAAAGAAAACTGAATACATTAATATACTTCAAATTACATTATCTCATATTTCATTACCGTCTAGGTGATACACACATCATACAATACGATACATAATTCTATTTATTATAATGTATCCTAACATCACGCACGCAAATCTTACACACATCAAGCACTTAGCACGTAAGCAATCACTTCATCTTAATTGTACCTGAAAAGCATGTGAGAAAACGGGTCAACTACGAATAGTTGGTGAGTTTCACAATTCGAGTAAACCATGATAAATCCATATCAAAATATAATATTATCGATGTAATTATGCTGAGCCCACAAGTGAGACCTCTGACTATCATACACAACCCCCGTGGCATATCCCCCGCCCACGGACCTGCCCCAAACCGCTATGTCTAACATTACATAGCAAAATAAATAACAACAAAATAGACATGTGCAACTGGCTGGGAAACATCAGCAAATCCATGCCGGACCAGTTGGGTTTGTCAGACATAGGGAGTTGCAAGGTTCAAGGTAATCGCGCAACCCATGTTGCCTTTAAATATTATCAATTACTATTATGGGAAACTCTATCACTTGCTCAGTCAATGCCCTCAAGCGTTCTAGGTTTGCTAAAATAGGTAATTCGCGATCTGGAGGTGGTGCATCTCATAGGTTTGAGAGTGAGAAATACATATATATATTTCTATATATTATTTTTATCTGCTCATTTGTTATTAATTTATTATTATCATTATTATTATTTTCTTTTTACCTTAATGGAATAAGAATGGGTTCAGGTACAGGTCCGTCCGTACGTGAGGGTCGACGGTTCGGGTGAACATAGGGGGTTATTAAGATATAAGGTACCGATTTTGGTAGGGTAAGGGATTTATCAATTTTGGTTGGGAGTGACGGTTACTAGATATTTCCGGTTAATGACAAACGGGAGATCTAACTTGGTACTACCATAACTATGGCCCGATAAGTCAGACTTATCATCAACCGATGCTCTAGAAATTTCAGCATCCTCGGTACTTTTATTATTTCATCCCCCTGTTCCTTATCCGGGTCCTATTTCTCAACACATGTACCCACAAGATACGTACATTTATATATATACACATTAGCACGCATAAATAATATTATATACTTTACACATATGTTGTCATTTTTACCTATTAATGTACCCCGTGACTTCCCCTGAATTCCCTCGTACGGACAAGTCTGTTATTATGTTCCGGACCATAATAACTCACTTGTCCATCCAAGTTCAACCAGATCTCGTCACTATAATTTATTAGTTGATATTCAGATCCTATAATACTTGAGCTACTGGTTATATTTTAGGTATCTTTTAAAGACATCCTAAATTTTTATAACCAATGGCTCAGATACCAACTTCTGTAACACCCCGTAACCGCAGCGGAAACGTAAACGGGATGCAACAGACACCTCTGATATCAACCACATTGTTTATAAAGAAAACTGAGTACATTAATATACTTCAAATTTACATTATCTCATATTTCATTACCGTCTAGGTGATACACACATCATACAATACGATACATAATTCTATTTATTATAATGTATCCTAACATCCCGTACGCAAATCTTACACACATCAAGCACTTAGCACGTAAGCAATCACTTCATCTTAATTGTACCTGAAAAGCATGTGAGAAAACGGGTCAACTACGAATAGTTGGTGAGTTTCACAATTTGAGTAAACCATGATAAATCATTGTCAAAATATAATATTATCGATGTAATTATGCTGAGCCCACAAGTGAAACCTCTGTTAAACCAGTACTGTACCTGTTCCGGGGGCAATGTTAACCCAGAAACACTTCTAGGGACATTTGGGAACACTGTTAACCCAGTACTGTACCCATTCCGGGGGCAATGTTAACCCAGAAACACTTCTAGGGACATCTGGGGACACTGTTAACCCAGTACTGTACCCATTCCGGGGGCAATGTTAACCCAGAAACACTTCTAGGGACATCTGGGGACACTGTTAACCCAGTACTGTACCCATTCCATACGATTCCCGTACAATCAAATATTTATAAATACACGCAAATCCATGCGTTCAGTATGTACTTAAACATTTCAATAGTAACATGCTTCCGCCCCGAGAAAATATTTAAAAACAATTCAGAAAAAGGGGCTCGTGAAACTCACCTTAGCACATGCAAGCAGGTACAACAGTCATTATTAGTTAACACGTCAAATCTGTAATATGATTCCTACGATCGTTATTATACAATTATAGTTTATATAATCTTTAACCGTATCAACCGGCACATCTGGGGACACTGTTAACCCAGTACTGTAACCATTCCGGGGGCAATGTTAACCCAGATCACTTCTAGGGACATCTGGGGACACTGTTAACCCAGTACTGTACCCATTCCGGGGGCAATGTTAACCCAGAAACACTTCTACGGACTCAGATTGTGATATCGTTTAGAGTTCTATAGTCAAATTTACTATTAGTTTTGTTTTCCCTGTTTTGCGTGCCTAGCACGGTTATCTGTTTTTACGTTTCAAAAATGAGTTTGGTCACACACGTCCCGAAAATAGTGGTTGACTGATAATTTATTTAAAGTTGTGAAATTAGAGCTCGGTTTAGACGCCCCGTTTGGCCGCGGGACCCGTTTCCGTCTTTAGTGCACCGGAAACTGTTAAATCGGATAAAATTACTCAAATCATACGAATTATTTTCGGATGATTCATTTTTACTTGTTTAACTCAATTATATGAAAATAGTTCATTTTTAGGGTATTTATACACCAGTCAGTTCGTTTAAGCGAACTTTACAGGTTTACGCGTTTTAAGCTTTAAAAGTTTGTTTTTATTTTCTTTTTAGCACAAATAATTATCCGTTTAATCTCGGATCTTGAAATTTTGCACAAATCACTTTTTGACAGTGGGGAGTTTTATAAAAATATTTTCAGAATTAATTTTTATACTTAAAATTTATTTATCTATTTTAAACACCATTTAAACACTAAATATGTCGTAAATACAAACGATCTTAGAAAAATCCCAAATTTTTCCTGGATGTTCCCTGACATCCACATAGTCCCCTGTAATTTTTCTAGAACCAAAATCTTTCTTTACATGCCATTTTCACTAAAACCGAGCTAGAAAACCCTAGAACTCGTTTAACCGAAAAGCCTACTTAGACTTCTCCAACTGACCTAAAATTTTGTGTATGACTTATATATGTTATAAAAAGCTTATCTAGAATTTTCCAGAATTTTTCATGATATGTAACTATTTTTCACCTTTTTTAGCCAAAACCGAGCATTAAATTCACCAAATATTCATCCTTTGTCCAAAAATTACCAAGAATTCACAAAACTGATATTTTCATGTATTTAACACCTCTGTAAAATTTCATGACCTAACTCTAAACCATCAACAATCTGTCCAAAAACTCCAAAACCGAACATAAACCGAATTTACCTTTCGTTTTCCGCCACTACAAGCTACACACTCGTCTTTCCGCCTTATTTACCACTAAATACAGAACCTACAACCAATATACCACAATACCAAGCAAGTTACACTCACAATCAAGCCTCTTACACTATAGTTTCGGTTGTTGTTTCAAAACCAAAGTTTAAACCGTAAAAATTCGTTTTCGGTTCGTTTAACTCCTTTCTTGGACCAAGATCCCTTGTATAACCCGTATACATCACTTGATCATGCAAGAATCGGTTTTCATCTTTGAAACCTCATTTTCTTGCAAATAAACTCAAGAAACGAAGATGGAAACGTAAATAACTCGACTTTTTACCTCGGTTTTCTTGCTACAATTCCGGGTTTTTGGATCATGAAGTGGAGAGAAGATGAAGAAGAAGATTGAATGCTTGAAAAAAAAATAAAAGTGGCAAAGGGGGGGCTGCCGATCGGAATGTATGAGGGGGGTGGGGTGGGACCCACCTCTCCATTTCTAGCCACATGTTTGGATTCTCGAAATCCGGAAAATGTTTTGGATAATCTGGTTCAGTTCGTTTTTCGGTTAAATGTCTAATCCGGCTTAAAACGAGGCTAAAACGGTCGATTTTGGCTTAAAAATGAAATTTATATAAAACCGATTTAAAAACTTTAAAAAAAATAAACCATGGCATTTATTAACTTAAAACATCATATTATTAATTATTGCGCATCTTTTTCTGCTTGATTGATTGTCTCTTGCTCGGTTTGGTATTAAAGGTTTCGTTTGACGTACCGACGTACCATTAAATCGAAATTCTTTTTCGGTGTCGTACTTTACTTATCCCGAAGCATTAATGCTTCGTAAAATCACTAAATATTATAGATATCGTCTATAATTGAACCCTCGATTCGTTCGGGTTTCAATAACTATCGATCGATTAATCGCATATTCAATACGATGAATTATATATTCACGTACAATCAATACAGTGAACCATGTATTCTCGTATAATTACTATGGTACTCCATGTACCTGACATTAAATATGACGTAACTATTGTCTACCGGTTAGGGTATACCGGGTTTCGTCGGAATCGTTACATTCTCCCCCCGTTAAGAAATTTCGTCCTCGAAATTTTACACGCCCACTATCCCCTTCCGAAAGAAAGGTGGGGGTTTTCCTTTCAGAATTCACCCTCGCGCTACCAGGTATAATCTGGTCCTCGCTGTGAATTCCACTTAATCTCAATCAATAAAGCTTGGTATGTCCAAACTGTTTAGTTTTCCCGTCTACTAACTCTACGGAATTATTTATGATATCAGGCATGACTTCTATGAGGACCTCCATTACTGGTACTTTCATTGCCTCGTCGCTTAGGTACTTTTCAATCCGTATACATGGCAAAACATCATGTATAGTACATAGCCCCTGGAGTACTTTAATCGATAAACTAAATGACCAATCATGGAGATAGTCTCATGAGGTCCAATATATTGAGGAGCTACTTTCGGTTTTGCCAAACCTCATATCACCTCTCTAAGGTGATGCCTTAAAAATACCTTGTCACCTCTTTCCACCGACAATGGTTTCCTTTGAATGTTGGCATAAATCCTTTGCCAATCTCGCGCTGCTTTCAACTCATCTTAAATATTATAAATCCGATTGGTTGTTTCTCGAATCAATTCAAATCTTATGGCTTGATTGACGCCCATTTTCAATTTAACAAATTGGTGATAATTACTTCACCCATAGAAAGCTTCAAGCTCTCGATGCTTCCTTCCCCTCCTTCCAATAATGGAAGTAGGATGACTATTTCGATCTGAGATCATTGAAAATGGTACTCCACGACGAGATACCATCTCACCAACAAGAATTTGGGCGAGAATTCATTGTGGTAATCGTCATGGATTGGGATGAAAGGCGAGGATTGGTTAATCGATCCGCGATTACCCAATTTTACATCATGCCTTTGATATACCTTGGGAATTTGCGTCCCGAAATCCATTGTAATCTATTCCCACTATCATTGGCGAATTTTCTGTCGTTGTGGCGTTCCCTAGGGTTTTCGGTGTGCAGTCTTATCTCTTGCATAACTTAAATATTCACCAACATACGTAACCATATCTTTCTCCAAACTCGGCTATTAATAAAATCCTTTCAGATATTCATATCATCAATAGTCTAATCCGATCCCGGATGTATGGAATATTTCGATCTATGCGCTTCGTCCATGGTTAATTCACGAAGGTCATGGAGGGTCGGGATCCAAATCCGATTTTTAATGTAGAGAATTTCGTCCACGCGCTGTTCGAAATTCTTCTCATTGCCGGAAAGTTCCTGCTTTTCCAATTGTTCCTCTTTCAACGCCTCACGTTGAGCGACTCGAGTCAGGTCCGAAAAGTTCGACTGGACTATCACCCCTAGCGCTCGCACTTGCAATGGCTTAACCCGATCTTTCCTACTCAAAGCATCAGCTACGACAATAGCCTTGCCGAGGTGATAACGGATGTCACAGTCATAATCGCTTAACAACTCGACCCATCTTTGTTGAGTATGAGATTGCGGTCTCTTATCATCTATAAATTTTGTACATTTGCGTCGTACAAAGGATTATGAGTTGGGTAATGCTAAAAGTTCTTCACTAAACCGCTGATAGTCTCCGGCTAGTCCTAAAATTGGCGCATTTCCTTGGGCACCTTGGGTGACTGCCAATTTTAATGGTTTCTATCTTATTTGGATCTATGTGAAATCCTTGTTGCTTTACAACATGACCAAGGGATTATGCTTTCTGTATTCAAAATCACCTTTCGAAAACTTCGCGTACAACTCCTCTTGCTTTAACACTTCCATAATTTTCCTTAAACGTCGTTCGTGCTCTTCTTTACGTTGCAAATATATCAAAATATCATCAATGAATGCTATGACAAATTTGTCAAAATAAAGTTTACAGACTCGGTTCATGAGTTCCATGAACACTGCCGGCGCATTTGTTAGCCTGAAAGGCATAACTAAGAACTCGTAATGGCCGTAGCGAGTCCGAAACGCTGTTGTTGTAACGTCCTCCTCATGGATTTTTCATTTGGTGATAACTATATCTAAGATCAATTTTCTAAAAAAAATAAATCACCCCTTGCAGTTGGTTAAATAGATCATTTACTTCGAAGAAGTGAATACCTATTCTTGATCGTCACTTTATTCAATTCTCCCTAATCAATACATATCCTAACACTTCCGTCCTTCATTTCCCAAATAACACTGGTGCACCCCATGGTGACTAACCAGATCGTATAAAACCTTATCCAATAATTCTTACATTTCAGTTGTTGCAAGTCGGTAAGATGCTTTAGCAACAGGGCCAGCTTGAGGTATTAAATCGATTATGAATTCGACCTGTCGGGTTGGCGGTAATCCAGGAAGTTCTTTTGGGAAAACTTCTGGATATTTACGTATCACCGAAACATCTTCTTTATGTTTTCTTTTAAATCTGTGGCAATCACGTTTGTTAAATACACCCCGTCTTCTTGACGTAATTATTATAACATCTCAAGACGAGATTAGAGTGGTAACATAATACCGTACACTTTCCTTTGTATCTAATCGCTTCATCGCCCGAAAGAGAGCTTCTAATCATCTTCTTTTCATATTTGATTTCAGCTTCACGTTGAGTTAGCCAATCCATGTTAACTATTACGTCAAAACTTCTTAACTTTACTGGTCGTAGGTCAATAAGGAAAGGTTAATCGTTCAGAATAATAGGGAAATTCCGAACAATTTATTTAACCATCAAGGATTTACCGTTAGCGATTCTACAGTATAGGGTTCTGTAGTTCCACTAATCGGTATCTTTCCAAATGATAGGAGGTTAACAGGAACTAACTTCTATCGACAACCGTAAAAATATCACTGAAGCCTATTGATTTAAAACTACAACGTACTTAATACCACCTTTGGATCATGACGTGCTTTATTCGAATTACTCACAAAAGCGCGGCTCCTTGCTTGATCAGAGGCTGATGCTTGTCATGAGGTTCGTCTTCCACGACACCTTGGTTCAACTTTGGGCAATTTCTCTTGAAACGTTCTGTATTGCCACATTCATAGCAAGTACAACTGTTTGACATAATTTGATTTCATTGGATGGATTGTTATTGAAGCTGTTGGGTTCGGAGTGGTTATACACGAATGGGTTGGGGTTGCCGGTTCACATGGCTTCAATTGGTTCTACAAATGGGGCTTTACGTCCATCTTTACCACACATGTGGCCTACTATCACTCGACATTCTTCTTCCTGTCGATAACCATATATTCCACATTTAGGGAAGGACCCTTCATGCGGTTCATGTTTTCACACCAGAACTAGTCTTAGTATAATTCTGGGTTGTAGGACATACCTACTTATTCAAAAGCCTATCTTGCACTATACCTTTATCATTTCTCTTCTTTAACACTCGACGTTTCACCTAACGTACTTCCATTCCGCTTCCCATAGAGTCAAATATATCAGTGCTGGCTTGTGACACAACCCTTCCAAAGGTTGTATATTTTACAGGATTGACTACACTCCTTATCGATGGAGTTAGTCCCCAATATAGCGCTCACTTCGCTTAGTTTCAGGAGTAATTAGCCATGTTACCAGGCATGACAATTCCTTCAAACGATTAGCGTGTTCTAAGTGATTATCACACAACATTTCTATTTTCCATAGCTCAGTTTCCAGTCTCTGAACTTAATTACTCGAATAAAAGTGCTCTAGCACCAGAATTTTAAATTCTAACCATATCGTCTGAGTAATAATTTTCTAACTATAATTTTGTACCATCGTGTTCCATCACGATACAACATAACCTACCAACATATCTGTAGCATATATCACTACACCATGTTCTGGACTCTTACCAATATCCTTAACCATTTCAATCTTTTCCATTCACTCGCTAATCTATTCCTCCCTTTACCATCAGTAACCGATTAATAATTTCCTTAACACAACCAACAAACATATCCTTCATACCGGATCTAATTCACTACGACTACTATTCATGTTTAGTTTATAACTAATACTTGTAGTCATAATAGTATTCGGTGGGACATTATCACTCTTACTAATACCACTAAGAATTGAAATATTTTTATTCATGTGATTGCTCGATCTATAATTCTGCGATCACATTTGCATCAACACTAGCAGTGATCTGTGATACAACATTCGGTATCATCATCTGCTATCTTTGAGCAATCAACTGAATCATATCAATCTCCATCATTGGAGTTACTCATTTTTATGTCATTCTGCCGTACCCATCCCGTACGCAGTAATCAATACTAATCTCACCGTATAACTCGTTACCAGCTCAATCATAACAGCAGGTACACATACACACCAAATATTATCATACGTATTACACATACCAGTATATAGTATATATGTCCCACAAATATAATAGCATATGGACTTAACCTTACGTCGGTTAACGTTTAAATATGTCTTATAATTCTTGTCACCAACTGACATATAGATCTTTCTCAACAAAGATTAATGTTTTAATATGCTTGATTTCAATATCCTTTTGCATGTCAGCATAACCGATACATGCTCACCGTGAGCACCAAACGATTACGTACCACGGAGTTATAATATCCGTGTCTATTCGTATATCTGGCATACACGGTATACCACCTACGAACGAATAACCAACTATGCTATAATGATTCCAACACCTATTTGTGTATGGGTAATCATTCTATTCGAGTATACATGGGTATAGGCATCTAACGGATGTAAGGATAACATAGGGAGTTGCAAGGTTCAAGGTAATCGCGCAACCCATGTTGCCTTCAAATATTATCAATTACTATTATGGGAAACTCTATCACTTGCTCAGTCAATGTCCTCAGGCGTTCTAGGTTTGCTAAAATCGGTAATTCTCGATCTGGAGGTGGTGCATCTCATAGGTTTGAGAGTGAGAAATACATATATATATTTCTATATATTATTTTTATCTGCTCATTTATTATCAATTTATTATTATCATTATTATTATTTTCTTTTTACCTTAATGTAATAAGAATGGGTTCAGGTACAGGTCCGTCCGTACGTGAGGGTCGACGGTTCGGGTGAACATAGGGGGTTATTAAGATATACGGTACCGGTGTTGGTAGGGTAAGGGATTTATCAAGTTTGGTTGGGAGTGACGGTTACTAGATATTTCCGCTTAATGACAAACGGGAGATGTAACTTGGTACTACCATAACTATGGCCCGATAAGTCAGACTTATCATCAACCGATGCTCTAGAAATTTCAGCATCCTCGGTACTTTTATTATTTCATCCCCCGGTTCCTTATCCGGGTCCTATTTCTCAACACATGTACCCACAAGTTACGTACATTTATATATATACACATTAGCACGCATAAATAATATTATATACTTTACACATATGTTGCCATTTTTTCCTATTAATGTACCCCGTGACTTCCCCTGAATTCCCTCGTGCGGACAAGTCTGTTATTATGTTCCTGACCATAATAACTCACTTGTCCATCCAAGTTCATCCAGATCTCGTCACTATAATTTATTAGTTGATATTCAGATCCTATAATACTTGAGCTACTAGTTATATTTTAGGTATCTTTTAAAGACACCCTAAATCTTTATAACCAATGGCTCTGATACCAACTTCTGTAACACCCCGTAACCACAGCGGAAACGTAAACGGGATGCAACAGACACCTCTGATATCAACCACATTGTTTATAAAGAAAACTGAATACATTAATATACTTAAAATTACATTATCTCATATTTCATTACCGTCTAGGTGATACACACATCATACAATACGATACATAATTCTATTTATTATAATGTATCCTAAAATCCCGTACGCAAATCTTACACACATCAAGCACTTAGCACGTAAGCAATCACTTCATCTTAATTGTACCTGAAAAGCATGTGAGAAAACGGGTCAACTACGAATAGTTGGTGAGTTTCACAATTTGAGTAAACCATGATAAATCATTGTCAAAATATAATATTATCGATGTAATTATGCTGAGCGCACAAGTGAAACCTCTGTTAAACCAGTACTGTACCTGTTCCGGGGGCAATGTTAACCCAGAAACACTTCTAGGGACATTTGGGAACACTGTTAACCCAGTACTGTACCCATTCCGGGGGCAATGTTAACCCAGAAACACTTCTAGGAACATCTGGGGACACTGTTAACCCAGTACTGTACCCATTCCGGGGGCAATGTTAACCCAGAAACACTTCTAGGGACATCTGGGGACACTGTTAACCCAGTACTGTACCCATTCCATACGATTCCCGTACAATCAAATATTTATAAATACACGCAAATCCATGCGTTCAGTATGTACTTAAACAATTCAATAGTTACATGCTTCCGCCCCGAGAAAATATTTAAAAACAATTCAGAAAAAGGGGCTCCTGAAACTCACCTTAGCACATGCAAGCAGGTACAACAGTCATTATTAGTTAACACGTCCAATCTGTAATATGATTCCTACGATCGTTATTATACAATTATAGTTTATATAATCTTTAACCGTATCAACCGGTACATCTGGGGACACTGTTAACCCAGTACTGTACCCATTCCGGGGGCAATGTTAACCCATCACTTCTAGGGACATCTGGGGACACTGTTAACCCAGTACTGTACCCATTCCGGGGGCAATGTTAACCTAGAAACACTTCTACGGACTCAGATTGTGATATCGTTTAGAGTTCTATAGTCAAATTTACTATTAGTTTTGTTATCCCTGTTTTGCGTGCCTAGCACGGTTATCTGTTTTTACGTTTCAAAAATGAGTTTGGTCACACACGTCCCGAAAATAGTGGTTGACTGATAATTTATTTAAAGTTATGAAATTAGAGCTCGGTTTAGACGCCCCGTTTGGCCGCGGGACCCGTTTCCGTCTTTAGTGCACCGGAAACTGTTAAATCGGGTAAAATTACTCAAATCATCCGAATTATTTTCGGATGATTCATTTTTACTTGTTTAACTCAATTATATGAAAATAGTTCATTTTTAGGGTATTTATACACCAGTCAGTTCGTTTAAGCGAACTTTACAGGTTTACGCGTTTTAAGCTTTAAAAGTTTGTTTTTATTTTCTTTTTAGCACAATTAATTATCCGTTTAATCTCGGATCTTGAAATTTTGCACAAATCACTTTTTGACAGTGGGGAATTTTATAAAAATATTTCCAGAATTAAGTTTTATATTTAAAATTTATTTATCTATTTTAAACACCATTTAAACACTAAATATGTCGTAAATAACAAACGATCTTAGAAAAATCCCAAATTTTTCCTGGATGTCCCCTGCCATTCACATAGTCCCCTGTAATTTTTCCAGAACCAAAATCTCTCTTTACATGCCATTTTCACTAAAACCGAGCTAGAAAACCCTAGAACTCGTTTAACAGAAAAGCCTACTTAGACTTCTCCAACTGACCTAAAACTTTGTGTGTGACTTATACATGTTATAAAAAGCTTATCTGGAATTTTCCAGAATTTGTCATGATATGTAACTATTTTTCACCATTTTTAGCCAAAACCGAGCATTAAATTCACCAAATATTCATCCTTTGTCCAAAAATTGCCAAAAATTCACAAAACTCATATTTTCATATATTTAACACCTCTGTAAAATTTCATGACCTAACTCTAAACCATCAACAATCTGTCCAAAAACTCCAAAACCGAACATAAACCGAATTTACCTTTCGTTTTCCGCCACAACAAGCTACACACTCGTCTTTCCGCCGTATTTACCACTAAATACAGAACCTACAACCAACATACCACAATACCAAGAAAGTTACACTCACAATCAAGCCTCTTACACTATAGTTTCAGTTGTTGTTTCAAAACTAAAGTTTAAACAGTAAAAATTCGTTTTCGGTTCGTTTAACTCCTTTCTTGGACCAAGATCCCTTGTATAACCCGTATACATCACTTGATCATGCAAGAATCGGTTTTCATCTTTGAAACCTCATTTTCTTGCAAATAAACTCAAGAAACGAAGATGGAAACGTAAATAACTCGACTTTTTACCTCGGTTTTCTTGCTACAATTCCGGGTTTTTGGATCATGAAGTAGAGAGGAGATGAAGAAGAAGTTTGAATGCTTGAAAAAAAAATAAAAGTGGCAAAGGGGGGGCTGCCGATCGGAATGTATGAGGGGGGTGGGGTGGGACCCACCTCTCCGTTTCTAGCCACATGTTTGGATTCTCGAAATCCGGATAATATTTTGGATAATCTGGTTCAGTTCGTTTTTCGGTTAAATGTCTAATCCGGCTTAAAACGAGGCTAAAACGGTCGATTTTGGCTTAAAAATGAAATTTATATAAAACCGATTTAAAAACTTTAAAAAAACTTAAACCATGGCATTTATTAACTTAAAATATCATATTATTAATTATTGCGCATCTTTTTCGGCTTGATTGATTGTCTCTTGCTCGGTTTGGTATTAAAGGTTTCGTTTAACGTACCGACGTACCATTAAATCGAAATTCTTTTTCGGTGCCGTACTTTACTTATCCCGAAGCATTAATGCATCGTAAAATCACTAAATATTATAGATATCGTCTATAATTGAACCCTCGATTCGTTCGGGTTTCAATAACTATCGATCGATTAATTGCATATTCAATACGATGAATTATATATTCACGTACAATCAATACAGTGAACCATGTATTCTCGTATAATTACTATGGTACTCCATGTACCCGACATTAAATATGACGTAACTATTGTCTACCGGTTAGGGTATACTGGGTTTCGTCGGAATCGTTACAAACAAATCTTCATTTCCTCTCAACATCATGATCTAAAAACCGAGTTTTGTAGCAAGAACAACGAGGTAAAGATCGAGTTATATTCGTTTTCATCTTCCTTTCTCGAGTTTAATTACAAGAAAATGAGGTTTCAAGTGAAAAAAGGGTGAAAACCCGAGATGAAACCGATTCTTGCATGATCAAGTGATGTATACGGGTTATACAAGGGATCTTGGTCTAAGAAAGGAGTTAAAGAACCAAAAACGAATTTTTACGGTTTAAATCTTTGTTTTTATATCATAACCGAAACCATGAAAAAAATGGCTTGATTGTGGGTGTAACTTGCTTGGTGTGGTGTTATTGTGCTTGTAGGTGTTGTATCTAGTTGTTAGTAAAGGCTAGAAAGCGAGATCCTTGCGGTTTGAAGCTAGAAACACAAGGTAGTTCGGTTTTTGTATGATGATTGAGATTTGGACAGATTGTGATATGTTTAGAGTTAGGTCATGAAATTTTACAGAGGTTTTAGATATATGAAAATATGAATTCTGTGAATTTTTGGTAATGTTTGGAAAAATGATGAATATTTGGTGAATTTAATGCTCGGTTTTGGCCAAAAATGGTGAAAAATAGTTAAATATCATGAAAAATTCTGGAAAATTCCAGATAAGCTTTTTATATCATGTATAAGTCACACACAAAAGTTTAGGTCAGTTGGAGAAGTCTAAGTAGGCTTTTCGGTTAAACGAGTTCTAGGGTTTTCTAGATCGGTTTTAGTGAAAATGGCATGTAAAAAGGGATTTTGGTTATGGAAAAATTACAGCGGACTATGGGGATGGCAGGGGTCATCCAGGAAAAAATTGGGATTTTTCTAAGGTTGCTTAGTATTTACGACATATTTAGTGTTTAAATGGTGTTTAAAAATAGATAAATAAATTTTAAAGATAAAAATTAATTCTGGAAATATTTTTATAAATTTCCCACTGTCAAAAAGTGATATGTGCAAAATTTCAAGATCCGAGACTAACCGGATAATTATTTGTGCTAAAAAGAAAATAAAAACAAACTTTTAAGGCTTAAAACGCGTAAACCGGTAAAGTTCGCCTAAGCGAGCAGACTGGTGTATAAAAACCCTAAAAATGAACTATTTTCATATAATTGAGTTAAACAAGTAAAAATGAATCATCCGAAAATAATTCGGATGATTTGAGTAATTTTTACCCGATTTTACAGTTTCCGGTGCACTAAAAATGGAAACGGGCCCGGCGGCCAAACTGGGCGTCTAAACCGAGCTCTAATTTCACAACTTTAATTAAATTATCAGTCAACAACCATTTTTTGGGTCGTGTGTGACCAAACTCATTTTTGAAACGTAAAAACGGATAACCGTGCTAGGCACGCAAAACGGGAAAAACGACTAATAGTAATTTTGACTAGTAAACTCTGAACGATATCACAATCTGAGTCCGGAGAAGTGTATCTGGGTTAACATTGCCCCCAGAATGGGTACAGTACTGGGTTAACAGTGTCCCCAGAAGTACCGGTTAACACTGTTAAAGTTATAGTAATAGTGATTGTATAGTAACGAACTTAGGGATTGTATTACAGATTCGGATTAAAAGCTTGCGTACTGTGTTGTGTTACCTGCTTGTTTACGATAAGGTGAGTTTCACGAGCCCCGTTTTCTGAATTGTTTTTAAATATTTTCTCGGGGCGGAAGCATGTTACTACCGAAATGTTTAAGTACATACTGAACGCATGGATTTGCGTGGATTTATATATATATTTTATTGTACGGGAATCGTACGGAAATGTACTAAGATGGTAATTGTCTGAGTTGCTAACATTCTAAGGCCCCGGAACACGAGTGATTAACTGAAAGCCGGTAGAGTGTGGATAGTACTATTGGTCTGACAAACCCAACTGGTCCAGCATGGATTTGCTGATGTTTCCCAGCCAGTTGCACATGTCTATTTTGTTGTTATTTATTTTGCTATGTAATGTTAGACATAGCGGTTTGGGGCAGATCCGTGGGCGGGGGATATGCCACGGGGGTTGTGTGTGATAGTCAGAGGTTTCACTTGTGGGCTCAGCATAATTACATCGCTAATATATGATTATGATAATGATTTATCACTGTTATTTAAATTAATGAAACTCACCAACTATTCGTAGTTGACCCGTTTTCTTTACATGCTTTTTAGGTACCCCCAAGCTGGAATAATTGCTACATGCTTGACGATGCGTGCTTTTAGTGGAAGCTTAATGATATTTTTGTATTAAATATGTTAATGTAATGTTGGTAAAACTTATGTGCTATCGCCTAGACGGGAACTAAACACGGAACAATGTAATATGATGTAAATTAATGTAGTGGTGTTTTCTTTATAAGCAATGATGTTGATATCAGACGTGTCTGTTGCATCCCGTTTACGTTTCCGCTGCGGTTATGGGGTGTTACAGAACTTGGTATCAGAGCCACTGGTTATAAAGAATTAGGATGTCTTTAAAAGATACCAAAAATATAACCAGTAGCTCAAGTATTATAGGATCTGAATATCAACTAATAATATATGGTGACGAGTATCGGGATGAACTTGGATGGACAAGTGAGTTATTATGGTCCGGAACATAATAACAGACTTGTCCGCATGAGGGAATTCAGGGGAAGTCACGGGGAACATTAATAGGTAAAATCGGCAACATATGTGTAAGTATATGATAATATTTTTATGTGACAAAGTTGTATAAGTATGTGTATAGTAATTTAATTATGATTTACATTATGAAAGGAACTATATGTTTGCTACTTGTGTACAGGTAAGGATGTCGAGATCACGAAGTCTGTCAGTGGAGGAGGACCCGGAGGAGACCAGTTCCGGGGACTCTAGGAACCTACGCCTAGTATCCAGCACTGAGCCAAGTGAGACTAGCCGTAGGAGTACTAGCCTGTGCTTCCCTACTAGGGTTGTCAGATCCCCCACCCCACCCGCACCACAGGCCACCACTACCCCTCCCAGACCCGGTCCCCGCCTCACGGCGCGGATCAGTGTCCCTTATGTCCCACCTACCTCTACCCCACCCAGACCCACTTACCACAGGGGCGAGTCCTCCCGCCCCCAGCCCGAGCCTGTGCCTCCACCCGTGTGGGGTACCCCTAGGCTGGAGAGGGATGAGCGTCCCTCATCCGAGGCAGCATGGCTCCGAGTGCTCATCGAGCAGGTGATTGAGCACACCACCGCCTTAGCGGTGGGGATCCAGAGGAGGAGACACCTGGCGGACTGCGTACTGGACAGCCAGTACGCGATTGGTCAGCTGAGGAGGGAGGGCGCATACTCCCAGTGGATGATTGACCGGATGTAGACACGGATCCGGGGTTTGATGGCGGTGTTGGTGGTGATGGTGGCAGTGTTGGTGTGGTTGGTATACCACCATGTTTAGTTATGTTAGGGTGGTAGTAGTCAGGGTCCGCTTTTTGATACTCTGTGTAAGCAGTTAGTGGCGATGCTAACATAGACTGAATCTTGGGTAGTTATAGTATAGCCACTAGCCCATAGGGGGCCTATTTTGGGGATATCATTGTAGATTCTTTTGGGTGTATCATTCAAGCACTGACCCATAGCGGGTTATGTCGAAATGATGCCGATGTAGGACTGATGTATGAAAACTGAATCTATGTGATGATGGTAGGAATGTAATGTGTACTGATGTTTATGTAATATATACTGATGTTTATTAATGAATGGAATATGTGTTGTGTATCGAGATTGGAAATTGTATTAATTGTATGTATTTTTCTTAATGTTGTGTAGAATGGCACCAAAACGGTCAGCTCAAATGTCAGAAGTGGATGTGAGTCGTCTGATTGCTCGACAGTTAGAGGCGGTGATACCGGATATAGTATCGCGCATCGTCGCCAGTATTAATAATACGACCAATCCAGCACCTGCGAGCAATCAAATGACCACCAATAATGATGGGGAACAAAATGTGAACCCTCCACCGAACGGTAACCCGATTCCGAGTAATGACGCACCGCCTAGGGTGGTCGTTACAGACAGTAATGGCCCTATACCTAGTGTGGAAACAAACCGCACTGAACCGACTCCTGCAACTAGGGGATGTTCAATCAAAGATTTTATGTTGTGCAAACCTCTAGAATTTAGCGGGTCTGAGGGACCAAATGGGTTGGTTAAGTGGATTGAGAAAATAGAGTCTGTTGTGAACATCAGCAACTGCTCTGAGGATTACGTTGTTAAGTATGCTACCTGCACGTTCACGGACCATGCCTTGACATGGTTGAACACAATAGTGCAAACTCGCGGTCAGGCAGCGACAAACCGCATGACCTGGGCAGAGCTCAAGGCCCTTGTACTGGAGCATTTCTGCCCGAAAAACGAACTGCAGAAATTAGAAAACGAATTGTGGAACATGGAGATGCAGGGGGCAGACCACTTGGGTTATACAAACCGATTCAATGAGTTGTCGCGATTGGTGCCATGGTTGGTCACCACAGAGTCAAAGAGGGTTGAGCGTTATATATGGGGACTAACTCCAGTAGTAAGGAGTATAGTCAACGCTGGGGGACACCAGACGTTTGAGGGTGCGGTGACGCAAGCTGGTATCGTCACATACGATTTCGTGAGGAGCGGGTCACTGAAGGTGGCAGGAGAGTCCGCTGGAGGAAAGCGAGGTACGTATGACAATAGGATCCAGGAGAAGCAGCAAAATAAACGTGCTAGGCCCGCTGCCCAGAACTACGCCATGACTAGTTCAGGCGGAAGGCAGGAACCACATAAAGGGACGTTCCCTAAGTGTGGGAAATGCGGTTACCAGCATGGTGGCGAGTGCAGGGGGGCAGTGTGCCATCGGTGTGGCAGGAACGGGCACTACGCACCGAGTTGTAGGACAAACCTAAAAATCTGAACCGACAACCGCAACCTATCCGTGCGCAGCCATTTAGGACCCAACCAGCCCGACAACAATACCCACAAGGAAACCAAATGATGACCACCAGCCGTGCTTGCTTTGAATGCGGCAGCACAGATCACTTCAAGAGAAACTGTCCGAAACTGAACTAGGGAGGGAACGGGAGGCAAACCATGGGTCAGGCATCGTCGTTCAATCCGGCGAGAGGTCGAGCATTTTGATGGGGGCGAACGAAGCACGCCAGGACCCCAGCGTAGTGACAGGTACATTCCTCATCTCTGATCATTACGCTTCTGTATTATTTGATACGGGCGCCGATAGAAGTTTTGTCTCCGTTAAGTTCCTATCAATAGCAAACCTTTCGATTAGTGAAACCATAGAACGTTATACCGTAGAAGTCGCTAACGGTAAAACCATGATAGTTAATCGGATAGTTCGGAATTGCCCTTTTATTCTGAACGATCAATCCTTCCTGATTGACTTATTACCGGTAGAATTAGGTAGTTTTGAAGTGATAGTGGGAATGGATTGGTTAGCACGTAACAAAGTGGAAATAATCTGTGAAAAGAAAATCGTCAAGATCCGGGTGTAGGATGACGAAGAGGTGTTAGTGCAAGGAGAGAAGTCGGGCACAATGATACCATTTATATCCCACCTTAAGGTGTTAAAATATATACGCCAGGGATACGTGGCGTATCTAGCGAACTTGATGGCCACAGATTCTGAGGAGAAACGGGTGGATGATATCCCGGTGGTACGCGAATTTCCACAAGTTTTCCCAAAAGAACTTCCTGGATTACCGCCAACCCGACTGGTCGAATTCAGAATCGATTTAATACCTCAAGCTGGCCGTGTTGCTAAAGCACCCTACCGACTTGCACCGTCCGAGATGCAAGAATTATCCAATCAGTTGCAAGAATTGTTGGATAAAGGATTTATACGTCCTAGTCATTCCCCGTGGGGTGCACCTGTATTATTCGTGAAAAAGAAGGACGGGAGCCTTCGAATGTGCATTGATTACAGGGAGTTGAACAAGTTAACAATCAAAAATAGGTACCCTCTTCCCCGAATTGATGACCTGTTTGACCAGCTGCAAGGTGCGAGCTATTTCTCAAAAATCGATCTTAGATCGGGATACCATCAGGTTAGACTTCAGGAAGAAGATATCCCAAAAACCGCATTCCGGACTCGCTACGGCCATTACGAGTTCTTAGTTATGCCTTTCGGGCTAACAAATGCGCCGGCGGTGTTCATGGACCTCATGAATCGAGTCTGTAAACCTTATCTCGACAAATTCGTCATCGTGTTTATTGACGATATTCTGATTTACTCGAAAAGTAAAGAAGAGCACGAGCAACACTTAAGAATAATTTTAGAACTTCTGAATCAGGAGAAGTTGTATGCAAATTCTCCAAGTGTAACTTCTGGTTACAAGAAGTGCAATTCCTCGGTCACGTTGTAAACCACCAAGGAATACAAGTTGATCCGAGTAAGGTGGAAGCAATTAAGAATTGGCAAGCGCCTAAAACGCCAAAGGAAATCCGCCAATTCTTAGGCTTAGCTGGATATTATCGTCGGTTTATAGAGAATTTTTCCAGCATCGCCCAACCTTTAACTCTCCTGACTCAAAAGGATCGAAAGTATGAATGGGGAGAAGAGCAGAAAGCGGCATTTCAAACGTTAAAGCAAAAATTGTGCCAAGCGCCAATTTTAAGTCTCCCCGATGGAGACGATGGTTTTGTCGCGTATTGTGACGCATCGCGTAGAGGGTTAGGATGCGTATTGATGCAAAATAATAAGGTTATAGACTATGCTTCCCGACAGTTAAAAGTACACGAGAAAAATTACACTACTCACGACTTAGAACTAGGAGCGGTTATCTTCGCACTTAAAATCTGGAGACATTATCTCTACGGTACGAAGTGCACCATCTTCACCGATCATAAAAGTTTGCAGCACATATTCGATCAGAAAGAACTGAATATGAGGCAACGAAGATGGGTCGAGCTGTTAAGCGATTATGACTGTGACATCCGTTATCACCTCGGCAAAGCTAACGTCGTAGCCGATGCCTTGAGTAGGAAAGATCGGGTTAAGCCATTGCGAGTGCGAGCACTGGGGATGATAGTCCAGTCGAACTTTTCGGACCTGATTCGAGTCGCTCAACGTGAGGCGTTGAAAGAGGAACAATTGGAAAAGGAGGGACTTTACGGCAATGAGAAGAATTTCGAATAGCGTGTGGACGAAATTCTCTATTTCAAAATCGGATTTGGATCCCGACCCTCCATGACCTTCGTGAATTAATCATGGACGAAGCGCATAGATCGAAATATTCCATACATCCGGGATCGGATAAGATGTACAAGGATGTGAAGGAGTTCTACTGGTGGCCAGGTATGAAAAATGACATAGCAACGTATGTCGGTAAGTGCACGACTTGTGCGAGAGTTAAAGCGCAGCACCAGAAACCCTCAGGGATGTTACAACAACCAGAAATTCCCGAATGGAAGTGGGAGCAAATCACGATGGATTTTGTGACACATCTTCCTAAAACGTCCCGAGGACATGATGCAATTTGGGTAATCGTGGATCGATTAACCAAATCGGCACATTTTATCCCGATTAGAAATAATTATAACACTGAGAGACTTGCACAGATTTATATAAATGAAATTGTGTCTCGTCATGGGATACCCATCTCAATAATCTCCGATCGGGATAGCCATTTCACTTCCAATCTTTGGCAAGCTGTGCAAGAAGCGCTGGGAACGCGTATTGATCTAAGCACAGCTTACCACCCTCAGATCGATGGTCAGTCCGAGAGGACCATCCAAACTCTGGAGGATTTGCTTCGTGCATGCGTACTGGATTTTAAGGGAAATTGGGATCAACATCTCCCACTCGTTGAATTTTCCTATAATAACAGTTACCATAGCAGTATAAAGGCAGCGCCTTACGAAGCATTGTATGGTCGGAAGTGCCGATCACCACTCTGCTAGACTGAAGTGGGCGACACTCAGGTTATTAGATCAGACCTGGTCCATGAAACGACCAACAAATTCCTCGAAATTAGGAACAATCTAAAGGCCGAGCGGGATCGGCAGAAGAGTTATGCCGATACCCGTAGAAAACCGTTGTCGTTTGAGAAAGGTGATAAAGTGTATTTGAAGGTATCACCTTGGAAGGGTGTAGTCAGATTTGGAAAGGCGGGGAAGTTAGCCCCTAGATATATTGGACCATTCAATATTACTGCAAAAATCGGTCCCGTAGCATACCGATTAGAACTACCCGATGAACTGAGTGCAGTTCACAACGTGTTTCACGTATCGAACTTGAAAAGATGTATGGCGGATGAGACATCGGTGTTACCTTTAGAGGGTTTCCAAATAATTGATAAGCTCAATTTCGTAGAGGAACCCATAGAAATAGTAGACGGGAAAATCAAGCAGCTTAGACACAATAAGATTTCGTTGGTCAAAGTTAGATGGAATTCGCAACGAGGCCCAGAACATACATGGGAACGAAAGGACGAATTCCGGAAGAAATACCCTTATCTATTTCCTCAAAAGGAAGTAGTCGACGCGTAAAATTTTGAGGACGAAATTTCTTTTACCGGGGGAGAATGTAACGATTCCGGCAAAATCAGGTATACCCTAACTGGTATATACTATTTATGTGTTATTTAATAATGAATATATGAATTATAATGTGTTTATACGAGTATGTATGATTCACATTTCGGATTATACTCGAATATACAGTTAATCGTATTGGAAATACCATTAACCGATTAACGGTTATTGAAGCCTGAACGAATCGAGGATTTCTTTATAAACGAGATATATAATATTTAGTGATGTTTACGAAGAATTAAAGCTTCGGGATAAGTGAATTAAAGCACAGAAAAAGAATTTTCGATTTAATGGTACGTCGGTACATTAAACGAAACCATTAATACCAAACCGAGCAAGAGACGATCGATCAAGCCGAAAAGATGCGCGATTATTAATAATATGATGTTCTAAGATAATGAAAGTCATGGTTTAAGTTTTTGAAGTTTTTAAATCGGTTTTATATAAATTTCATTTTTAAGCCGAAAAACGACCGTTTTAGCCTTGTTTTAAGCCGAATTAAACGTTTAACCGAAAAACAAACTGAACCAGATTATCCAAAACGTTATTCAGATTACGGGAATCCAAATATGTGGCTAGAAATGGAGAGGTGGGTCCCACCCCACCCCCCATGTGTTCCGATCGGAATTAAAGGGGATACCCCTTTACCTTATTATTTTTTTTTTTTACACCACATTCAACAAATCTTCATTTCCTCTCAACATCATGATCTAAAAACCGAGTTTTGTAGCAAGAACAACGAGGTAAAGATCGAGTTATATTCGTTTTCATCTTCCTTTCTCGAGTTTAATTACAAGAAAATGAGGTTTCAAGTGAAAAAAGGGTGAAAACCCGAGATGAAACCGATTCTTGCATGATCAAGTGATGTATACGGGTTATACAAGGGATCTTGGTCCAAAAAAGGAGTTAAACGAACCAAAAACGAATTTTTACGGTTTAAATCTTTGTTTTTATATCATAACCGAAACCATGAAAGAAATGGCTTGATTGTGGGTGTAACTTGCTTGGTGTGGTGTTATTGTGCTTGTAGGTGTTGTATCTAGTTGTTAGCAAAGGCTAGAAAGCGAGATCCTTGCGGTTTGAAGCTAGAAACACAAGGTAGTTCGGTTTTTGTATGATGATTGAGATTTGGACAGATTGTGATGTGTTTAGAGTTAGGTCATGAAATTTTACAGAGGTGTTAGGTATATGAAAATATGAATTCTGTGAATATTTGGTAATTTTTGGACAAAGGATGAATATTTGGTGAATTTAATGCTCGGTTTTGGCCAAAAATGGTGAAAAATAGTTAAATATCATGAAAAATTCTGGAAAATTCCAGATAAGCTTTTTATAACATGTATAAGTCACACACAAAAGTTTAGGTCAGTTGGAGAAGTCCAAGTAGGCTTTTCGGTTAAACGAGTTCTAGGGTTTTCTAGCTCGGTTTTAGTGAAAATTGCATGTAAAAAGGGATTTTTTTTCTGGAAAAATTACAGGGGATTATGGGGATGGCAGGGGTCATCCAGGAAAAATTTGGGATTTTTCTAAGGTCGCTTAGTATTTACGACATATTTAGTGTTTAAATGGTGTTTAAATATGGATAAATAAATTTTAAATATAAAAATTAATTCTGGAAATATTTTTATAAATTTCCCACTGTCAAAAAGTGATATGTGCAAAATTTCAAGATTTGAGACTAAACGGATAATTATTTGTGCTAAAAAGAAAATAAAAACAAACTTTTAAGGCTTAAAACGCGTAAACCGGTAAAGTTCGCCTAAGCGAGCTGACTGGTGTATAAAAACCCTAAAAATGAACTATTTTCATATAATTGAGCTAAACAAGTAAAAATGAATCATCCGAAAATAATTCGGATGATTTGAGTAATTTTTTCCCGATTTAACAGTTTCCGGTGCACTAAAGACGGAAACGGCCCCGCGGCCAAACTGGGCGTCTAAACCGAGCTCTAATTTCACAACTTTAATTAAATTATCAGTCAACAACCATTTTTTGGGTCGTGTGTGACCAAACTCATTTTTGAAACGTAAAAACGGATAACCGTGCTAGGCACGCAAAACGGGAAAAACCGTGCTATGAATGTAAACCATAAGGCTTTAAGCTGTAGTTGGGCTTGTGTATTGAGTACCCTATATATAGAATGCATTGTATTGGGTTCTAGGTTGGGAATTCAATTGTTGGTGAGCAGTGGTTGAACACTTTCATAGCCACCGTCTAGAGAGCATAAGATTCTGTGTGAATCATTTTATGTATTAGACGATTTATTGAAAATAGAATCGTATGTATTGAAACCATACTACATCGTGTTCATCTTGTTCTTTATTTATATTATTCTTGAATCACCACGCTATTAGGATTCCACACTAACATTATGTTTGGTTAATATCATCTTGTAGCGATCCAGGTTGAGTATTGGATGCAGATGATGATGTTGTTGATCATGTTCAAGTAAAGAGTCTGAAGGTTTTGAAAGCATCAATCTAAGGGGAAGATTGTTGGGCCATAATTTGTTTAGACTGACGCATATCAAAAGGATAAAATTTGGTTAGACTGACGCATATCAAAAGGCCATGACATGATCAAGACTAAAGTGACATAAAGAAAGAAGAGTTGAAGAAATGCATCGATGTAATACCGAAATCCCTATGGATTTCGGTTAGGTTAGTCTGAAGTAAAACAAACAAGAACGAAGCTACAAACTAAGGAGAAGATTGTTGGGTCCATATTTGGTAGTTTGTACATAGTTATATGTTTATTGGGTTTCATATTGGGCTATGAATGTAAACCGAGAACCATAAGGCTTTGAGCTGTAGTTGGGCTTGTGTATTGAGTACCCTATATATAGAATGTATTGTATTGGGTTCTAGGTTGGGAATTCAATTGTTGGTGAGCAGTGGTTGAACACTTTCATAGCCACCGTCTAGAGAGCATAAGATTCTGTGTGAATCGTTTTATGTATTAGACAATTTATTGACAATAGAATCGTATTCATTGAAACCATGTTACATCGTGTTCATCTTGTTCTTCATTTATATTGTTCTTGAATCACCACGGTGTTATGATTCCGCACTAACATCGTGTTTGGTTGATATCATCTTGTAGTGATCGAGGTAGAGTATTTGATGCAGATGCTGATGTTGTTGATCATGTTCAATTAATGAGTCTGAAGGTTTTGAAAGCATCAGTCTAAGGGGAAGATTGTTGGGCCTTAATTTGGTTAGACTAACGCATATCAAAAGGCTATGATTTGTTTAGACTGACGCATATCAAAAGGCCATGACATGATCAAGACTAAAGTGACATAAAAAAAGATGAGTTGAAGAATTGCATTGGTGTAATACCGAAATCCCTATGGATTGTGTACTGAGTACCCTATATATAGAATGCATTGTATAGGGTTCTAGGTTGAGAGTTCAGTTGCTGGTGAGCAGTGGTTGAACACTTTCATAGCCACCGTCTAGAAAGCATAAGATTCTGTGTGAATCGGTTTATGTATTAGGCGATTTATTGATAATTAAATCGCATGCATTGAAACCATATTACATCGTGTTCATCATGTTTTTCATTTATATTGTTCTTGAATCACCACGGTGTTAGGATTCCGCACTAGCATCGTGTTTGGTTGATATCATCTTCGTGTGATCCAGTTAGAGTATTGGATTCAGATGCTGATGTTGTTCATCATGTTCAAGTAAAGAGTCTGAAGGTTTTGAAAGCATCAGTCTAAGGGAGAGATTGTTGGGCCATAATTTGGTTAGACAAACGCATATCAAAACATCCATAATTTGGTTAGACTGACCCATATCAAATGGCTTTAACATGATCAAGACTAAAGTGACATAAACAAAGAAGAGTTGAAGATTTGCATTGGTGTAATACCGAATTCCCTATGGATTTCGGTTAGGCTAGTCTGAAGTGAAATAAACAAGAACCAAGCTACAAATCAAGGGTGAGATTGTTGGGTCCATATTTGGTGGTTGTACATAGTTATATGTTTATTGGATTTCGTATTGGGCAATGAATGTAAACCGAGATCATTACGGATCTCGGTGGGCTTGTGTATTGAGTACACTTTATATAGGGTTCTAGGTTGGGATTTCAGTTGTTGGTGAGCAGTGGTAGAACACTTTCATAGCCACCGTCTAGAGAGCATAAGATTCTGTGTGAATCGTTTTATGTATTAGACGATTTATTGATAATAGAATCATATGCATTGAAACCATGTTACATCGTGTTCATCTTGTTCTTCATTTATATTGTTCTTGAATCACCACGGTGTTAGGATTCCGCACTAACATCGTGTTTGGTTGATATCATCTTGTAGTGTTCCAGGTAGAATATTGGATGCAGATGATGATGTTGTTGATCATGTTCAAGTAAAGAATCTGAAGGTTTTGAAAGCATCAGTCTAAGGGGGAGATTGTTAAGCCTTAATTTGGTTAGACTGACGCATATCAAAAGGCCATGACATGATCAAGACTAAAGTGACATAAAAAAAGACGAGTTGAAGAATTGCATTGGTGTAATATCGAAATCCCTATGGATTTTGGTTAGGCTAGTCTGAAGTGAAATAAACAAGAACGAAGCTACAAACCAAGGGGGGATTGTTGGGTCCATATTTTGTGGTTTGTACTTAGTTATATGTTTATTGGGTTTCGTATTGGGATGGGATATGGGCAATAGTTGGGCTTGTGTATTGAGTACCCTATATATAGAATGCATTGTATAGGGTTCTAGGTTGAGAGTTTAGTTGCTGGTGAGCAGTGGTTGAACACTTTCATAGCCACCGTCTAGAAAGCATAAGATTCTGTGTGAATCGGTTTATGTATTAGGAGATTTATTGATAATTAAATTGTATGCATTGAAACCATATTACATCGTGTTCATCATGTTTTGCATTTATATAGTTCTTGAATCACCACGGTGTTATGATTCCGCACGAACATCGCGTTTGGTTGATATCATCTTCTAGTGATCCAGGGAGAGTATAGGATTCAGATGCTGATGTTGTTCATCATGTTCAAGTAAAGAGTCTGAAGGTTTTGAAAGCATCTGTCTTAGGGAGAGATTGTTGGGCCATAATTTGGTTAGACAGACGCATATCAAAAGGCCATAATTTGGTTAGACTGACGCATATTAAAAGGGTTTGACATGATCAAGACTAAAGTGACATAAACAAAGAAGAGTTGAATAATTGCATTGGTGTAATACCGAATTCCCTATGGATTTCGGTTAGGCTAGTCTGAAGTGAAATAAACAAGAACCAAGCTACAAATCAAGGGTGAGACTGTTGGGTCCATATTCGGTGGTTTTGCATAGTTATATGTTTATTGGATTTCGTATTGGGCAATGAATGTAAACTGAGATCATTATGGATCTCGGTGGGCTTTGGGCTATAGTTGGGCTTGTGTATTGAGTACACTTTATATAGAATGCCTTGTATAGGGTTCTAGGTTGGGATTTCAGTTGTTGGTGAGCAGTGGTAGAACACTTTCACAGCCACCGTCTAGAGAGCATAAGACTCTGTGTGAATCGTTTTATGTATTAGAAGATTTATTGATAATATATTCATATGCATTGATACCATGTTACATCGTGTTCATCTTGTTGTTCATTTATATTGTTCTTGAATCACCTCGGTAGTAGGATTCCGCACTAACATCGTGTTTGGTTGATATCATCTTGAAATGATCCAGGTAGAGTATTGGATGCAGATGCTGATGTTGTTGATCATGTTCAAGTAAAGAGTCTGAAGGTTTTGAAAGCCTCAGTCTAAGGGGGAGATTGTTGGGCCTTAATTTGGTTAGACTGACGCAAATCAAAAGGCCAAAATTTGGTTAGGCTGACGAATATCAAAAGGCCATGACATGATCAAGACTAAAGTGACATAAACAAAGATGAGTTGAAGAATTGCATTGGTCTAATACCGAAATTCCTATGGATTTCGGTTAGGATAGTTTGAAGTAAATAAACAAGAACGTAGCTACAAACCAAGGGTGAGATTGTTGAGTCCATATTTGGTGGTTTGTACATAGTTATATGTTTATTGGATTTCGTATTGGGTAATGAATGTAAACCGAGATCATTATGGATCTCGGTGGGCTTTGGGCTATAGTTGGGCTCGTGTATTTTGTACCCTATATATAGAATGCATTGTATAGTGTTCTAGGTTAAGAGTTCAGTTGTTGGTGAGCAGTGGTTGAACACTTTCATAGACACCGTCTAGAGAGAATAAGATTTTGTGTGAATCGGTTTATGTATTATACGATTTATTGATAATTGAATCGTATGCATTGAAACCATATTACATCTTGTTCATCATGTTTTTCATTTATATTGTTCTTGAATCACCACGGTATAAGGATTCCGCACTAACATCGTGTTTGGTTGATATCATCTTGTAGTGATCCAGGTAGAGTATTGGATTCTGATGCTGATGTTGTTCATCTTGTTCAAGTAAAGAGTCTGAAGGTTTTGAAAGCATCAGTCTAAGGGGAACATTGTTAAGCCATAATTTGTTTAGACTGACGCATATCAAAAGGACAAAATTTGGTTAGACTGACGCATATCAAAAGGCCATGACATGATCAAGACTAAAGTGACATAATGAAAGGAGAGTTGAAGAATTGCATCGATGTAATACCGAAATCCCTATGGATTTCGGTTAGGTTAGTCTGAAGTAAAACAAACAAGAACGAAGCTACAAACTATGGGGAAGATTGTTGGGTCCATATTTGGTTGTTTGTACATAGTTATATGTTTATTGGGTTTCGTATTGGGCTATGAATGTAATCCGAGAACCATAACGCTTTGAGCTGTAGTTGGGCTTGTGTATTGAGTACCCTATATATAGAATGCATTGTATTGGGTTCTAGGTTGGGAATTCAATTGTTGGTGAGCAGTGGTTGAACACTTTCATAGCCACCGTCTAGAGAGCATAAGATTCTGTGTGAATCGTTTTATTAGACGATTTATTGATAATAGATTCGTATGCATCGAAACCATGTTACATCGTGTTCATCTTGTTCTTCATTTATATTGTTCTTGAATCACCACGGTGTTAGGACACCGCACTAACATCGTGTTTGGTTGATATCATCTTGTAGTGATCCAGGTAAAGTACTGGATGCAGATGCTGATTATGTTGATCATGTTCAAGTAAAGAGTCTGAAGGTTTTGAAAGCATCTGTCTAAGGGAGAGATTGTTGGGCCATAATTTGGTTAGACAGACGCATATCAAAAGGCCATAATTTGGTTAGACTGACGCATATCAAAAGGCTTTGACATGATCAAGACTAAAGTGACATAAAAAAGAAGAGTTGAATAATTGCATTGGTGTAATACCGAATTCCCTATGGATTTCGGTTAGGCTAGTCTGAAGTGAAATAAACAAGAACCAAGCTACAAATCAAGGGTGAGATTGTTGGGTCCATATTCGGTGGTTTTGCATAGTTATATGTTTATTTGATTTCGTATTGGGCAATGAATGTAAACCAAGATCATTAAGGATCTCGGTGGGCTTTGGGCTATAGTTGGGCTTGTGTATTGAGTACACTTTATATAGAATGCATTGTATAGGGTTCTAGGTTGGGATTTCAGTTGTTGGTGAGCAGTGGTAGAACACATTCATAGCCACCGTCTAGAGAGCATAAGATTCTGTGTGAATCGTTTTATGTATTAGACGATTTATTGATAATGGAATCGTATGCATTGAAACCATGTTACATCGTGTTCATCTTGTTCTTCATTTATATTGTTCTTGAATCACCACGGTGTTAGGATTCCGCACTAACATCGTGTTTGGTTGTTATCATCTTGTAGTGATCCAGGTAGAGTATTGGATGCAGATGCTGATGTTGTTGATCATGTTCAAGTAAAGAGTCATAAAGTTTTGAAAGCATCAGTCTAAGGGGGAGATTGTTGGGCCTTAATTTGGTTAGACTGACGCATATCAAAAGGCCATGACATGATCAAGACTAAAGTGACAAAAAAAAAGAGGAGTTGAAGAATTGCATTGGTGTAATACCGAAATCCCTATGGATTTTGGTTAGGCTAGTCTGAAGTGAAATAAACAAGAACGAAGCTACAAACCAAGGGGGGATTGTTGGGTCCATATTTGGTGGTTTGTACTTAGTTATATATTTATTGGGTTTCGTATTGGGCTGGGATATGGGCTATTGTTGGGCTTGTGTATTGAGTACCCTATATATTGAAAGCATTTTATAGGGTTCTAGGTTGAGAGTTCAGTTGCTGGTGAGCAGTGGTTGAACACTTTCATAGCCACCGCCTAGAAAGCATAAGATTCTGTGTGAATCGGTTTATGTATTAGGCGATTTATTGATAATTAAATCGTATGCATTGAATCCATAATACATCGTGTTCATCATGTTTTGCATTTATATAGTTCTTGAATCACCACGGTGTTTGGATTCCGCACTAACAGCGTGTTTGGTTGATATCATCTTCTAGTGATCCAGGTAGAGTATTGGATTCAGATGCTGATGTTGTTCATCATGTTCAAGTAAAGAGTCTGAAGGTTTTGAAAGCATCTGTCTAAGGGAGAGATTGTTGGGCCATAATTTGGTTAGACAGACGCATATCAAAAGGCCATAATTTGGTTAGACTGACGCATATTAAAAGGCTTTGACATGATCAAGACTAAAGTGGCATAAACAAAGAAGAGTTGAAGAATTGCATTGGTGAAATACCTAATTCCCTATGGATTTAGGTTAGGCTAGTCTGAAGTGAAATAAAAAAGAACCAAGCTACAAATCACGGGTGAGATTGTTGGGTCCATATTCGGTGGTTTTACATAGTTATATGGTTATTGGGTTTCGTATTGGGCTGAGCTTTGGGCTATAGTTGGGCTCGTGTATTTTGTACCCTATATATAGAATGCATTGTATAGTGTTCTAGGTTGAGAGTTCAGTTGTTGGTGAGCAGTGGTTGAACACTTTCATAGACACCGTCTAGAGAGAATAAGATTTTGTGTGAATCGGCTTATGTATTAGACGATTTATTGATAATTGAATCGTATGCATTGAAACCATATTACATCATGTTCATCATGTTTTTAATTTATATTGTTCTTGAATCACCACGGTATTAGGATTCCGCACTAACAACGTGTTTGGTTGATATCATCTTGTAGTGATCCAGGTAGAGTATTGGATTCTGATGCTGATGTTGTTCATCATGTTCAAGTAAAGAGTCTGAAGGTTTTGAATGCATCAGTCTAAGGGGGGGATTGTTGGGTCATAATTTGGTTAGACAAACGCATATCAAAAGGCCAAAATTTGGTTAGACTGACTCATATCAAAAGGCTTTGACATGATCAAGACTAAAGTGACATAAACAAAGAAGAGTTGTAGAATTGCATTGGTGTAATAGCGAATTCCTTATGGATTTCGGTCAGGCTAGTCTGAAGTGAAATAAACAAGAACCAAGCTACAAACCAAGGGGGAGATTCTTGGGTCCATATTTGGTGGTTTGTACTTAGTTATATGTTTATTAGGTTTCGTATTGGGCTATGAATGTAAACCGAGATCCTTATGGATCTTGGTGGGCTTTGGGCTATAGTTGGGCTTTTGTGTTGAGTACCCTATATATAGAATGCATTGTATAGGGTTCTAGGTTGGGAGTTCAGTTGTTGGTGAGCAGTGGTTTAACATTTTCATAGCCACCGTGTGCACATCATAAGATTCTGTGTGAATCGTTTTATGTATTAGAATATTTATTGATAATAGAATCGTATGCATTGAAACCATATTACATCGTGTTCATCTTGTTCTTCATTTATATTGTTCTTGAATCACCACGGTGTTAGGATTGCGCACGAACATCGTGTTTGGTAGATATCATCTTGTAGTGATCAATGTAGAGTATTGGATGCAGATGCTGATGTTGTTGATTATGTTCAACTAAAGAGTCTGAAGATTTTGAAAGCATCAGTCTAAGTGGGAGATTGTTGGGAATTAATTTGTTTCGACCGACGCATTTCAAAAGGCCATAATTTGGTTAGACTGACGCATATCAAAAGGCCATGACATGATCAAGACTTAAGTGACATAAACAAAGACGAGTTGAAAAAATGCATTGGTCTAATACCGAAATCCCCATTAATTTCGGTTTGGCTAGTCTGAAGTGAATAAAACAAGAACGTTGCTACAAACCAAGGGTGAGATTGTTGGGTCCATATTTGGTGGTTTGTACATAGTTGTATGTTTATTGGATTTCGTATTGGGCAATGAATGTAAACCGAGATCATTATGGATCTCGGTGGGCTTTGGGCTATAGTTGGGCTTGTGTATTGAGTACTCTTTATATAGAATTCATTGTACAGGTTTCTAGGTTGGGAGTTCAGTTGGTGGTGAGCAGTAGTTGAACACTTTCATAGCCACCGTCTAGAGAGCATAAGATTATGTGTGAATCGTTTTATGTATTAGACGATTTATTGACAATAGAATCGTATGTATTGAAACCATAGTACATCGTGTTCATCTTGTTCTTCATTTATATTATTCTTGAATCACCACGGTGTTAGGATTCCGCACTAACATCATGTTTGGTTGATATCATCTTGTAGTGATCCAGGTAGAGTATTGGATGTAGATGCTGATGTTGTTGATCATGTTCAAGTAAAGAGTCTGAAGGTTTTGAAAGCATCATTCTAAGGGGGAGATTGTTGGGCCATAATTTGGTTAGACGGACGCACATCAAAAGGCCATAATTTGGTTAGGCTGACGCATATCAAAAGGCCATGACATAATCAAGACTAAAGTGACATAAAGAAAGAAGAGTTGAAGAATTGCATCGATGTAATACCGAAATCCCTATGGATTTCGGTTTGGCTCATCTGAAGTAAAAAAACAAGAACGAAGCTACAAACTAGGGGGAGATTGTTGGGACCATATTTGGTGGTTTGTACTTAGTTATATGTTTATTGGGTTTCGTATTGGGCTATGAATATAAACCGAGAACCATAAGGCTTTGGGCTGTAGTTGGGCTTGTGTATTGAGTACCCTATATATAGAATGCGTTGTATTGGGTTTTAGCTTTGGAGTTCAGTTGTTGGTGAGCAGTGGTTGAACACTTTCATAGCCACCGTCTAAAGAACATAAGTTTATGTGTGAATCGTTTTATGTGTTAGACGATTTATTGATAATAGAATCGTATTCATTGAAACCATGTTACATCGTGTTCATCTTGTTCTTCATTTATATTGTTCTTTAATCACCACGGTGTTAGGATTCCGCACTAACTTTGTGTTTGGTTGATATCATCTTGTAGTGATCCAGGTAGAGTATTGGATGCAGATGCTGATGTTGTTGATCATGTTCAAGTAAAGAGTCTGAAGGTTTTGAAAGCATCAGTCTAAGGGGGAGATTGTTGGGCCATAATTTGGTTAGACTGACGCATATCAAAAGGCCATGATTTGGTTAGACTTACGCATATCAAAAGGCCATGACATGATCAAACCTAAAGTGACATAAACAAAGCCGAGCTGAAGAATTGCATTGGTTAATACCTAAATCCCTATGGATTTCGGTTAGGCTAGTCTAAAGTGAAATAAATAAGAACGAAGCTACAAACCAAGGGGGGATTGTTGGGTCCATATTTGGTGGTTTGTACTTAGTTATATGTTTATTGGGTTTCGTATTGGGCTGGGCTTTGGGCTATTGTTGGGCTTGTATATTGATTACCCTATATATAGAATGTATTGTATAGGGTTCTAGGTTGAGTGTTCAGTTGTTGGTGAGCAGTGGTTGAACACTTTCATAGCCACCGTCTAGAGAACATAAGATTCTGTGTGAATTGATTTACGTATTAAACGATTTATTGATAATTGAATCGTATGCATTGAAACCATACTACATCGTGTTCATCATGTTTTTCATTTATATTGTTCTTGAATCACCACGGTGTTAGGATTCTGCACTAACATCGTGTTTGGTTGATATCATCTTGTAGTGATCGAGGTAGAGTATTCGATTTTGATGCTGATGTTGTTCATCATGTTCAAGTAAAGAGTCTGAAGGTTTTGAAAGCATCAGTCTAAGGGGGAGATTGTTGGGTCATAATTTGGTTAGACAGACGCATATCAAAAGGCCATAATTTGGTTAGATTGACGCATATCAAAAGACATTGACATGATCAAGACTAAAGTGACATAAACAAATAAGAGTTGAAGAAATGCATTGGTATAATACCGAATTCCCTATGGATTTCGGTCAGGCTAGTCTGAAGTGAAATAAACAAGAACCAAGCAACAAACCAAGGGGGAGATTCTTGGGTACATATTTGATGGTTTGTACTTAGTTATATGTTTATTAGGTTTTGTATTGGGCTATGATTGTAAACCGAGATCCTTATGGACCTCGGTGGGCTTTGGGCTATAGTTGGGCTTCTGTTTTGAGTATCCTATATATATAATGCATTGTATAGGGATCTAGGTTGGAAGTTCAGGTGTTGGTGAGCAGTAGTTGAACATTTTCATAGCCACCGTCTAGAGAGCATAAGATTCTGTGTGAATCGTTTTATGTATTAGACCATTTATTAATAATAGAATCGTATGCAT
The DNA here is from genome assembly GCF_021521415.1 of Bidens hawaiensis. Classification (NCBI taxonomy): domain Eukaryota; kingdom Viridiplantae; phylum Streptophyta; class Magnoliopsida; order Asterales; family Asteraceae; genus Bidens; species Bidens hawaiensis. The sequence goes on from NW_027492069.1 coordinate 353,195, forward strand.
TGAAACCATATTACATCGTGTTCATCTTGTTCTTCATTTATATTGTTCTTGAATCACCACTGTGTTAGGATTGCGCACTAACATCGTGTTTGGTAGATACCATCTTGTAGTGATCCAGGTAGAGTATTGGATGCAGATGCTGATGTTGTAGATTATGTTCAAGTAAAGAGTCTGAAGGTTTTGAAAGCATCAGTCTATGGGGGAGATTGTTAGGCCTTAATTTGTTTCGACTGACGCATATCAAAAGGCCATAATTTGGTTAGACTGACACATATCAAAAGGCCTTGACATGATCAAGACTAAAGTGACATAAACAAATGCGAGTTGGAGAATTGCATTGGTCTAATACCGAAATCCCTATGGATAGGGATTTCGGTTAGGCTAGTCTGAAGTGAAAAAACAAGAACGTAGCTACAAACCAAGGGTGAGATTGTTGGGTCCATATTTGGTGGTTTGTACATAGTTATATGTTTATTGGATTTCGTATTGGGAAATGAATGTAAACCGAGATCATTATGGATCTCGGTGGGCTTTGGCTATAGTTGGGCTTGTGTATTGAGTACCCTTTATATAGAATGCATTGTATAGGGTTCTAGGTTGGGAGTTCAGTTGTTGGTGAGCAGTGGTTGATCACTTTCACAGCCACCGTCTAAAGAGCATAAGATTCTGTGTGAATTGATTTACGTATTAAACGATTTATTGATAATTGAATCGTATGCATTGAAACCATACTACATCGTGTTCATCATGTTTTTCATTTATATTGTTCTTGAATCACCACGGTGTTAGGATTCTGCACTAACATCGTGTTTGGTTGATATCATCTTGTAGTGATCCAGGTAGAGTATTGGATGCAGATGCTGATGTTGTTGGTCATGTTCAAGTAAAGAGTCTGAAGGTTTTGAAAGCATCAGTCTAAGGGGGAGATTGTTGGGTCATAATTTGGTTAGACAGACGCATATCAAAAGGCCATAATTTGGTTAGATTGACGCATATCAAAAGACATTGACATGATCAAGACTAAAGTGACATAAACAAATAAGAGTTGAAGAAATGCATTGGTATAATACCGAATTCCCTATGGATTTCGGTCAGGCTAGTCTGAAGTGAAATAAACAAGAACCAAGCAACAAACCAAGGGGGAGATTCTTGGGTACATATTTGATGGTTTGTACTTAGTTATATGTTTATTAGGTTTTGTATTGGGCTATGATTGTAAACCGAGATCCTTATGGACCTCGGTGGGCTTTGGGCTATAGTTGGGCTTCTGTTTTGAGTATCCTATATATATAATGCATTGTATAGGGATCTAGGTTGGAAGTTCAGGTGTTGGTGAGCAGTAGTTGAACATTTTCATAGCCACCGTCTAGAGAGCATAAGATTCTGTGTGAATCGTTTTATGTATTAGACCATTTATTAATAATAGAATCGTATGCATTGAAACCATATTACATCGTGTTCATCTTGTTCTTCATTTATATTGTTCTTGAATCACCACTGTGTTAGGATTGCGCACTAACATCGTGTTTGGTAGATACCATCTTGTAGTGATCCAGGTAGAGTATTGGATGCAGATGCTGATGTTGTAGATTATGTTCAAGTAAAGAGTCTGAAGGTTTTGAAAGCATCAGTCTATGGGGGAGATTGTTAGGCCTTAATTTGTTTCGACTGACGCATATCAAAAGGCCATAATTTGGTTAGACTGACACATATCAAAAGGCCTTGACATGATCAAGACTAAAGTGATATAAACAAATGCGAGTTGGAGAATTGCATTGGTCTAATACCGAAATCCCTATGGATAGGGATTTCGGTTAGGCTAGTCTGAAGTGAAAAAACAAGAACGTAGCTACAAACCAAGGGTGAGATTGTTGGGTCCATATTTGGTGGTTTGTACATAGTTATATGTTTATTGGATTTCGTATTGGGAAATGAATGTAAACCGAGATCATTATGGATCTCGGTGGGCTTTGGCTATAGTTGGGCTTGTGTATTGAGTACCCTTTATATAGAATGCATTGTATAGGGTTCTAGGTTGGGAGTTCAGTTGTTGGTGAGCAGTGGTTGATCACTTTCACAGCCACCGTCTAAAGAGCATAAATTATGTGTGAATCGTTTTATGTATTAGACAATTTATTGAAAATAATATTGTATATATTGAAACCATACTGCATCGTGTTCATCTTGTTCTTCATTTATATTATTCTTGAATCACCACGGTGTTAGGATTCCGCACTAACATCATGTTTGGTTGATATCATCTTGTAGTGATCCAGGTAGAGTATTGGATGCAGATGCTGATGTTGTTGGTCATGTTCAAGTAAAGACTCTGAAGGTTTTGAAAGCATCAGTCTAAGGAGGAGATTGTTGGGCCATAATTTGGTTAGACGGACGCATATCAAAAGGCCATAATTTGGTTAGGCTGACGCATATTAAAAGGCCATGACATAATCAAGACTAAAGTGTCATAAAGAAAGAAGAGTTGTAGAATAGCATCGATGTAATACCGAAATGCCTATGGATTTCGGTTTTAGCTAGTCTGAAGTAAAAAAACAAGAGCGAAGCTACAAACTAAGGGGAAGATTGTTGGGTCCATATTTGGTTGTTTGTACTTAGTTATATGTTTATTGGGTTTCGTATTGGGCTATGAATGTAGACCGAGAACCATAAGGCTCTAGGCTGTAGTTGGGCTTGTGTATTGAGTACCCTATATATAGAATGCATTGTATTGGCTTATAGGTTGGGAGTTCAGTTGTTGGTGAGCAGTGGTTGAACACTTTCATAGCCACCGTCTAGAGAGCATAAGATTCTGTGTGAATCATTTTATGTATTAAACGATTATTGATAATAGAATTGTATTCATTGAAACCATGTTACATCGTGTTCATCTTGTTCTTCATTTATATTGTTATTTAATCACCACGGTGTTAGGATTCCGCACTAACATCGTGTTTGGTTGATATCATCTTGTAGTGATCCAGGTAGAGTATTGGATGCAGATGCTGATGTTGTTGATCATGTTCAAGTAAAGAGCCTGAAGGTTTTTAAAGCATCAGTCTAAGGGGGAGATTGTTAGGCATTAATTTGGTTAGACTTACACATATCAAAAAGCCATGATTTGGTTAGACTAACGCATATCAAAAGACCATGACATGATCAAAACTAAAGTTACATAAACAAAGACGAGTTGAAGAACTGCATTGGTGTAATACCAAAATCCCTATGGATTTCGTTTAGGCTAGTCTGAAGTGAAATAAACAAGAACGAAGCTACAAACTAAGGGGAAGATTGTTGGGTCCATATTTGGTTGTTTGTACTTAGTTATATGTTTATTGGGTTTCGTATTGGGCTATGAATGTAGACCGAGAACCATAAGGCTCTAGGCTGTAGTTGGGCTTGTGTATTGAGTACCCGATATATAGAATGCATTGTATTGGCTTATAGGTTGGGAGTTCAGTTGTTGGTGAGCAGTGGTTGAACACTTTCATAGCCACCGTCTAGAGAGCATAAGATTCTGTGTGAATCCTTTTATGTATTAAACGATTATTGATAATAGAATCGTATTCATTGAAACCATGTTACATCGTGTTCATCTTGTTCTTCATTTATATTGTTATTTAATCACCACGGTGTTAGGATTCCGCACTAACATCGTGTTTGGTTGATATCATCTTGTAGTGATCCAGGTAGAGTATTGGATGCAGATGCTGATGTTGTTGATCATGTTCATGTAAAGAGTCTGAAGGTTTTGAAAGCATCAGTCTAAGGGGGAGATTGTTGGGCCATAATTTGGTTAGACTGACGCATATCAAAAGGCCATGATTTGGTTAGACTTACGCATATCAAAAGGCCATGACATGATCAAACCTAAAGTGACATAAACAAAGCCGAGCTGAAGAATTGCATTGGTTTAACACCTAAATCCCTATGGATTTCGGTTAGGCTAGTCTAAAGTGAAATAAATAAGAACGAAGCTACAAACCAAGGGGGGATTGTTGGGTCCATATTTGGTGGTTTGTACTTAGTTATATGTTTATTGGGTTTCGTATTGGGCTGGGCTTTGGGCTATAGTTGGGCTTGTATATTGATTACCCTATATATAGAATGTATTGTATAGGGTTCTAGGTTGAGTGTTCAGTTGTTGGTGAGCAGTGGTTGAACACTTTCATAGCCACCGTCTAGAGAACATAAGATTCTGTGTGAATTGATTTATGTATTAGACGATTTATTGATAATTGAATCGTATGCATTGAAACCATACTACATCGTGTTCATCATGTTTTTCATTTATATTGTTCTTGAATCACTACGGTGTTAGGATTCCGCACTAACATCGTGTTTGGTTGATATCATCTTGTAGTGATCCAGGTAGAGTATTGGATTCTGATGTTGATGTTGTTCATCATGTTCAAGTAAAGAGTCTGAAGGTTTTGAAAGCATCACTCTAAGGGGGCGATTGTTGGGCCATAATTTGGTTAGACAGACGCATATCAAAAGGCCATCATTTGGGTAGACTGACGCATATCCAAATGCCATGACATGATCAACACTAAAGTGACATAAACAAAGACGAGTTGAAGAATTACATTGGTGTAATACCGAAATCCATATGGATTTCGTTTAGGCTAGTCTGAAGTGAAATAAACAAGCACGAAGCTACAAACTAAGGGGGAGATTCTTGGGTCCATATTTGGTGGTTTGTACTTAGTTATATGTTTATTGGGTTTCGTATTGGGCTGGGCTTTAGGCTATAGTTGGGCTTGTGTATTGAGTACCCTATATATAGAATGCATTGTATATGGTTCTAGGTTGAGTGTTCAGTTGTTGGTGAGCAGTGGTTGAATACTTTCATAGCCACCGTCTAGAGAGCATAAGATTCTGTGTGAATCGGTTTATGTATTAGACGATTTATTGATAATTGAATCGTATGCATTGAAACCATATTACATCGTGTTCATCATGTTTTTCATTTATTTTGTTCTTGAATCACCACGGTGTTAGGATTCCGCACTAACATCGTGTTTGGTTGATATAATCTTGTAGTGATCCATGTAGAGTATTGGATGCAGATGCTGATGTCGTTGATCATGTTCAAGTAAAGAGTCTAAAAGTTTTGAAAGCATCAGTCTAAGGGGGAGATTGTTGGGCCATAATTTGGTTAGACGGACGCATATCAAAAGGTCATAATTTGGTTAGGCTGACGCAAATCAAAAGGCCATGACATAATGAAGAATAAAGTGACATAAAGAAAGAAGAGTTGAAGAATTGCATCGATGTAATACCGAAATCCCTATGGATTTCGGTTTGGCTAGTCTAACGGGGTTGGAATTAAGTCTAAGAGTTTACTAAAGGCTTACCGTCAGCTAATTCAACAGGAAACTTAGCATCTAACGGGGTTGGAATTAAGTCTATGAGTTTACTAAAGGCTTTCGACACAAAACTCCTATTAGCTTCAGTGTCAAACAAAACAGAAGCAAAACAGTCATTCACAGGAAACTTACCGGTCACCACATACGGGTCGTTGCGGGTTTGGCCCGACCCAATGACGAAAGCTCTACCTTTACCATTGCTTTCGCCACTGCTGCTGCCTCCATTGTTCTCGTTCTGCTTTAGTTTGGGGCAATCCTTCCTGTAATGACCCTCTTGACCGCACTCGAAACACCCTTTAGTCGCCATAGGTGGTTTTAGAGCACCCTTTGCCGCTAGGTCTCCCCTAGATTCCTTGGCCTGATGACCCATTTTTCCGCATCTCAGACACTTGACACGGTCACACGGGCCAGCATGGTGATAGTTGCACCTGTTGCATTTCGAGTGTTTCCCAGCATAGCCGCTCGAGCCCTGCCCGCTACCGTTGTTGTTATTGGGACCCTGATTAATGAAACTCTGGGTGAGTTCGGGCTTACGGTAGTGTTGTTGCTGTGGGGGTTTCGATGATGAGGACCTGGTGTTGTCAAATTTTCTCTTTCCATTGCTCGGGTTGTTGTTGCTTTTGTCAGTGCTCGGGTTATCACGGGTTTTAGAGGTTGAACCTCTAGGTGGTAATGCACCTTGGGTCACTGCCTGATCCGTCAGTTTGTGAGCTAACCGGATCGCTTGTTGAATCGTAGCCGGTCTGGAATACGTCACCATACCCTGAACTTGCGGCACCAACCCATCGATATACATCTCGATTCTCTTACTCGGCGGGTCTACCATCCGTGGACACATCACTGCTAGCTCGTGAGAACGAGTGGTGTAGGCTTCAATCTTGGAACCCACCATTTTCAATGACCAAAACTCAGATTCCAACTTTGCGATCTCCTCTCTAGGACAATACTCTTCCCGCATCATGTTCTTGACCTCTTCCCGGTTCATAGCGTTTGCCAATTCCAATCCAAGAATTTGCACATTCGAATTCCACCAATTGAGAGCAGAATCTTCTAGTGTTCCAGCAGCAAATTTGACCCTACTAGCAGGTGGACAGTTACACATCTCAAAAGCTTATTCGTCCTTCTCAGCCTAACGCAGGAAACCTATGGCTCCCTCAGTGCCCTTGAACGAATTGGGCTTGCAATCCAGGTAATTCTTGAAAGTACACGTTCCAGTTGGACCTCCAGCTTGATTCTGAACATGTGCGGCTAGAGCTGTCGCCGCATGGTCATTCAACAGGGTTTGGAGTTCTGCTGCGGTTAAGTTGATGTTACCGCGACCGTGCCCAGCGTTTCTTCCAGCCATTTCTTAGAATCATAGCATAAAATGTCAGACATGAATTCTCGGTTTCATATGCAACACACCATACATGCAATACAAAGATAGGTAAGAAAGCATAAAAGAAACAAACATCACATCACAACCATATAATAATCCAAATAATAATTCATGATTAAAACCATTGTATTCGCTACAAAGTATTTAAAACCAATCCTTAAAATTATAGAAAATAATAGTTTGGATGGAGACAGCCCCTCCATCTAAGTGTTATCATCCTTAGATGTCATCGTCTGAGGACACCTCTGAGTGTGCCTATGGCTCAGCCGGTTCTTCCTCAGGTTCCTCTTCGGGTTCTTCCTCGGGATCTTCCTCAGGTTCCTCCTCGGGTTCCTCTTCAGGCTCTGCCTCAAGTTCTGCTGCGTTCTGAGCAACTTGCATCTGTAAGACATCGCAACGCTCTAGAGCTATCTCTGTCCGGGTCCTCGCCACTTGGAGTTGCTCTTGCAAGTCTATCATCTCTGCTTGCATTCTTCTAATAATCTTCATCTGCTGATCATTAGCATCCTGCATTTCCTTCATAGTCGTTTTCAGGCGGGAAATTTCCTCCCTAGCCTCGGTTCCATCTCTTATCAGTCCGGGAATATCCGCTCTTGCCGAGCGCATAAAACCCACGTCACGCTCTAAACAAGAGACAACAGACACGAGAACTCGCTCCGTTTGTTCGGTTATGGGTGGTAGAGTGTTGGGGTAACCAGGACGACTCGGGTGGGGTAGCGGGGGAACTTGTTCGCGATAAACCATACGCCTGATCAGACTCGGGTACCAATCCCAGCTAACGTCGTCGTCGTACATGCCTCCAAACAGGCGATACCTCTTCGGTGCAGGGGCTTCCAGTTCCGGGACTACTCGGGGTGGCGATAAGGTAGGTAGCTGCGGTTCCTTTCCATGAGCATGAGTCATCTGGTCAGATAATGATGATGGTAGCGTCGACATCCCTACAGGTAAGTCGTGTATGCGCGCGTATGAGTGAAGGAGGTAAAGAGATAAGGTAACGAGAAACTAAGCAAAATATATACATGCAGTGCGTATAATTATAACTAATGGGTCGTTGCGGTTATAGCCTAGTATGCATGCAATTTCTAGTTCGCTATAACCAATGGCTCTGATACCAATCTGTCACACCCTCAAATCCACTAACGGAGTTTTACCGTCAGAGGGTGTGAACTAACAGGATCGGAATCATGAGTTATAATCAAACCATAAATAAAGTTTTCAAACCACGAAAACATTTAAGTGTAAATAAGTGCGGAAGCGAAAAACCATAAACCAAGTGTTGCGTCACGCAGGACGACTTAAAAACCCAATTAATAATAACAGTTTAAAAACAACTTTGCATAAACAAAAGTGTTCAAAGTAATGCATGATCCTATACCGCGCGCCCGCCTCGGCTACCTGAGAATAACATACTAAAAGTGTCAACACGAGGTTGGTGAGTTCACATGTTTATATAAAATAAAGCGTTTAGCGTTTTGCGTTTAGCGTTTTGCGTTACCAGTTAGTGTTAAATCAATTATATATCTATAGGTAGCTAGCATATAAAGCAAGTATTACTAAGTGTTCGACACCGAAGCTGACTGTTTATCATGTGCCTTGCCACCAGGTCTATCCCGACCATGGTAATGTGTTAGCCAAAATTACACCCACTCGACCTCTAGTCGAGCTTAGCGTCGGGTGGGGTTTGTCAAACCCAGTAGTACTACTCAACAGTGACTCGCTATTATCCAATACTAAATGGTTCGATGTGTAGGACTTCAGTTGTTTCGTTTGCCACTTAGCCTTTACATGTGATATATAATCTAATAACAAAATCTAAAAGCGTTTCGGAGTATGTATTCTTCCCCAAGTGAAAAACGTTTAAAAGGGTTAAAAGGGGAACGTGAAAGTCACTTTTTGCGAAGAATTCCCAAAAACAAGTCACCCAAGTGATGCGCGTCACAGAAAACCCTCACTAGCATTCTAAAACAACAAGGAGATTTTCTAAGTGTTGGAACTATTATCGAGTCTCTAGACTCGGCACATAATATCTATGCACAAGATACGTTTCGTGTTTCGTTTGTGAATTGTGTGTGTCTCAACGAACACATTGGTGATACGTTACATGTGTGAACAACTATATATGTGTCAAGTATTAACAGTGTATATTTCTAACAATTATTCCCCGCAAGGACAATTTGGTCAAAACATAACAATTATCTTGCAATTAGCACGTTTCATGTATTTTCACAAAGTTCAGCAGCTAGTTTCATCAAGACAGAATTCTACTTGAAAGATTACTCTATTTAACAGATCATAGCATCTCAATTAATTTACCAAATATAATCACAAAAACATACATGAGTTAGGTTTCCAGAACATATTTTATTGTATTTTTATTCCACATAGATTTCTCACAATGATCAAAACATTACAGCAAACTCACAGCAGTCAAAATCATGCGCAACAGAATATTATTTGTTATTCCCGTTAAATGAAAAATCCTATTAATGCAAGACCAATTGGGTTAGGTTCTTAACTCATCAACTTAACTTCCAGAAGTGGAACCAACCCATTTGGTCTTGTAGTTCATGAGATATGATAATTACAAAACAACCAAACAGCAGGTCTCACAATTCAGATTTTCACTTCAGCTTTGTAAAATAATAAAAGTTAACTTTTACTCGTCCAAAAATTACAATTTTGGACTTCATAGAAACTAGACTCAATATAGTACCCTGTAGTGTTAACAACCTCGATAAATTTCCACATTAACATTTAGTTACATTTGTCTAAACATAACTTACAATCTGTCCAGTACCAGTTTAGACCTTTAATCACATTTAAATCGTTTAAACAACCAAAACACCTCCAAATTAGGCGTGGTTGGGTTTTCTGGAAACTAGACTCAGAGTAATACCTGTTAGACTCATAAATAGCTCACTTTGCGTTTATATTTAACAAGTTACATGTCGTTCAAGTTTAACAATATCTGCTGTCAAAACTCAGCAAGCACAAACAATCGTCTAACATGCATCCTAAGCATACGACATAACTCCAACATGCAATAAACATAATTAATCACAAAAATAAGTAGTAACCCTCTAGGGTTTACAAACAATCAATGATTCAAAAATCTTTCACCGTTCAAAATCACATATGATCATCAATATCAATAACCAACACATAATCAATCATCATCTAGCATAAATCAACCCTAGTTCAATTTATTCATCAATTTTCGTGACCTAGGGTTTTAGATTAACCCATTCAAAATCAAAATTAAACATGTAAAATACATAGGATTGTTGTTTATACCTTCCTAGCACCTTAATCTTCAACCAAACTTGAAAAATCTTGTGTGTATGTGTGTGTTTGTTTTAGGCAGCCAAGAGAGCCAAGGGGGAGGGGGCCGATCGGTGTGAGGGAGGGAGAAAGAGAGTTAGGGTTTTGTTTATTATTAATAATAATATGTTACACATAGGTCCCTCAACTTTTAAGTATTACTTTTCTAGCCTAAAGTAACTTGTTTGCATCTTGAGTTAGTGTTATAAATAATATTATCAAATAGCATATAAGCCTAACACATAATTATCACATAGTTATTGTTTGGTTGTTTTTCGTTTAGTCACCAATGGTTTGCGTCAACCCGTTTGCGTTTCGGTGCAATCCCGAAAGACTACACATGTAGTAATTGTCAAGCGTCATTTAAACCCTAGTTTAAATGTAATGAGATGTGCGTTATAGATCAAGTGATCTTAAGTTTGAATTGAGAGAGTTTGAGTTAACAGAGTTAACCTGAAAATGACGAGTGTCACACAAGTAAAGAGTCTGAAGGTTTTGAAAGCATCAGTCTAAGGGGGAGATTGTTGGGCCTTAATTTGGTTAGACTGACGCATATCAAAAGGCCATGATTTGGTTAGACTGTCGCATATCAAAAGGCCATGACATGATCAAGACTAAAGTGACATAAACAAAGACGAGTTGAAGAATTGCATAGGTGTAATACCGAAATCCCTATGGATTTCGGTTTGGCTAGTCTGAAGTGAAATAAACAAGAATGAGAGTTCAGTTGGGCTTGTGTATTGAGTACCCTATATATAGACTGCATTGTATACGGTTCTAGGTTGAGAGTTCAGTTGTTGGTGAGCAGTGGTTGAACACTTTCATAGCCACCGTCTAGAGAGCATAAGATTCTGTGTGAATCGGTTTATGTATTAGACGATATATTGATAATTGAATCGTATGCATTGAAACCATATTACATCGTGCTCATCATGTTTTTCATTTATATTGTTCTTGAATCACCACGGTGTTAGGATTCCGCACTAACATCGTGTTTGGTTGATATCATCTTGTAGTGATCCAGGTAGAGTATTGAATTCTGATGCTGATGTTGTTCATCATGTTCAAGTAAAAAGTCTGAAGGTTTTGAAAGCATCAGTCTAAGGGGGATATTGTTGGGCCATAATTTGGTTAGACATACGCATATCAAAAGGCCGAAATTTGGTTAGACTGATGCATATCAAAAGGCTTTGACATGATCAAGACTAAAGTGAGATTTACAAAGAAGAGTTGAAGAATTGCATTGGTGTAATACCGAATTCCCTATGGATTTCGGTCAGGCTAGTCTGAAGTGAAATAAACAAGAACCAAGCTACAAACCAAGGGGGAGATTCTTGGGTCAATATTTGGTGGTTTGTACTTAGTTATATGTTTATTGAGTTTCGTATTAGGCTATGAATGTAAACCAAGATCCTTATGGATCTCGGTCGGCTTTGGGCTATAGTTGGACTTCTGTGTTGAGTACCCTATATATAGAATGCATTGTATAGGGTTCTAGGTTGGGAGTTCAGTTGTTGGTGAGCAGTGGTTGAACATTTTCATAGCCACCGTCTAGAGAGCATAAGATTCTGTGTGAATCGTTTTATATATTAGACGATTTATTGATAATAGAATCGTATGCATTGAATCCATATTACATCGTGTTCAACTTGTTCTTCATTGTAACTCCCCGAAACCGAAGCGGAAACGTAAACGAGATGCAACAGACACGTCTGATATCAACAGCATTGCTTATAAAGAAAACACCACTACGTTAATTTACATCATATTACATTGTTCCGAGTTTAGTTTCCGTCTAGGCGATAGCACATAAGTTTTACCAACATTACATTATCATATTTAATACAAAGTGATCACTAAACTTCCACAAATAGCACGCATCATCAAGCATGTAGCACTTATTCCAGTTTGGGAGTACCTAGAAAGCATGTAAAGAAAACGGGTCAACTACGAATAGTTGGTGAGTTTCACTAATTTAAATAAACATTGACAATCATTATGATAAATCATATGTTAGCGATGTAATTATGATGAGCCCACAAGTGAAACCTCTGTCTGGGGACACTGTTAACCCAGTACAGTACCCATTCTGGGGGCAATGTTAACCCAGAAGCACGTCTAGGGACATCTGGGGACACTGTTAACCCAGTATAATACTCATTCCGGGGGCAATGTTAACCCAGAAACACTTCTAGGGATACCTGGGGACACTGTTAACCCAGTACTGTACCCATTCCTTACAATTCCCATACAATCAGATATTCATAAATACACGCAAATCCATGTGTTCAGTATGTATTTATACATTTCAATAATAACATGCTTTCCGCCCCGGGAAAATATTTAAAAACAATTCAGGAAAGGGGGCTCGTGAAACTCACCTTATCGTAGGCAATTAGGTATCACAGTACACCAGCTATTAGTCCGGATCTGTAATACGATCCCTAAGTTCGTTACTATACAACCACTATTAACATAACTTTAACCGTGTTAACCGGTACATCTGGGGACACTGTTAACCCAGTACTATAACCGTTCCGGGGGCAATGTTAACCCAGAAACACTTCTCAGGACTCAGATTGTGATATCGTTTAGAGTTCACTAGTCAAAATTACTATTAGTCGTTTTTCCCGTTTTGCGTGCCTAGCACGATTATCCATTTTTACGTTTCAAAAATGAGTTTGGTCACACACTACCCGAAAATAGTGGTTGACTGATAATTTAATTAAAGATGTGAAATTAGAGCTCGGTTTAGACGCCCCGATTGGCCGCGGGACCCGTTTCCGTCTTTAGCGTACCGGAAACTGTTAAAATAACTCAAATCATCCGAATTATTTTCGAATGATTTATTTTTACTTGATTAACTCAATTATAAGAAAATAGTTCATTTTTAGGGTTTTTATACACCAGTCAGCTCGCTTAGGCGAACTTTACCGGTTTACGCGTTTTAAGCTTTAAAAGTTTGTTTTTATTTTCTTTTTAGCACAAATAATTATCCGTTTAACCTCGGATCTTGAAATTTTATACAAATCACTTTTTGACAGTGGGGATTTTTATAAAAATATTTCCAGAATTGATTTTTATATTTAAAATTTATTTATCTATTTTTAAACATTATTTAAACACTAAATGTGTCGTAAATACCAAACGATCTTAGAAAATCCCAAATTTTTCCTGGATGACCCCTGCTATCCCCAAAGTCCCCTGTAATTTTTCCAGAACCAAAATCTCATTTTACATGCCATTTTCACTAAAACCGAACTAGAAAACTCTAGAACTCGTTTAACCGAAAAGCCTACTTAGACCTCTCCAACTGATCTCAAATTTTGTGTGTGACTTATAAATGTTATAAAAAGCTTATCTGGAATTTTCCAGAATTTTTCATGATATTTAGCTATTTTTCACCATTTTTGACCAAAACCGAGCATTAAATTCACCAAATATTCATCCTTTGTCCAAAAATTACCAAAAATTCACAGAACTCATATTTTCATATATCTAACACCTCTGTAAAATTTCATGATCTAACTCTACACGTATCACAATCTGTCCCAAAACACAACAATATACGAAAACTGAATTACCTTGAGTTTCTAGCTTCAAATCGCAAGGATCTCGCTTTCTAGCCTTTGCTAACAACTAGATACAACAGCTACAAGCACAATAACACCACACCAAGCAAATTACACCCACAATCAAGCCATTTCTTTCATGGTTCCGGTTATGATCTAAAAACAAAGATTTAAACATAAAAATTCGTTTTTGGTTCGTTTAACTCCTTTCTTGGACCAAGATCCCTTGTATAACTCGTATACATCACTTGATCATGAAAGAATTGGTTCCATCTCGGGTTTTCACCCTTTTTCACTTGGAAACCTCATTTTCTTGCAAGAACACTCAAGAAACGAAGATAACACGTACATAACACGATCTTTACCTCATTGTTCTTGCTACAAAACTCGGTTTTTAGTTTATGATCTTGAGAGAATTGAAGATTGTTGAAGATTTGTTTTAGAAAAAAGAATAAAGGACTTGGGGATATCCCCTATAGTCCGATCGGCACAAGTGGGGGGTGGGGTGGGACCCACCTCTCCATTCCTATCCACATATTTGGATTCTCGTAATCCGGATAATGTTTTGGATAATCTGTTTCAGTTCGTTTTTCGGTTAATTGTTTAATTCGGCTTAAAACGAGGCTAAAACGGTCGTTTTCGGCCTAAAAATGAAATTTATTTAAAACCGATTTAAAATCTTCAAAAACTTAAACCATGACTTTCATTAACTTAAAACATCATATTATTAATAATTGCGCATCTTTTTCGGCTTGATCGATCGTCTCTTGCTTGGTTTGGTATTAAAGGTTTCATTTAACGTACCGACGTACCATTAAATCGAAATTCTTTTTATGTGCTTTAATTCACTTATCCCGAAGCTTTAACACTTCGTAAACATCACTAAATATTATATATCTCGTCTATAATGTATCCTCGATTCGTTCGGGCTTCAATAACCGTTAATCGGTTAATCGTATTTCCAATACAATTAACTGTATAATCGAGTATAATCCGTACTGTGAATCATACATACTCGTATAAACACATTATAATTCACATATTCATTATTAAGTATCACATAAATAGTATATACCGGTTAGGGTATACCTGATTTTGCCGGAATCGTTACATTCATTTATATTGTTCTTGAATCACCACGTTGTTAGGATTGCGCACTAACATCGTGTTTTATAGATATCATCTTGTAGTGATCCAAGTAGAGTATTGGATGCAGATGCTGATGTTGTTGATTATGTTCAAGTAAAGAGTCTGAAGGTTTTGAAAGCATCAGTCTAAGGGGGAGATTGTTGGGCCTTAATTTGTTTAGACTGACGCACATTAAAAGGCCATAATTTGGTTAGACTGAAGCATATCAAAAGGCCTTGACATGATCAAGACTAAAGTGACATAAACAAAGACGAGTTGAATAATTGCATTGGTCTAATACCTAAATCCCTATGGATTTCGGTTAGGCTAGTCTGAAGTGAAAAAAACAAGAACGTACCTACAAACCAAGAGTGAGATTGTTGGGTCCATATTTGGTGGTTTGTACATAGTTATATATTTGTTGGACTTCGTATTGGGCAATGAATGTAAACCGAGATCATTATGGATCTCGGTGGGCTTTGGGCTATAGTTGGGCTTGTGTATTGAGTACTCTTTATATAGGGTTCTAGGTTGGGAGTTTAGTTGTTGGTGAACAGTGGTTGAACACTTTCATAGCCACCGTCTAGAGGGCATAAGATTATGGGTGAATCGTTTTATGTATTAGACGATTTATTGACAATAGAATCGTATGTATTGAAACCATACTCCATCGTGTTCATCTTGTTCTTCATTTATATTATTCTGGAATCACCACGGTGTTAGGATTCTGCACTAACATCATGTTTGGTTGATATCATCTTGTAGTGATCCAGGTAAAGTATTGGATGCAGATGCTGATGTTGTTGATCATGTTCAAGTAAAGAGTCTGAAGGTTTTGAAAGCATCAGTCTAAGGGGGAGATTGTTGGGCCATAATTTGTTTAGAAGGATGCATATCAAAAGGCCATAATTTGGTTAGGCTGACGCATATCAAAAGGCCATGACATAATCAAGACTAAAGTGACATAAAGAAAGAAGAGTTGAAGAATTGCATCGATATAATACCGAAATCCCTATGGATTTCGGTTTGGCTAGTCTGAAGTAAAAAAAAAAGAACGAAGCTACAAACTAAGGGCGAGATTGTTGGGTCCATATTTGGTGGTTTGTAAATAGTTATATGTTTATTGGGTTTCGTATTGGGCTATGAATATAAACCGAGAACCATAAGGCTTTGGGCTGTAGTTGGGCTTGTGTATTTAGTACCCTATATATAGAATGCATTGTATTAGGTTCTAGGTTGGGAATTCAGTTGTTGATGAGCAGTGGTTGAACACTTTCATAGCCACCGTCTAGAGAGCATAAGATTCTGTGTGAATCGTTTTATGTATTAGACGATATATTGATAATAGAATCGTATGCATTGAAACCATGTTACATCGTGTTCATCTTGTTCTTCATTTATATTGTTCTTTAATCACCATGGTGTTAGGATTCCGCACTAACATCGTGTTTGGTTGATATCATCATGTAGTGATCCAGGTAGAGTATTGGATGCAGATGCTGATGTTGTTGATCATTTTCAAGTAAAGAGTCTGAAGGTTTTGAAAGCATCAGTCTAAGGGGGAGATTGTTGGGCCTTAATTTGGTTAGACTGACGCATATCAAAAGGCCATGATTTGGTTAGACTGACGCATATCAAAAGGCCATGACATGATCAAGACTAAAGTGACATAAACAAAGACGAGTTGAAGAATTGCAATGGTGTAATACCGAAATCCCAATGGATTTCGGTTTGGCTAGTCTGAAGTGAAATAAACAAGAACGAAGCTACAAACCAAGGGGGAATTGTTGGGTCCATATTTGGTGGTTTTTATTTAATTATATGTTTATTGGGTTTCGTATTGGGCTATGAATGTAAACCGAGATCCTTATGGATCTCGGTGGGCTTTGGGCTATTGTTGGGCTCGTGTATTGAGTACCCTATATATAGAATGCATTGCATAGGGTTCTAGGTTGAGAGTTCAGTTTTTGGTGAGCAGTGGTTGAACACTTTCATTGCCACCGTCTAGAGAGCATAAGATTCTGTGTGGATCGGTTTATGTATTAGACGATTTATTGATAAATAAATCGTATGCATTGATACCATATTACATCGTGTTCATCTTTTTTTTCATTTATATTGTTCTTAAATCACCACGGTGTTAGGATTCCGCACTAACATTGTGTTTGGTTGATATCATCTTGTAGTGATCCAGGTAGAGTAATGGATTCAGATGCTGATGTTGTTCATCATGTTAAAGTAAAGAGTCTGAAGGTTTTGAAAGCATCCGTCTAAGGGGGAGATTGTTGGCCCATAAATTGGTTAGACAGACGCATACAAAAGGCCATAATTTGGTTAGATGACGCATATCAAAAGGCATAACATGATCAAGACTAAAGTGACATAAACAAAGAAGAGTTGAAGAATTGCATTGGTGTAATAGCGAAATCCCTATGGATTTCGGTTTGGCTAGTCTGAAGTGAAATAAATAAGAACGAAGCTACAAACCAAAGTGGGATTGTTGGGTCCATATTTGGTGGTTTGTACGTAGTTATATGTTTTATGGGTTTCGTATTGGGCTGGGCTTTGTGCTATAGTTGGGCTTGTGTATTGAGTACCCTATATATAGACTGCATTGTATAGGGTTCTAAGTTGTGAGTTCAGTTGTTGGTGAGCAGTGGTTGAACACTTTCATAGCCACCGTTTAGAGAGCATAAGATTCTGTGTGAATCAGTTTATGTATTAGACGATTTATTGATAATTAAATCGTATGCATTGAAACCATATTTCATCGTGTTCATCATGTTTTTCATTTATATTGTTCCTGAATCATTACGTTGTTAGGATTCCGCACTAACATCGTGTTTGGTTGATATCATCTTGTAGTGATCCAGGTAGAGTATTGTATTCTGATGCTGATGTTGTTCATCATGTTCAAGTAAAGAGTCTGAAAGTTTTGAAAGCAATCAGTCTAAGGGGAGATTGTTGGGCCATAATTTGGTTAGACTGACGCATATCAAAAGGCCATAATTTGGTTAGACTGACGCATATCAAAAGGCTTTGACATGATCAAGACTAAAGTGACATAAACAAAGAAGAGTTGAAGAATTGCATTGGTGTAATACCGAATTCCCAATGGATTTCGGTTAGGCTAGTCTGAAGTGAAATAAACAAGAACCAAGCTACAAACCAAGGGGGAGATTCTTGGGTCCATATTTGGTGGTTGTACATAGTTATAAGTTTATTGGATTTCGTATTGGGAAATGAATGTAAACCGAGATCATTATGGATCTCGGTGGGCTTTGGGCTATAGTTGGGCTTGTGTATTGAGTACACTTTATATAGAATGCATTGTATAGGGTTCTAGGTTGGGATTTCAGTTGTTGGTGAGCAGTGGTAGAACACTTTCATAGCCACCGTCTAGAGAGCATAAGATTCTGTGTGAATCGTTTTATGTATTAGACGATTTATTGATAATAGAATCGTATTCATTGAAACCATGTTACATGGTGTTCATCTTGTTCTTCATTTATATTTTTCTTGATTCACCACGGTGTTGGGATTCCGCACTAACATCATGTTTGGTTGATATTGTCGTGTAGTGATCCAGGTAGTGTATTGGATGGAAATGCTGATGTTGTTGATCATGTTCAAGTAAGGAGTCTGATGGTTTTGAAATCATCAGTCTAAGGGGAGATTGTTGGGCCATAATTTAGTTAGACTGACGCATATCATAAGGCCATAATTTGGTTCGACTGACGCATATCAAAAGGCCATGACATAATCAAGGCAAAAGTGACATAAACAAAGACTAGTTGAAGAATTGCATTGGTGTAATACCGAAATCCCAATGGATTTCGTTTAGGCAAGTCTGAAGTGAAATAAACTAGAACAAAGCTACAAACCAAGGGGGGAGATTGTTGGGTCCATATTTGCTGGTTTGTACTTTGTTATATGTTTATTGGGTTTCGTATTGGGCTATGAATGTAAACCGAGATCCTTATGGATCTCGATGGGATTTGGGCTATTGTTGGGCTTGTGTATTGAGTACCCTAAATATAGAATGCATTGTATAGGGTTCTAGGTTGAGAGTTCAGTTGTTGGTGAGCAGTGGTTGAACACTTTCATAGCCACCGTCTAGAGAGCATAAGATTCTGTATGGATCGGTTTATGTATAAGACCATTTATTGATAATTAAATCGTATGCATTGAAACCATATTACATCGTGTTCATCTTTTTTTTCATTTATGTTGTTCTTGAATCACCACGGTGTTAGGATTCCGTACTAACATCGTGTTTGGTTGATATCATCTTGTAGTGATCCAGGTAGAGTATTAGATTCAGATGCTGATTGTGTTCATCATGTTCAAGTAAAGAGTCTGAAGGTTTTGAAAGCATCAGTCTAAGGGGGAGATTGTTGGGCCATAAATTGGTTAGACAGACGCATACAAAAGGCCATAATTTGGTTAGATGACGCATATCAAAAGGCATAACATGATCAAGACTAAAGTGACATAAACAAAGAAGAGTTGAAGAGTTGCATTGGTGTAATACCGAATTCCCTATGGATTTCGGTTAGGCTAGTCTGAAGTGAAATAAACATGAACGAAGCTACAAACCAAGGGGGAGTTTCTTGGGTCCATATTACGTGGTTTGTACTTAGTCATATGTTTATTGGGTTTCGTATTGGGCTATGAATGTAAACCGAGATCCTTATGGATCTCGGTGGGCTTTGGGCTATAGCTGGGCTTCTGTATTGAGTACCATATATATATAATGCATTGTATAGGGTTCTAGGTTGGGAGTTCAGTTGTTGGTGAGCAGTGGTTGAACATTTTCATAGCCATCGTCTAGAGAGCATAAGATTCCGTGTGAATCATTTTATGTATTAGATGATTTATTTATAATAGAATCATATGCATTGAAACCGTATTACATCGTGTAAATCTAGTTCTTCATTTATATTGTTCTTTAATCACAACGGTGTTAGGATTCCGCACTAACATCGTGTTTGGTTGATATCATCTTGTAGTGATCCAAGTAGAGTATTGGATGCAGATGCTGATGTTGTTGATCATGTTTAAGTAAAGAGTCTGAAGGTTTTAAAAGCATAAGTCTAAAGGAGAGATTACTGGGCCATAATTTGGTTAGACTGACGCATATCAAAAGGCCATAATTTGGTTAGACTGACGCATATTAAGAGGCCATGATATGATGAAGACTAAAGTGACAAAAAGAAAGACGAGTGAAGAAATGCATTGGTGTAATACCAAAATCCCAATGGATTTCGATTAGGCTAGTTTGAAGTGAAATAAACAAGAACGAAGCTACAAACCAAGGGTGAGATTGGTGAGTCCATATTTGGTGGTTTGTACATAGTTGTATGTTTATTGGATTTCGTATTGGGTGATGAATGTAAACCGAGATCATTATGGATCTCTGTGGGCTTTGGGCTATAGTTGGGCTTGTGTATTGAGTACCCTTTATATAGAATGCATTGTATTGGGTTCTAGGTTAGGAGTTCAGTTGTTGGTGAGCAGTGGTTGAACAATTTCATAGACACCGTCTAGAGAGCATAAGTTTATGTGTGAATCGTTTTATGTATTAGACGATTTATTGACAATAGAATCGTATGTATTGAAACCATACTACATTGTGTTCATCTTGTTCTTCATTTATATTATTCTTGAATCACCACGGTGTTAGGATTCCACACTAACATCATGTTTGGTTGATATCATCTTGTAGTAATCCTGGTAGAGTATTGGATGCAGGTGCTGATGTTGTTGATCATGTTCAAGTAAGGAGTCTGAAGGTTTTGAAAGCATCAGTCTAAGTGGGAGATTGTTGTGCCATAATTTGGTTAGACGGACGCACATCAAAAGGCCATAATTTGGTTAGGATGACGCATATCAAAAGGCCATGACGTAATCAAGACTAAAGTGACATAAAGAAAGAAGAGTTGAAGAATTGCATCGATGTAATACCGAAATCCCTAGGCTAGTCTGAAGTAAAATAAACAAGAACGAAGCTACAAACTAAGGGGGAGATTTTTGGGTCCATATTTGGTGGTTTTTACATAGTTATATGTTTATTGGGTTTCGTATTGGGCTATGAATGTAAACCGAGATCCATAAGGCTTTGGGCTGTAGTTGGGCTTGTGTATTGAGTACCCTATATATAGAATGCATTGTATTGGGTTCTAGGTTGGGAGTTCAGTTGTTGGTGAGTAGTGGTTGAGAACTTTCATAGCCACCGTCTAGAGAGCAAAAGATTCTGTGTGAATCGTTTTATGTATTAGACGATTTATAGATAACAGAATCGTATGCATTGAGACCATATTACATTGTGTTCATCTTTTTCTTCAATTATATTGTTCATGAATCCCCACGGTGTTAGGATTCCGCACTAACATCGTGTTGGGTGGATATCATCTTGTAGTGATCCAGGTAGAGTATTGGATGCAGATGCTGATGTTATTCATCGTGTTCAAGTAAACAGTCTGAAGGTTTTGAAAGCATCAGTCTAAGGGTGAGATTTTTGGGCCTTAATTTGGTTAGACTGACGCATATCAAAAGGCTATGATTTGGTTAGACTAACGCATATCAAAAGGCCATGACAATATCAAGACTAAAGTGACATAAACAAAGACGATTTATACAATTGCATTGGTGTAATAACGAAATCCCGATGGATTCGATTAGGCTAGTCTGAAGTGAAATAAACAAGAACGAAGCTAAAAACCAAAGGGGGGATTGTTGGGTCCATTTTTGGTGGTTTGTACTTAGTTATTTGTTTATTGGGTTTCGTATTGGGCTATGAATGTAAACCGAGATCCTTATGGATCTCGGTAGGCTTTGGGCTATTGTTGGGCTTGTGTATTGAGTACCCTATATATAGCATGCATTGTATAGGGTTCTAGGTTGAGAGTTCAGTTGTTGGTGAGCAGTGGTTGAACACTTTCATAGCCACCGTCTAGAGAGCATAAGATTCTGTGTGGATCGGTTTACGTATTAGACGATTTATTGATAATTAAATCACATGCGTTGATACCATATTACATCGTGTTCATCTTGTTTATCATTTATATTGTTCTTGAATCACCACGGTGTTAGGATTCCTCACTAACATCTTGTTTGGTTGATATCTTCTTGTAGTGATCCAGGTAGAGTATTGGATTTTGATGCTGATGATGTTCATCATGTTCAAGTAAAGAGTCTGAAGGTTTTGAAAGCATCAGTCTAAGGGGGAGATTGTTGGGCCATAATTTGGTTAGATTACGCATATCAAAAGGCTATGACATGATCAAGACTAAAGTGACATAAACAAAGAAGAGTTGAAGACTTGCATTGGTGTAATTCCGAATTCCCTATGGATTTCGTTTAGGCCAGTCTGATGTGAAATAAACAAGAACGAAGCAACAAACCAAGGGGGAGATTCTTGGGTCCTTATTTGGTGGTTTGTACTTAGTCATATGTTTATTGGGTTTCGTATTGGGCTATGAATGTAAACCGAGATCCTTATGGATCTCGGTGGGCTTTGGGTTATAGCTGGGCTTCTGTATTGAGTACCATATATATAGAATGCATTGTATAGGGTTCTAGGTTGGGAGATCAGTTGTTGGTGAGTAGTGGTTGACCATTTTCATAGCCATCGTCTAGAGAGCATAAGATTCTGTGTGATTCTTTTTATGTATTAGACGATTTATTGATAATAGAATCATATGCATTTAAACCATATCACCACAGTGTTAGGATTCCGCACTAACATCGTGTTTGGTTGATATCATTTTGTAGTGATCCAGGTAGAGTATTGGATGCAGATGCTGATGTTGTTGATCATGTTCAAGTAAAGAGTCTGAAGGTTTTGAAAGCATCAGTCTAAGGGGGAGATTGTTGGGCCATAATTTGGTTAGACAGACACATATCAAAAGGACATAATTTGGCTAGGCTGATGCATATCAAAAGGCCATGACATAATCAAGACTAAAGTGACATAAAGAAAGAAGAGTTGAAGAATTGCATCGATGTAATACCGAATTCCCTATGGATTTCGGTTTGGCAAGTCTGAAGTAAAAAAACAAGAACGAAGCGACAAACTAAGGGGGAGATTGTTGAGTCCATATTTGGTGGTTTGTACATAGTAATATGTTTATTGGGTTTCGTATTGGGCTATGAATGTAAACCGAGAACCAAAAGGCTTTGGGCTGTAATTGGGCTTGTGTATTTAGTACCCTATATATAGAATGCATTGTATTGGGTTCTAGGTTGGGAGTTAAGTTGTTGGTGAGCAGTGGTTGAACACTTTCATAGCCACCGTCTAGAGAGCATAAGATTCTATGTGAATAGTTTTATGTATTAGACAATTTATTGATAATAGAATCGTATGCATTGAAACCATGTTACATCGTGTTTATCTTGTTCTTCATTTATATTGTTCTTGAATCACCACGGTGTTAGGATTTCGCACTAACATCGTGTTTGGTTGATATCATCTTGTAGTGATCCAGGTAGAGTATTGGATGCAGAAGCTGATGTTGTTGATCATGTTCAAGTAAAGAGTCTGAAGGTTTTGAAAGCATCAGTCTAAAGGGGAGATTGTTGTGCCTTAATTTGGTTAGACTGACGCATATCAAAAGGCCATGATTTGGTTAGACTGACGCATATCAAAAGGCCATGACATGATCAAGACTAAAGTGACATAAACAAAGACGAGTTGAAGAATTGCATTGGTGTAATACCGAAATCCCTATGTATTTCGGTTAGGCTAGTCTAAAGTGAAATAAACATGAACGAAGCTACAAACCAAGGGGGGATTGTTGGGTCCATATTTGGTGGTTTGTACTTAGTTATATGTTTATTGGGTTTTGTATTGGGCTGGGCTTTGGGCTATAGTTGGGCTTGTGTATTGAGTACCCTATATATAGAATGCACTGTATAGGGTTCTAGGTTGAGAGTTCAGTTGTTGGTGAGCAGTGGTTGAACACTTTCATAGCCACCGTCTAGAGAGCATAAGATTCTGTGTGAATCGGTTTATATATTAGACGATTTATTGATAATTAAATCGTATGCATTGAAACCATATTACATCGTGTTCATCATGTTTTTCATTTATATTGTTCTTGAATCACCACGGTGTTAGGATTCCGCACTAACATCGTGTTTGGTTGATATCATCTTGTAGTGATCCAGGTAGAGTATAGGATTCAGATGCTGATGTTGTTCATCATGTTCAAGTAAAGTGTCTGAAGGTTTTGAAAGCATCAGTCTAAGTGGGAGATTGTTGGGCCAGAATTTGGTTAGATAGACGCATATCAAAAAGCCATAATTTGGTTAGACTGACGCATACCAAAAGGCTTTGACATGATCAAGATTAAAGTGACATAAACAAAGAAGAGTTGAAGAATTGCATTGGTGTAATACCGAATTCCCTATGGATTTCAATTAGGCTAGTCAGAAGTGAAATAAACAAGAACCAAACTACTAACCAAGGGGGAGATTCTTGTGTCCATATTTGGTGGTTTGTACTTGATCATATGTTTATTGGGTTTCGTATTGGGCTATGAATGTAAACCAAGATCCTTATGGATCTCGGTGGGCTTTGGGCTATTGTTGGGCTTCTGTATTGAGTTCCCTATTTATAGAATGCATTGTATAGGGTTCTAGGTTGGGAGTTCAGTTGTTGGTGACCAATGGTTGAACATTTTCATAGCCACCATCTAGAGAACATAAGATTCTGTATGAATCGGTTTATGTATTAGACGATTTATTGATAATAGAATCGTATGCATTTAAACCATATTACATCGTGTTCATCTTGTAGTTCATTTATATTGTTCTTGAATCACCACGGTGTTAGGTTTCCGCACTAACATCGTGTTTGGTAGATATCATCTTGTAGTGATCCAGGTAGAGTATTGGATGCAGATGCTGATGTTGTTGGTCATGTTCAAGTAAAGAGTTTGAAGATTTTGAAAGCAGCACTCTAAGGTTGAGATTGTTGGGCCTTAATTTGGTTAGACTGACGCATATCAAAAGGCCATAATTTGGTTAGACTAACGCATATCAAAAGGCCATGTCATGATCAAGACTAAAGTGGCATAAACAAATATGAGTTGAAGAAATGCATTGGTGAAATACCGAAATCCCTATGGATTTCGGTTAGGCTAGTCTGAAGTGAAATAAACAAGAACGTAGCTACAAACCAAGGGTGAGATTGTTGGGTCCATATTTGGTGGTTTGTACATAGTTATATGTTTATTGCATTTCGTATTGGGCAATGAATGTTGTAACACCCCGTAACCACAGCGGAAACATAAACGGGGTGCAACAGACACCTCTGATATCAACCACATTGTTTATAAAGAAAACTGAAAACATTAATATACTTCAAATTACATTATCTCGTATTTCATTACCGTCTAGGTGATACACACATCATACAATACGATACATAATTCTATTTATTATAATGTATCCTAACATCCCGCACGCAAATCTTACACACATCAAGCACTTAGCACGTAAGCAATCACTTCATCTTAATTGTACCTGAAAAGCATGTGAGAAAACGGGTCAACTACGAATAGTTGGTGAATTTCACAATTTGAGTAAACCATGATAAATCATTATCAAAATATAATATTATCGATGTAATTATGCTGAGCCCACAAGTGAAACCTCTGTTAAACCAGTACAGTACCTGTTCCGGGGGCAATGTTAACCCAGAACACTTCTAGGGACATCTGGGGACACTGTTAACCCAGTACTGTACCCATTCCGGGGGCAATGTTAACCCAGAAACACTTCTAGGGACATCTGGGGACACTGTTAACCCAGTACTGTACCCATTCCGGGGGCAATGTTAACCCAGAAACACTTCTAGGGACATCTGGGGACACTGTTAACCCAGTACTGTACCCATTCCGTACGATTCCCGTACAATTAAATTTTTATAAATACACGCAAATCCATGCGTTCAGTATGTACTTAAACATTTCAGTAGTAACATGCTTCCGCCCCGGGAAAGTATTTAAAAACAATTCAGAAAAAGAGGCTCGTGAAACTCACCTTAGCACATGCAAGCAGGTAACAACAGTCATTATTAGTTAACACGTCCAATCTGTAATATGATCCCTACGATTGTTATTATACAATTATTGTTTATATAATCTTTAACCGTGTTAACCGGTACATCTGGGGACACTGTTAACCCAGTACTGTACTCATTCCCGGGGCAATGTTAACCCAGAAATTGTACCCGTTCCGGGGGCAATGTTAACCCATAACACTTCTCCGGACTCAGATTGTGATTTCGTTTAGAGTTTAATAGGTAAAATTAATATTAGTTCGTTTCCCCGTTTCGCGTGCCTAGCACGGTTATCCGTTTTTACATTTCAAAAATGAGTTTGGTCACACACGACCCGAAAATAGTTGTTTACTGATAATTTAATTAAATTTGCGAAATTAGAGCTCGGTTTAGACGCCCGATTGGCCGCGGGACCCGTTTCCGTCTTTAGTGCACCGGAAACTGTTAAATCGTATAAAATTACCCAAATCATCCGAATTATTTTCGGATGATTTATTTTTACTTGTTTAACTCAGGTATATGAAAATAGTTCATTTTTAGGGTTTTTATACACCAGTCAGCTCGTTTAGGCGAGCTTTACCGGTTTACGCGTTTTAAGCTTTAAAAGTTTGTTTTTATTTTCTTTTTATCACAAATAATTATCCGTTTAGTCTCGGATCTTGAAATTTCGCACAAATCACTTTTTGACAGTGGGGAATTTTATAAAACTATTTCCAGAATTAATTTTTATATTTAAAATTTATTTATCTATTTTTAAACACCATTTAAACACTAAATATATCGTAAATACCAAACGACCTTAGAAAAATCCCAATTTTTTTCTGGATGACCCCTGCCATCCACATAGTCCCCTGTAATTTTTCCAGAACCAAAATCTCTTTTTACATGCCATTTTCACTAAAACCGAGCTAGAAAACCCTAGAACTCGTTTAACCGGAAAGCCTACTTAGACTTCTCCAACTGACATAAAATTTTTGTGTGTAACTTTTAAATATTATAAAAATCTTATATGCAATTTTACAGAATTTTTCATGATGCTTAACTATTTTTCACCATTTTTGGCCAAAACCGAGCATTAAATTCACCAAATATTCATCCTTTGTCCAAAAATTACCAAAAATTCACAGAAATCATATTTTCATGTATTTAACAGCTCTGTAAAATTTCATGACCTAACTCTAAACCATCCACAATCTGTCCAAACATCCATAATCGAACATAAACCGAATATACCTTTTGTTTTCCGCCACTACAAGCTACAAACTCGTCTTTCCGCTTTATCTACCACTAAACACAGATCCTACAATCAACATAACACAATACCAAGCAAGTTACACTCACGATCAAGCCTCTTACACTATAGTTTCGGTTATTGTTTCAAAACTAAAGTTTAAACCGTAAAAATTCGTTTTTAGTTCGTTTAACTCCTTTCTTGGACCAAGATCCCTTGTATAACCCGTATACATCACTTGATCATGCAAGAATCGGTTTTCATCTTTGAAACCTCATTTTCTTGCAAACAAACTCAAGAAACGAAGATGAAAACGTAATTAACTCGATTTTTACCTTACCTTTTTTGCTAAAAATCTCGGTTTTTAGTTCATGAAGTGGAGAGAATTGATGGATGTTGTAATGGTTGGATGAAAAAAATGAGAGACAAGGGGTTTCTCACCCTCTTGTCCTATCGGAAATATGATGGGGTGGGGTGGGACCCACCTCTCCATTTCTAGCCACATACTTGGATTCTCGTAATCCGGATAATGTTTTGGATAATCTGGTTCAGTTCGTTTTTCGGTTAAATGTTTAATTCGGCTTAAAACGAGGCTAAAACGGTCGTTTTCGGCTTAAAAATGAAATTTATATAAAACCGATTTAAAAACTTTAAAAACTTAAACCATGACATTTATTAACTTAAAACATCATATTATTAATTATTGCGCATCTTTTTCGGCTTGATCGATCGTCTCTTGCTCGGTTTGGTATTGAAGGTTTCATTTAACGTACCGACGTACCATTAAATCGAAAATTCTTTTTCTGTGCCATACATTACTTATCCCGAAGTATTAATACTTCATAAACAACACTAAATATCATATATATCGTCTATAATTGAAACCCTCGATTCGTTCGGGTTTCAATAACTATCGATTGATTAATCGCATATTCAATACGATGAATTATATATTCACGTACAATCAATATAGTGAACCATGTATTCTCGTATAATTATTATGGTAATTCATGTACCCGACATTAAATATAACGTAACTATTGTCTACCGGTTAGGGTATCCCTGGTTTCGTCGGAATCGTTACAAATGTAAACCAAGAACCTTATGGATCTCGGTGGGCTTTGGGCTATAGCTGGGCTTCTGTATTGAGTACCATATATATAGAATGCACTGTATAGGGTTCTAGGTTGGGAGTTCAGTTGTTGGTGAGCAGTGGTTGAACATTTTCGTAGCCATCGTCTAGAGAGCATAAGATTCTGTGTGAATCGTTTTATGTATTAGACGATTTATTTGTAATAGAATCATATGCATTGAAACCGTATTACATCGTGTCAATCTAGTTCTTCATTTATATTGTTCTTTAATCACAACGGTGTTAGGATTCCGCACTAACATCGTGTTTGGTTGATATCATCTTGTAGTGATCCAGGTAGAGTATTGGATGCAGATGCTGATGTTGTTGATCATGTTCAAGTAAAGAGTCTGAAGGTTTTGAAAGCATCAGTCTAAGTGGGATTTTGTTGGGCCATAATTTGGTTAGACGGACGCATATCAAAAGGTCATAATTTGGTTAGGCTGACGCATATCAAAAGGCCATGACATAATCAAGACTAAAGTGACATAAAGAAAGAAGAGTTGAAGAATTGCATCGATGTAATACCGAAATCCCTATGGATTTCGGCTAGGCTAGTCTGAAGTAAAATAAACAAGAACAAAGCTACAAACTAAGGGGGAGATTTTTGGGTCCATATTTGGTGGTTTGTACATAGTTATATGTTTATTGGGTTTCGTATTGGGCTATGAATGTAAACCGAGATCCATAAGGCTTTGGGCTGTAGTTGGGCTTTTGTATTGAGTACCCTATATATAAAATGCATTGTATTGGGTTCTAGGTTGGGAGTTCAGTTGTTGGTGAGCAGTGGTTGAGAACTTTCATAGCCACCGTCTAGAGAACATAAAATTCTGTGTAAATCGTTTTATGTATTAGACGATTTGTTGATAACAGAATCCTATGCATTGAAACCATATTACATTGTGTTCATCTTTTTCTTCAATTATATTGTTCATGAATCACCACGGTGTTAGGATTCCGCACTAACATCGTGTTGGGTTGATATCATCTTGTTGTGATCCAGGTAGACTATTGGAAGCAGATGCTGATGTTATTCATCGTGTTCAAGTAAAGAGTCTGAAGTTTTTGAAAGCATCAGTCTAAGGGTGAGATTTTTGGGCCTTAATTTGGTTAGACTGACGCATATCAAAAGGCTATGATTTGGTTAGACTGACGCATATCAAAAGGCCATGACATGATCAAGACAAAAGTGACATAAACAAAGACGAGTTAAAAAATTGAATTGGTGTAATACCGAAATCCCTATGGATTCGATTAGGCTAGTCTGAAGTGAAATAAACAAGAACGAAGCTAAAAACCAAAGGGGGGATTGTTGGGTCCATTTTTGGTGGTTTGTACTTAGTTATATGTTTATTGGGTTTCGTATTGGGCAATGAATGTAAACCGAGATCCTTATGGATCTCGGTAGGCTTTGGGCTATTGTTGGGCTTGTGAATTGAGTACCCTATATATAGCATGAATTGTATAGGGTTCTAGGTTGAGAGTTCAGTTGTTGGTAAGCAGTGATTGAAAACTTTCATAGCCACCGTTTAGAGAGCATAAGATTCTGTGTGGATCGGTTTATGTATTAGACGATTTATTGATAATTAAATCGTATGCGTTGATACCATATTACATCGTGTTCATCTTGTTTTTCATTTATATTGTTCTTGAATCACCACGGTGTTAGGATTCCGCACTAACATCGTGTTTGGTTGATATCATCTTGTAGTGATCCAGGTAGAGTATTGGATTTAGATGCTGATGTTGTTCATCATGTTCAAGTAAAGAGTCTGAAGGTTTTCAAAGCATCAGTCTAAGGGGGAGATTGTTGGGCCATAATTTTGTTAGACGGACGCATAACAAAAGGCCATAATTTGGCTAGGCTGACGCATATCAAAAGGCCATTACATAATCAAGACTAAAGTGACATAAAGAAAGAAGAGTTGAAGAATTGTATCGATGTAATACCGAAATCCCTATGGATTTCGGTTTGGCTAGTCTGAAGTAAAAAAACAAGAACGAAGCTACAAACTAAAGGGGAGATTGTTGGGTCCATATTTGGTGGTTTGTACATAGTTATATGTTTATTGGGTTTCGTATTGGGCTATGAATGTAAACCGAGAACCATAAGGCTTTGGGCTGTAGTTGGGCTTGTGTATTTAGTAACCTATATAAAGAATGCATTGTTGTGGGTTCTAGGTTGGGAGTTCAGTTGTTGGTGAGCGGTGGTTGAACACTTTCATAGCCACCGTCCAGAGAGCATAAGATTCTATGTGAATCGTTTTATGTATTAGACAATTTATTGATAATAGAATCGTATGCATTGAAACCATGTTACATCGTGTTTATCTTGTTCTTCATTTATATTGTTCTTGAATCACCACGGTGTTAGGATTTCGCACTAACATCGTGTTTGGTTGATATCATCTTGTAGTGATCCAGGTAGAGTATTGGATGCAGAAGCTGATGTTGTTGATCATGTTCAAGTAAAGAGTCTGAAGGTTTTGAAAGCATCAGTCTAAAGGGGAGATTGTTGTGCCTTAATTTGGTTAGACTGACGCATATCAAAAGGCCATGATTTGGTTAGACTGACGCATATCAAAAGGCCATGACATGATCAAGACTAAAGTGACATAAACAAAGACGAGTTGAAGAATTGCATTGGTGTAATACCGAAATCCCTATGTATTTCGGTTAGGCTAGTCTGAAGTGAAATAAACACGAACGAAACTACAAACCATGGGGGGATTGTTGGGTCCATATTTGGCGGTTTGTACATAGTTATATGTTTATTGGGTTTTGTATTGGGCTGGGCTTTTGGCTATAGTTTGGCCTGTGTATTGAGTACCCTTTAAATAGAATGAATTGTATAGGGTTCTAGGTTGGGAGTTCAGTTGTTGGTGAGCAGTGGTTGAACACTTTCATAGCCACCGTCTAGAGAGCATAAAAATCTGTGTGAATCGTTTTATGTATTAGACGATTTATTGACAATAGAATCATATGTATTGAAACAATACTACATCGTGTTCATCTTGTTCTTCATTTATATTATTCTTGAATCACCACTGTGTTAGGATTCCGCACTAACATCCTGTTTGGTTTTTATCATCTTGTAGTGATCAAGGTAGAGTATTGGATGCGGATGCTGATGTTGTTGATCATGTTCAAGTAAAGAGTCTGAAGGTTTTGAAAGCATCAGTCTAAGGGGGAGATTGTTGGGCCATAATTTGGTAAGACGGACGCATATCAAAAGGCCATAATTTGGTTAGGCTGGTGCATATCAAAAGGCCATGACATAATCAAGACTAAAGTGACATAAAGAAAGAAGAGTTGAAGAATTGCATCGATGTAATACCGAAATCCCTATGGATTTCGGTTAGGCTAGTCTGGAGTAAAATAAACAAGAACGAAGCTACAAACTCAGAGGGAGATTGTTGGGCCCATATTTGGTGGTTTGTACATATTTATATGTTTATTGGGTTTCGTATTGGGCTATGAATGTAAAACGAGAACCATAAGGCTTTGGGCTGTAGTTGGGCTTGTGTATTGAGTACCCTATATATAGAATGCATTTTATTGGGTTCTAGGTTGGGAGTTCAGTTGTTGGTGAGCAATGGTTGAACACTTTCATAGCCACCGTCTAGAGAGCATAAGATTCTGTGTGAATCGTTTTATGTATTAGACGATTAATTGATAATAGAATCGTATGCATTGAAACCATGTTACATCGTGTTCATCTTGTTCTTCATTTATATTGTTCTTGAATCACCACGGTGTTAGGATTCCGCACTAATATCGTGTTTGTGTGATATCATCTTGTAGTGATCCAGGTAGAGTATTGGATGCAGATGCTGATGTTGTTGATCATGTTCAAGCAAAGAGTCTGCAGGTTTTAAAAGCATCAGTCTAATGGGGAGATTGTTGGGCCTTAATTTGGTTAGACTGACGCATATCAATAGGCCATGATTTGGTTAGAATGACGCATATCAAAAGTCCATGACATGATCCAGACTAAAGTGACATAAACAAAGACGAGTTGAATAATTGCATTGGTGTAATACAGAAATCCCTATGGATTTCGGTTAGGCTAGTCTGAAGTGAAATAAACAAGAACCAAGCTACAAACTAAGGGGGGATTGTTGGGTCCATATTTGGTGGTTTGTACTTAGTTATATGTTTATTGGGTTTCGTATTGGGCTGGGCTTTGGGCTGTAGTTGTGCTTGTGTATTGAGTACCCTGTATATAGAATTCATTGTATTGGGTTCTAGGTTGGGAGTTCAGTTGTTGGTGAGTAGTGGTTGAACACTTTCATAGCCACCGTCTAGAGAGCATAAGATTCTGTGTGAATCGTTTTATGTATTAGACGATTTATTGACAATAGAATCGTATGTATTGAAACCATACTACATCATGTTCATCTTGTTCTTCATTTATATTATTCTTGAATCACCACTGTGTTAGGATTCTGCACTAACATCATGTTTGGTTGATATCATCTTGTAGTGATCCAGGTAGAGTATTGGATGCGGATGCTGATGTTGTTGATCATGTTCAAGTAAAGAGTCTGAAGGTTTTGAAAGCATCAGTCTAAGGGGGAGATTGTTGGGCCATAATTTGGTAAGACGGACGCATATCAAAAGGCCATAATTTGGTTAGGCTGGCGCATATCAAAAGGCCATGACATAATCAAGACTAAAGTGACATAAAGAAAGAAGAGTTGAAGAATTGCATCGATGTAATACCAAAATCCCTATGGATTTCGGTTAGGCTAGTCTGAAGTAAAATAAACAAGAACGAAGCTACAAACTAAGGGGGTGATTGTTGGGCCCATATTTGGTGGTTTGTACATATTTATATGTTTATTGGGTTTCGTATTGGGCTATGAATGTAAAAACAGAACCATAAGGCTTTGGGCTGTAGTTGGGCTTGTGTATTGACTACCCTTTATATAGAATGCATTGTATTGGGTTCTAGGTTGGGAGTTCAGTTGTTGGTGAGCAATGGTTGAACACTTTCATAGCCACCGTCTAGAGAGCATAAGATTCTGTGTGAATCGGTATATGTATTAGACGATTTATTGATAATAGAATCGTATGCATTGAAACCATGTTACATCGTGTTCATCTTGTTCTTCATTTATATTGTTCTTGATGCACCACGGTGTTTGGATTCCGCACTAATATCGTGTTTGTGTGATATCATCTTGTAGTGATCCAGGTAGAGTATTGGATGCAGATGCTGATGTTGTTGATCATGTTCAAGTAAAGAGTCTGCAGGTTTTGAAAGCATCAGTCTAAGGGGGAGATTGTTGGGCCTTAATTTGGCTAGACTGACGCATATCAAAAGGCCATGATTTGGTTAGAATGACGCATATCAAAAGGCC
This sequence comes from Bidens hawaiensis, assembly GCF_021521415.1. NCBI lineage: Eukaryota > Viridiplantae > Streptophyta > Magnoliopsida > Asterales > Asteraceae > Bidens > Bidens hawaiensis. The sequence goes on from NW_027492069.1 coordinate 386,760, forward strand.
ATGACATGATCAAGACTAAAGTGACATAAACAAAGACGAGTTGAATAATTGCATTGGTGTAATACCGAAATCCCTATGGATTTCGGTTAGGCTAGTCTGAAGTAAAATAAACAAAAACCAAGCTACAAACTAAGTGGGGATTGTTGGGTCCATATTTGGTGGTTTGTACTTAGTTATATGTTTATTGGGTTTCGTATTGGGCTGGGCTTTGGGCTGTAGTTGGGCTTGTGTATTGAGTACCCTGTATATAGAATTCATTGTATTGGGTTCTAGGTTGGTAGTTCAGTTGTTGGTGAGTAGTGGTTGAACACTTTCATAGCCACCTTCTAGAGAGCATAAGATTCTGTGTGAATCGTTTTATGTATTAGACGATTTATTGACAATAGAATCGTATGTATTGAAACCATACTACATCGTGTTCATCTTGTTCTTCATTTATATTATTCTTGAATCACCACTGTGTTAGGATTCCGCATTAACATCATGTTTGGTTGATATCATCTTGTAGTGATCCAGGTAGAGTATTGGATGCGGATGCTGATGTTGTTGATCATGTTCAAGTAAAGAGTCTGAAGGTTTTGAAAGCATCAGTTTAAGGGGGAGATTGTTGGGCCATAATTTGGTTAGACGGACACATATCAAAAGGCCATAATTTGGTTAGGCTGACGCATATCAAAAGGCCATGACATAATCAAGACTAAAGTGACATAAAGAAAGAAGAGTTGAAGAATTGCATCGATGTAATACCGAAATCCCTATGGATTTCGGATAGGCTAGTCTGAAGTATAATAAACAAGAACGAAGCTACAAACTAAGGGGGAGATTGTTGGGCCCATATTTGGTGGTTTGTACATATTTATATGTTTATTGGGTTTCGTATTGGGCTATGAATGTAAAACGAGAAACATAAGGCTTTGGGCTGTAGTTGGGCTTGTGTATTGAGTACCCTATATATAGAATGCATTGTATTGGGTTCTAGGTTGGGAGTTCAGTTGTTGGTGAGCAATGGTTGAACACTTTCATAGCCACCGTCTAGAGAGCATAAGATTCTGTGTGAATCGTTTTATGTATTAGACGATTTATTGATAATAGAATAGTATGCATTGAAACCATGTTACATCGTGTTCATCTTGTTCTTCATTTATATTGTTCTTGAATCACCACGGTGTTAGTATTCCGCACTAACATCGTGTTTGGTTGATATCATCTTGTAGTGATCCAGGTAGAGTATTGGATGCAGATGCTGATGTTGTTGATCATGTTCAAGTAAAGAGTCTGCAGGTTTCGAAAGCATCAGTCCAAGGGGGAGATTGTTAGGCCTTAATTTGGTTAGACTGACGCATATCAAAAGGCCATGATTTGGTTAGAATGACGCATATCAAAAGTCCATGACATGATCAAGACTAAAGTGACATAAACAAAGACGAGTTGAATAATTGCATTGGTGTAGTACCGAAATCCCTATGGATTTCGGTTAGGCTAGTCTGAAGTGAAATAAACAAGAACGAAGCTACAAACTAAGGGGTGATTTTTGGGTCCATATTTGGTGGTTTGTTGGGTTTCGTATTGGGCTGGGATTTGGGCTATAGTTGGGCTTGTGTATTGAGTACCCTATATATAGAATGCATTGTATAGGGTTCTAGGTTGAGAGTTCAGTTGTTGGTCAGCAGTGGTTGAACACTATCATAGCCACTGTCTAGAGAGCATAAGATTTTGTGTGAATCTGTTTATGTATTAGATGATTTATTGATAATTAAATTGTATGCATTGAAACCATATTACATCGTGTTCATCAAGTTTTTCATTTATATTGTTCTTGAATCACCACGGTGTTAGGATTCCGCACTAACATCGTGTTTGGTTGATATCATCTTGTAGTGATCCACGTAGAGTATTGGATTCAGATGCTGATGTTGTTCATCATGTTCAAGTAAAGAATCTAAAGGTTTTGAAAGCATCAGTCTAAGGGGGTGATTGTTGGGACATAATTTGGTTTGACAGACGCATATCAAAAGGCCATAAGTTGGTTAGACTGACGCATATTAATAGGCTTTGACGTGATCAAGACTAAAGTGACATAAACAAAGTAGATTTGATTAATTTCGGTTAGGCTAGTCTGAATTGAAATAAACGAGAACCAAGCTACAAACCAAGGGGGTGATTCTTGGGTCCATATTTGGTGGTTTGTACTTGGTTATATGTTTATTGGGTTTCGTATTGGGCTATGAATGTAAACTGAGATCCTTATAGATCTTGGTGGGCTTTGGGCTATAGTTGGGCTTCTGTATTGAGTACCCTATATATAGAATGCATTGTATAGGTTTCTAGGTTGGGAGTTCAGTTGTTGGTGAGCAGTGGTTGAACATTTTCATAGCCACTGTCTAGAAAACATAAGATTCTGTGTCAATCGTTTTATGTATTAGACGATTTATTGATAATTGAATCGTATGCATTGAAACCATATTACATCGTGTTCATCATGTTCTTCATTTATATTGTTCTTGAATCACCACGGTGTTAGGATTCTGCACTAACATCGTGTTTGGTAGATATCATCTTGTAGTGATCCAGGTAGGGTATTGATCATGTTCAAGTAAAGAGTCTGAAGGTTTTGAAAGCATCAGTCTGAAGGTTTTGGAAGCATCAGTCTAAGGTTGAGATTGTGGGGCCTTAATTTGGTTAGACTGACGCATATCAAAAGGCCATAATTTTGTTAGACTGACGCATATCAAAAGTTCATGACATGATCAAGACTAAAGTGACATAAACAAAGACGAGTTGAAGAATTGCATTGGTGTAATACCGAAATCCCTATGGATTTCGGTTAGGCTAGTCTGAAGTGAAATAAACAAGAACGAAGCTACAAACCAAGGTGGAGATTGTTTGGTCCATATTTGTTGGTTTGTACTTAGTTATATGTTTATTGGGTTTCGTATTGGGCTATGAATGTACACCGAGATCCTTAGGGATCTCGGTGAGTTTTGGGCTATAGTGGGGCTTTTTTATTGAGTACCCTATATATAGAATGCATTGTATAGGGTTCTAGGTTGAGAGTTCAGTTGTTGGTGAACAGTGGTTGAACACTTCCATAGCCACCGTCTAGAGAGCATAAGATTCTGTGTGAATCGGTTTATGTATTAGAAGGTTTATTGATAATTGAATCGTATGCGTTGAAACCATATTACATCGTGTTTATATTTTTCTTCATTTATATTGTTCTTGAATCACCACGGTGTTAGGATTCCGCACTAACATCGTGTTTGGTTGATATCATCTTGTAGTGATCTAGATTCGGGACTTACAGAAATCGATTCTTGATAGATTTCTGGAATTGTAATGATTCAATGTTCAACTTATTGATGATAATGATTCTGCCTCTATGACAAATGGATATGTGCCCTATAGTGATGGAAGTAGTTCACAAGGAAATGATACTCAAGCTTTATTCTCCATGTTTTACAGAGTCATATAATGCATTTGTTTCTAAGAACTTGAGTCACACAAGTGTCATCTAAGATGACTTGGAACAAATAGATGCTGATGACCTTGAAGACATGGAAATCAAGTGGCAGTGTAACACCCCGTAACCGCAGCGGAAACGTAAACGGGATGCAACAAACACCTCTGATATCAACCACATTGTTTATAATGAAAACTGAATACATTAATATACTTTAAATTACATTATCTCGTATTTCATTACCGTCTTGGTGATACACACATCATAAATTCGATACATAATTCTATTTATTATAATGTATCCTAACATCCCGCACGCAAATCTTACACACATCAAGCACTTAGCACGTAAGCAATCACTTCATCTTAATTGTACATGAAAAGCATGTGAGAAAAACGGGTCAACTACGAATAGTTGGTGAGTTTCACAATTCGAGTAAACCATGATAAATCATTTTCAAAATATAATATCATCGATGTAATTATGCGGAACCCACAAGTGAAACCTCTGTTAAACCATTACTGTACCTGTTCCGGGGGCAATGTTAACCCAGAAACACTTCTAGGGACATCTGGGGACACTGTTAACCCAGTACTGTACCCATTCCGAGGGCAATGTTAACCCAGAAACACTTCTAGGGACATCTGGGGACACTGTTAACCCAGTACTGTACCCATTCCGTACAATTCCCGTAAAACCAAATATTTATAAATACACGCATATCTTTGCGTTCAGTATGTACTTAAACATTTCAATAGTAACATGCTTCCGCCCCGGGTAAATATTTAAAAACAATTCAGAAAAAGGGGCTCGTGAAATTCACCTTAGCACATGCAAGCAGGTAACAACAATCATTATCAGTTAACACATCCAATCTGTAATATGATCCCTACGATCGTTACTATACACTCACTATTAATATAACTTTAACCGTGTTAACCAGTACATCTGGGGACACTGTTAACCCAGTACTGTACCCGTTCCGGGGGCAATGTTAACCCAGAAACACTTCTCCGGACTCAGATTGTGATATCGTTTATAGTTCTATAGTCAAAATTACTATTAGTTTGTTTTTCCCCGTTTTGCGTGCCTAGCACGGTTATCCGTTTTTTACGTTTCAAAAATGAGTTTTGTCACACACGACCCGAAAAGAGTGGTTGACTGATAATTTAATTAAAGTTGTGAAATTAGAGCTCGGTTTAGACGCCCCGATTGGCCGCGGGACCCGTTTCCGTCTTTAGTGCGCCGGAAATTGTTAAATCCGAATAAATTACCTAAATCGTCCGAATTATTTTCGGATGATTTATTTTTACTTGTTTAACTCGATTATATGAAAATAGTTCATTTTTTTTAGGGTTTCTATACACCAGTCAGCTCGCTTAAGCGAGCTTTACCGGTTTACTCGTTTTAAGCTTTAAAAGTTTGTTTTTGTACAAATAATTATCCGTTTAATCTCGGATCTTGAAATTTTGCACAAATCACTTTTTGACAGTGGGGAAATTTATAAAAATATTTCCAGAATTAATTTCTATATTTATAATTTATTTATCTATTTTTAAACACCATTTAAACACTAAATATTTCGTAAATACTAAACGATCTTAGAAAAATACCAAATTTTTCCTGGATGTCCCCTACCATCCACATAGTTCCCTGTAATTTTTCCAGAACCAGAATCTTCTGTTACATGCCATTTTCACTATAACCGAGCTAGAAAACCCTAGAACTCGTTTAACCGGAAAGCCTACTTAGACTTCTCCAACTGACCTAAAATTTTGTATGTGACTTTTACATGTTAATAAGCTTATCTGCAATTTTCCAGAATTTTTCATGATATTTAACTATTTTTCACCATTTTTGGCCAAAACCGAGCATTAAATTCACCAAATATTCATCCTTTATCCAAAAATTACCAAAAATTCACAGAACTCATATTTTCATGTGTAGATCATCTCTGTAAAATTTCATGACCTAACTCTAAACCTACCACAATCTGTCCAAAAACTCCAAAACCGAACATAAACCGAATATACCTTTCGATCTCCGCCACTACAAGCTACAAACTCGTTTTTCCGCCTTATCTACCACTAAATACAGAACCTACAACCAACATACCACAATACCAAGCAAGTTACACTCACGATCAAGCCTCTTACACTATAGTTTCGGTTATGATTCAAAAACAAAGATTTAACCGTAAAAATTCGTTTTTGATTCGTTTAACTCCTTTCTTGGACCAAGATCCCTTGTATAACCCGTATACATCACTTGATCATGCAAGAATCGGTTTTCATCTTTGAAACCTCAATTTCTTGCAAATAAACTCAAGAAACGAAAATGGAAACGTGATTAACTTGATTCTTTACCTTGTTTTCTTGCTACAAAATCTCGGTTTTGGATCATGATCTTGAGAGGAAGAGATGGATGATGCAAATGGTTGTTGTAAAAAAGAAATGAATGGGGTATAATCCCCTTGGTATTTCCGATCGGTCAAAGTGGGGGGTGGGGTGGGACCCACTTCTCCATTTTTAGCCACACAATTGGATTCTCGAAATCCGGATAATGTTTTGGATAATCTGGTTCAGTTCGTTTTTCGGTTAGATGTTTAATTCGGCTTAAAACGAGGCTAAAACGGTCGTTTTCGGCTTAAAAAATTGAAATTTATATAAAACCGATTTAAAAACTTTAAAAACATAAACCATGGCATTTATTATCTTAGAACATCATATTATTAATAATCGCGCATCTTTTTCGTCTTGATCGATCGTCTCTTGCTCGGTTTGGTATTAAAGGTTTCGTTTAATGTACCGACGTACCATTAAATCGAAAATTCTTTTTCTGAGCTTTAATTCACTTATCCCGAAGCTTTAATACTTCGTAAACATCACTAAATATCATATATATCGTCTATAATTGAACCCTCGATTTGTTCGGGTTTCAATAACTATCGATCGATTGATCGCATATTCAATACGATGAATTATATATTCACGTACAATCAATACAGTGAACCATGTATTCTCGTATAATTACTATGGTAATTCATGTATCCGACATTAAATATGACGTAACTATTGTCTACCGGTTAGGGTATACCGGGTTTCGTCGGAATCGTTACATTCTCCCCCCGTTAAGAAATTTCGTCCTCGAAATTTTACACGCCCACTATCCCCTTCCGAGAGAAAGGTGGGGGTTTTTCCTTCGGAATTCACCCTCGCGTTACCAGGTATAATCTGGTCCTCGCTGTGAATTCCACTTAATCTTAGTCAATAAAGCTTGGTGTGTCCAAACTGTTTAGTTTTCCCGTCTACTATCTCTACGGAATTATTTATGATATCAGGCATGTCTTCTATGAGTACCTCCATTACTAGTACTTTCGTTGCCTCATCGCTTAGGTATTTTTCAGTCCGTATACATGGCAAAACATCATGTATAGTACTTAGCCCCTGGAGTACTTTAATCGATAAACTAAATGACAAATCATGGAGATAGTCTCATGAGGTCCAATATATTAAGGAGCTATTTTCGGTTTTGCCAAACCTCATATCACCTCTCAAAGGTGATGCCTTAAAAATGTCTTGTCACCTCTTTCCAGTGACAATGGTTTCTTATGAATGTTGGCATAAATCCTTTGCCAATCTCGCGCTGCTTTCAACTTATCTTAAATATTATAATTCCGATTGGTTGATTCTCGAATCAATTCAAATCTCATGGCTTGATCCACGCCCATTTTCAATTTAACAATTTGGTGATAATTACTTCACCCATAGAAAGCTTCGAGCTCTCGATGCTTCCTTCCCCGCCTTCCAATAATGGAAGTAGGATGACAATTTCGATCTGAGATAATTGAAAATGGTACTCCACGACGAGATTCCATTTCACCATCATGAATTCGGGCGAGAATTCATTGTGGTAATCGTCATAGATTGGGATGAAATGCGAGGATTGGTTAATCGATCCGCGATTACCCAATTTACATCATGCCTTTGATATTTCTTGGGAATTTGCGTCCCGAAATCCATTGTAATTTATTCCCACTATCATTGGCGAATTTTCTGTCATTGTGGCGTTCCCTTGGGTTTTCGGTGTGCAGCCTTATCTCTTGCATAACTTAAATATTCACCAACATACGTAACCATATCTTTCTCCAAACTCGGCTGTTAATAAAATTCTTTCAGATATTCGTGTTATCAATAGTCTATTCCGATCCCGGATGTATGGAATATTTCGATCTATGCGCTACGTCCGTGATTAATTCACGAAGGTCATGGAGGGTCGGGATCCAAATCCGATTTTTGAAATAAGGAATTTCGTCCACGCGCTGTTCGAAATTCTTCTCATTGCCGTAAAGTACCTCATTTTCCAATTGTCCCTCTTTCAACGCCTCACGTTAAGCGACTCGAATTAGGTCAGAGAGGTTCGACTGGACTATCATCCCCAGTACTCGCACTCGCAATGGCTTAACCCGATCTTTCCTACTCAAGGCATCGGCTACGACGTTAGCCTTGCCGGGGTGATAACGGATGTCACAGTCATAATTGCTTAACAACTCGACCCATCTTCGATGAATATGAGACTGCGGTCTCTTATCATCTATAAAATTTGTACATTTGCGTCGTACAAAGGATTATGAGTTGGGTAATGCTAAAAATTCTTCAATAAACCGCTGATAGTCTCCGGCTAGTCCTAAAATTGGCGCATTTCCTTTGTCGCCTTGGGTGACTGCCAATTTTAATGGTTTCTATCTTATTTGGATCTACGTGAAATCCTTGTTGCTTTACAACATGACCAAGGGATTATGCTTTCTGTATTCAAAATCACATCTCGAAAACTTCGCGTATAACTCCTCTTGCTTTAACACTTCCACAATTTTCCTTAACCGTCGTTCGTGCTCTTCTTTACGTTGCAAATATATCAAAATATCATCAATGAATGCTATGACAAATTTGTCAAAATAAGGTTTACAGACTCGGTTCATGAGTTCCATGAACACTGCCGCGCATTTATTAGTCCGAAAGGCATAACTAAGAACTCGTAATGGCCGTAGCGAGTCCGAAACGCTGTTGTTGCAACGTCTTCCTCATGGATTTTTCATTTGGTGATAACTATATCTAAGATCAATTTTCTACAAATAAATCGCCCCTTGCAGTTGGTTAAACAGATCATTTACTTCGAAGAAGTGAATACCTATTCTTGATCGTCACTTTATTCAATTCTCCCTAATCAATACATATCCTAACACTTCCGTCCTTCATTTCCTAAATAACACTGGTGCACCCCATGGTGACTAACCAGATCGTATAAAACCTTATCCATTAATTCTTGCATTTCAGTTGGTACAAGTCGGTAGGGTGCTTTAGCAACAGGGCCAACTTGAGGCATTAAATCGATTCTGAATTCGACCTGTCGGGTTGGCGGTAATCCAAGAAGTTCTTCTGGGAAAACTTCTGGATATTTGCGTACCACCAGGACATCTTCTATATGTTTTCTTTTAAATCTGTGGCAATCACGTTTGTTAAATACACCTCGTCTTCTTGACGTAAATATTATACCATTTCAAGATGAGATTAGAGTGGTAACATAATACCGTACACTTTTCTCTGTATCTAATCGCTTCATCGTCCGAAAGAGAGTTTATAATCATCTTCTTTTCATATTTGATTTCCGCTTCATGTTGAGTTAGCCAACCCATGTTAACTATTACGTCAAAACTTCTTAACCTTACTGGTCGTAGGTCAATAAGGAAAGGTTAATCGTTCAGAATAATAGGACAATTCCGAACAATTTAGTTAACCATTAGGGATTTACCGTTAGCGATTCTACAGTATAGGGTTCTATAGTTTCACTAATCCGTATCTTTCCAAATGATAGGAGATTAACAGTAACTAACTTCTATCAACGACCGTAAGAATATCACTGGTGCCTATTGATTTAAAACTACAACATACTTAATACCAGAGGTTGTGCTTTATTCGAATTACTCACAAAAGCTCGGCTCCTTACTTGATCAGAGGTTGATGCTTGTCATGAGGCTCGTCTTCCAACTACACCTTGGTTCAACTTTGGGCAATTTCTCTTGAAACGTTCTGTACTGCAACATTCATAGCAAGTACAACTGTTTGGCATAATTCGATTTCTTTGGATGGATTGTTATTGAAGCTGTTGGGTTCAGAGTGGTTGTACACGAATGGGTTGGAGTTGCCGGTTCACATGGCTTCAATAGGTTCTACGATTGGGGCATTATGTCTATCTTTACCACACCTGTGGCCTACTATCACTCGACATTCTTCTTCCTGCCGATAACCATATTTTCCACATTTAGGGAAGGACCCTTCATGCGGTTCATGTTTTCACACCAGAATTAGTCTTGGTATAATTCTGGGTTGTAGGACATACCTACTTATTCAAAAGCTTATCTTGCACTATACCTTTATCATTTCTCTTCTTTAACACTCGACGTCTCACCTAACGTCCTTCCAATCCGCTTCCCATAGAGTCAAATATATCAATGCTGGCTTGTGACACAACCCTTCCAAAGGTTGTATATTTTACAGGGTTGACTATACTCCTTATCGATGGAGTTAGTTCCCAATATAGCGCTCACTTTGCTTAGTTTCAGGAGTAATTAGCCATGTTACCAGACATGACAATTCCTTCAAACGATTAGCGTGTTCTATGTGATCAGCACACAACATTTCTATCTTCCATAACTCAGTTTCCAATCTCTGAACTTAATTACTCGAATAAAAGTGCTCTAGCACAAGAATTTTAAATTCTGACCATCTCATCTGAGTAATAATTTTCTAACTATAATTTTGTACCATCGTGTTCCATCACGATACAACATAATCTACCAACATATCTGTAGCATATTTCACTACACAATGTTCTAGACTCTTACCAATATCCTTAACCATTTCGATCTTTTCTATCCACTCGCTAATCCATTCCTCCCTTTACCATCAGTAAACTATTAATAATTTCCTTACCACAAACAACAAACATATCCTTCATACCGGATCTAATTCATTACGACTACTATTCATGTTTAGTTTATAACTAATACCTGTAGTCATAATAGTATTCGGTGGGACATTATCACTCTTAGTAATAACACTAAAAATTGAAATATTCATAATCATGTGATTGCTCGATCTATAATTCTGCGATCACATTTGCATCAACACTAGTAGTGATCTGCGATACGACATTCGGTATCATCATCTGCTATCTTTGAGCAACCAACTGAATCATAACAATATCCATCTTTAGAGTTACTCTTTTTATGTCATTCTGCCGTACTCATCCCGTACGCAGTAATCAATACTAATCTCACCGTATAACTCGTTACCAGCTCAATCATAACAGCAGGTACACATACACACCAAATATTATCATACATATTACACATACCAGTATCTAGTATATATGTCCCACAAATATAATAACATATGGACTTAACCTGACGTCGGTTAACGTTTAAATATGTTTCATAACCCTTGTCACCAACTGACATATAGATCCTTCTCAATAAAGATTAATGTTTAATATGCTTGATTTCAATATCCTTCTGTATGTCAGCATAACCGATACATGCTCATCGTGAGCACCAAACGATTACGTACTACGGAGTTATAATATCTGTGTCTATTTGTATATCCGGCATACACGGTATACCACCTACGAACGAATAACCAACTATGCTATAATGATTCCAACACCTCTTTGTGTATGGGTAATCATTCTATTCGGGTATACATGGGTATAGGCATCTAACGGATGTAAGGATAACATCGGGAGTTGCAAGGTTCAAGGTAATCGCGCAACATGGGTAATTCTCGATGTCCTCCGGCGTTCTGGTTCGCTAAAATCGGTAATTCTCGATCTGGAGGTGGTATGACTCATATGTTTGAGAGTGAGAAATACATATATATATTTCTATATATTATTTTTATCTGCTCATTTATTATCAAAAATTTTTTATTTTTTATTTTATTTTTTTTTTATTATTTTTTTAACGGAATAAGAATAAGTTCACGTACAGGTCCGTCCGTACGTGAGGGTCGGCGGTTCTGGTGATCATAGGGGGTTATTAAGATATACGGTACCGGTGTTGGTAGGGTAAGGGATTCATCAATTTTTGGTTGGGAGTGACGGTTACTAGATATCTCTGGTTAATATCAAACGGGAGATCTAACTTGGTATTATCATAACTATGGCCCGATAAGTCAGACTTATCATCAACCGATGCTCTAGAAATTTCAGCATCTTCGGTACTTTTATTATTTCATCCCCCGGTTCCCTATCCGGGTCCTATTTCTCAATACATGTACCCACAAGATATGTACATATATATATACACATTAGCACGTATAAATAATATTATATACTTTACACATATGTTGCCATTTTTACCTATTAACGTTCCCCGTGACTTCCCCTGAATTTCCTCGTGCAGACAAGTCTGTTATTATGTTCCGGACCATAATAACTCACTTGTCCGACCGAGTTCATCCCGATGCTCGTCACCATATATTATTAGTTGATATTCAGATCCTATAATACTTGAGCTACTGGTTATATTTTAGGTATCTTTTAGAGACATCCTAAATCTTTATAACCAATGGATCTGATACCAACTTCTGTAACACCCCGTAACCGCAGCGGAAACGTAAACGGGATGCAACAGACACCTCTGATATCAACCACTTTGTTTATAAAGAAAACTGAATACATTAATATACTTCAAATTACATTATCTCGTATTTCATTACCGTCTAGGTGATACACACATCATACAATTCGATACATAATTCTATTTATTATAATGTATCCTAACATCCCGCACGCAAATCTTACACACATCAAGCACTTAGCACGTAAGCAATCACTTCATCTTAATTGTACCTGAAAAGCATGTGAGAAAAACGGGTCAACTACGAATAGTTGGTGAGTTTCACAATTCGAGTAAACCATGATAAATCGTTTCCAAAATATAATATCATCGATGTAATTATGCGGAACCCACAAGTGAAACCTCTGTTAAACCATTACTGTACCTGTTCCGGGGGCAATGTTAACCCAGAAACACTTCTAGGGACATCTGGGGACACTGTTAACCCAGTACTGTACCCATTCCGGGGGCAATGTTAACCCAGAAACACTTCTAGGGACATCTGGGGACACTGTTAACCCACTACTGTACCCATTCCGTACGATTCCCGTAAAACCAAATATTTATAAATACACGCAAATCCATGCGTTCAGTATGTACTTAAACATTTCAATAGTAACATGCATCCACCCCGGGAAAATATTTAAAAACAATTCAGAAAAGGGGCTCGTGAAACTCACCTTAGCACATGCAAGCAGGTAACAACAATCATTATCAGTTAACACGTCCAATCTATAATATGATCCCTACGATCGTTACTATACACTCACTATTAATATAACTTTAACCGTGTTAACTAGTACATCTGGGACACTGTTAACCCAGTAATGTACCCGTTCTGGGGGCAATGTTAACCCAGAAACATTTCTCCGGACTCAGATTGTGATATCGTTTAGAGTTCTATAGTCAAAATTACTATTAGTTTGTTTTTCCCCGTTTTGCGTGCCTAGCACGGTTATACGTTTTTTATGTTTAAAAAATGAGTTTGGTCACACACGACCCGAAAAGAGTGGTTGACTGATAATTTAATTATAGTTGTGAAATTAGAGCTCGGTTTAGACGCCCCGATTGGCCGCGGGACTCGTTTCCGTCTTTAGTGCGCCGGAAATTGTTAAATCGGAATAAATTACCTAAATCATCCAAATTATTTTCGTATGATTTATTTTTACTTGTTTAACTCGATTATATGAAAATAGTTCATTTTTTTTAGGGTTTCTATACACCAGTCAGCTCGCTTAAGCGAGCTTTACCGGTTTACTCGTTTTAAGCTTTAAAAGTTTGTTTTTGCACAAATAATTATCCGTTTAATCTCGGATCTTGAAACTTTGCACAAATCACTTTTTGACAGTGGGGAAATTTATAAAAATATTTCCAGAATTAATTTCTATATTTAAAATTTATTTATCTATTTTTAAACACCATTTAAACACTAAATATGTCGTAAATACTAAACGATCTTAGAAAAATCCCAAATTTTTCCTGGATGTCCCCTGCCATCCACATAGTCCCCTGTAATTTTTCCAGAACCAGAATCTTTTTTACATGCCATTTTCACTAAAACCGAGCTAGAAAACCCTAGAACTCGTTTAACCAGAAAGCCTACTTAGACTTCTCCAACTGATCTAAACTTTTGTGTGTGACTTTTACATGTTATAATAAGCTTATCTGCAATTTTCCAGAATTTTTCATGATATTTAACTATTTTTCACCATTTTTGGCCAAAACCGAGCATTAAATTCACCAAATATTCATCCTTTATCCAAAAATTACCAAAAATTCACAGAACTCATATTTTCATGTGTAGATCATCTCTGTAAAATTTCATGACCTAACTGTAAACCTACCACAATCTGTCCAAAAACTTCAAAACCGAACATAAACCGAATATACCTTTCGATCTCCGCCACTACAAGCTACAAACTCGTTTTTCCGCCTTATCTACCACTAAATACAGAACCTACAACCAACATACCACAATACCAAGCAAGTTACACTCACGATCAAGCCTCTTACACTATAGTTTCGGTTATGATTCAAAAACAAAGATTTAACCGTAAAAATTCGTTTTTGATTCGTTTAACTCCTTTCTTGGACCAAGATCCCTTGTATAACCCGTATACATCACTTGATCATGCAAGAATTGGTTATCATCTTTGAAACCTCATTTTCTTGCAAATAAACTCAAGAAACGAAGATGGAAACGTGATTAACTCGATTCTTTACCTTGTTTTCTTGCTACAAAATCTCGGTTTTGGATCATGATCTTGAGAGGAAGAGATGGATGATGCAAATGGTTGTTGTAAAAAAGAAATGAATGGGGTATAATCCCCTTGGTATTTCCGATCGGTCCAAGTGGGGGGTGGGGTGGGACCCACTTCTCCATTTTTAGCCACACAATTGGATTCTCGAAATCCGGATAATGTTTTGGATAATCTGGTTCAGTTCGTTTTTCGGGTAGATGTTTAATTCGGCTTAAAACGAGGCTAAAACGGTCGTTTTCGGATTAAAAATTGAAATTTATATAAAACCGATTTAAAAACTTTAAAAACTAAAACCATGGCATTTATTATCTTAGAACATCATATTATTAATAATCGCGCATCTTTTTCGGCTTGATCGATCGTCTCTTGCTCGGTTTGGTATTAAAGGTTTCGTTTAATGTATCGACGTACCATTAAATCGAAAATTCTTTTTCTGAGCTTTAATTCACTTATCCCGAAGCTTTAATACTTCGTAAACATAACTAAATATCATATATATCGTCTATAATTGAACCCTCGATTCGTTCGGGTTTCAATAACTATCGATCGATTGATCGCATATTCAATACGATGAATTATATATTCACGTACAATCAATACAGTGAACCATGTATTCTCGTATAATTACTATGGTAATTCATGTATCCGACATTAAATATGACGTAACTATTGTCTACCGGTTAGGGTATACCGGGTTTCGTCGGAATCGTTACAGGCAGGCTGCCATGTTGGCTCTTAGAAGCAAAAGGCTATACAATTGGACTGGTAGATCTCTTCTATCAGGGCCTAATGAAAGGATTGGATTTGACAAGTCATAGGCCATTTGTTATAATTGTCAACAGCCTGGTTACTTTGCTAGAGAATACAACCAGCCTAGAAACTTTCAGATGAATCAGTTCCAGAACCAACAGCCAAGAAACCAGCAGCAATACCAACAAAACCAACCAAGAAACCACTTCAACAACAATCCCAACTACTTCAACAACTATCAACAGCCCCAAATGAATAATCAACAAGTTGTACCTCAGAATTAAAACTACCAAAAAATCAATACCCTCAAACTGCTCCAACTAACCCCAACCGAAACAATCAAAATCAACCCAAATATCAAGGGAATGTTGCAGTTTCCACTCAGCATGAAGGGAATTTTGATTGGAGTGATCATGCAGATGACATCACAAGGGCTAATATTGATTTGATGGCAAAAATTGAGAATGAGGATGAATCTTCTACTTCACATGTACCTTCACTTTCTTCAACTGACTTACTTAAAACAATAGATGAATTGAATATGAAGGTAGGTAAGTTGGAGAGTTAATGCTTTAGAAAACAAAGTATCATTAATGGGTATGAAGCAAGTGATTTGATCAATGAAGAAAAGACAAAGATTCTTGAAGATGATTGTGTGAGCAGTTATAGGACACAGTCAAGGCATGTGACTGAGATTGATGGATTGAAGAAAATGTTTGTTAAAGAGAAGGTAAAGACTGCAAGTTCAACAAAAGCCTAATGGGATTTTCATCTACCAGTCTAAGTATGTGCAGGACATCTTAGACAAATTCAAATGTAATGATTTGAAGACTGCTTCAACTCCTATGGATACAAAAGAGAAGGTGGTAGCAGACGAAAAGGGGGAGCCAGTGGATGAACATGAATACAGAGCAAAGATTGGATCACTGATGTGTCTTACTGTTTCAAGACCAGATATCATGTATGTTGTTTGTGTCTGTACTAGATTCCTGTCAAGTCCTAAGGTTTCTCACATAAATGCAGTCAAGAGAATCTTTAGATATTTGAAGGGAAGACCTGATTTGGGAATTTGGTATCCAAAGAACCAGTCATTTGATCCGATTGCCTACACAGATAGTGACTATGATGGGTGTAATATGAGCAGGAAGTCCACTTCAGGAGGGTGTCAGATTTTGGGTGATAGATTGGTGTCATGGCAAGGCAAGAAGCAGACCACGGTGTCAATCTCAACTGCAGAAGCTGAGTATATTGCTGCAACTGCCTGCTGTACACAAGTCCTCTGGATTCAGAATCAGGTGTTGGATTATGGTTTGAATTTTCTAAACACATCTATTTACATTGATAATACTGCTGCATCTTTTATTGTAAAGAATCCTGTGCATCATTCCAAGACAAAGCACATTGAAATCAGACATCATTTTGTAAGAGATTGTAGTGAAAAAGGCTTGATAGAAGTCAAAAGGGTTGATTCAAGTGATAATTTGGCAGATCTATTCACAAAACCACTTGATAGAACCAGTTTTAACTTTCGTCTAAAAGCCCTGGGCATGATCAACTCTAATGAAGTCTGATTGATGATGTGTGCTTGACTGTGCAAACTAACTATCTTCTCAAAGTCTTAGTGAATGCTGTATATATATGTTTGATTATGATACTTTTTGATGTTAACTAATATGTGCTTAACTGATTATCTGTGCAAATTAGGTATCATTGATGCTTAAAGTTGTTTATCAGTTGACTAATAGGATGTCATGATAAGTAGTTTGAATTGTCAAAATTGATTATATGCTTATCTGATGTCATGATTGAAGGTTTGAAAATGTGAATAATCTGATCAGATGATGTTGTTGGGATATGTTAGACTATGCATTGTGTGAAGTCTGCTTGTTTTGATAATGTCATTTATGGTTAAGATTTGAATATGCTATGCTTTTGATTGTGTCAAAATGTGTTTTTGAGTCAAAATGATATGCATGACTGAAAATTGTTAAGAAACATTTTTGATCAAAACATCTTTTGAAAATCCAAAAGCAAGTTGTTAATGGTGTTGAGACATGATAATACTACTCAGTTCAAAGCTTTATAGAAGCTGAAAACAAAATTTAAAATAAAAGTCTCAAGGAGTTACTTTTGCTTAAAGTTATGTCATTTTCTGAAGTTAGAATGGCATATACTTGTATATGTTTGGTCCTATCATTTGTTCTCGTATTGAAAGGATAGCCATTAACCTGGAAAACTGAAAGCATTTGGGGCAATTGTAACTTGTTTTCTATTCTTTCACATAAAATTTGGTTAGTAACTCTGTTTTGAAAGGACATGTATTCACATTTATGTGTGGTCCTGTAACAACTTGTGAACCAACAGGATAGCCATTTACCTGACAGTTAAGAGATATTAGGGTGACTAAGTATTAAACTTTATTTAATTTGGGAAATGATAGTACATTGACTACTTAGCCAATCATATGGATTTAATAGGCTAAAAAGACACTTAGTACAATCATTGATGTGTATGGTTGCTTTCCCATTATGTGTAAAGTTTATGGTGATATAAACATAAAGAATATGTTAAGCTTAATGTGGAGTTACATTGTTGTGTATGCATCTTCCTAGATAAATCTTTCCAAATGATAGGCAAAAAAGTGAGTATCCAGTCATACAAAAGCCTATTGGTATTTGGTCTCCTAAATGAAATATTTACATAATGAATGACAATGAACAAATGTGAACAACATTATTTCAAATATTTTGTCAACCAAAAGTTGATAAGTGTTCACAAATTTTTATTAAGAAAATGCAAACATGAGGGTTAATTTCAGAACTACAGGGGAGGAGGCAATCATATAAGTCCTTTAAACATTCTAAATAAAGGCCTGTAAGTCCGAATAGCGTGGCCTGTAAGTCCAACGTTCAACCTCACATATGTTTGTTAAATTTAAAAAGAAATATCTAAATATTAAAATTGTTCTGTCATTAAAAGTTTTTTAACCAAATCCAGGGGGTCAATTAAAATTGGGGTGATTTGGAGAAAGCCAAATTAGCCTTGAGAATAGATATGGAGCATCAGAAAACAATATATGTTATCCATTTAACTTTATGCATATTAATTGAACATTAATCATATCACCAAAGAGATGAAATTCATGCTAAGTCTAGACTTGCTGTTAACTTGTCTATGTTGTCACAATAATACTGAGAATGAAGTATCGAAAAAGCTACTTAGTCAATATGATCCCATACTTGAGATCTTTTCAGCAAAAGAAAGAAACTGTTTTGAAAGAAACATGACTGAAATTTGATCTCTTAATCCACCATTTGCTCTTAAACAATGATTTCTATTGATAAATATAACTAATATTGTGTTTAAGACAAAAAGTGTTGCATTTTACCTTCAATAAGCTTGAATATGTATTTTCATGTAAGGTTTGATGTTTTATAACCTTTCCGAGTATACTTAGATGTTTTTGTCTAAGTTTGTCAATTTCGAGCATGCTTTGAAGTTTTTAACATTTTTCGGATATAGTTCACTATTTTACTTGAAATTTAACTTTCCAAGCATGCTTGATATTTGTCTATGTTTGAATATGATGTTTACTATAAAGCTTTTATATATTTAGGACATTCAATCATACTTTAGTGATTTGATTGAAAGTACATATGTTTCTAGCAAACTAGTTGATATGATTGTTTGCACTATTCACTAGCAAGCTTTGTTGATTTCTAAATTTTCTAGCGAACTTAACTGTTTATAGGTTGTTTAAGTTAGTATAGCAAGGTTTGTGATTAGATGTGATATTCTAGCAATCTTTAGTGATTTTGGACTTTATAGCACACTTAAGTGTTTGTTTTACTGTTTAAACTCATTTCTAGCAAGCTATGTGTTACTTATGATTATGATTCTTTGAAATTATAAGTGTTTTCGGGAAAACCTAGTTTCCTGAGCACACTTTATATTTCGTGCACACTTTGAAATTTTCAAATGTTCCCTTAATATACTTGGTAATTTCAAAACTTGACTTTCCGGGTACACTTTGTGTTTAGGATCCCTATCTAGCATACCTTGTATTTTTGAAGTTATTCAAGCATACTTTGCATCAAAGTATACTGGACTGAATATTTGTGAACTATTTTACATTTACGAGTAAGGTTTTTGATAGGTTGAGCTATTCGAGTAAGGTTTGTATTTAGAAGTATACCTGAGAGATTTATTTTGGTATCTTAATTGTTTCCTAGCAAGGTTGCCTACATGATATTTTATACTTGATTATCTGTCTTGTGATTCAGTTCTCGAGAAATCTTGTATTTCGTGTAAGCTTACTTCGTATTACTTAGACTTATTTTTAAAATAATTTTTAAATGGTTGAATCGAGCAAGCTTTGAGAAAGTGAAGGGTTCCTAGAAAACCTTGCTATAATTAAAATGAATTTTTTACCGAGCAAGGTTTGGTAAATGAACTTTATCGAGCAAGGTTTTAAAAGTGAATATTTTAAGGTTAATAGTACTGTTTGACAGCTATTAACTCACTACACGATATAATGCATTTAAAATCCACATTCAAAAATGTATATAAGAGGGAGTTAGAGAAAATTTTTCCCACTTTCTCTCTCACCTTCCACTCTCTCACCCTCGTTTCAGAAACTCAATAGCCTAATTGCAATAATCTCAATTCCCTAACCCTAATTTAACAGCCCACTTATTCCGACTCGGTAAGTTTTAATTAAGTGCATTCCGACAATGATTAACTCATAATGGTCTTTGATTATGCATATTTACTAACTCTCTGTTATGTGTGAAGGTTATAAATTTGTCGAAGATTAGGTTCTAATGAAAATTTTCCTTATCTTCTTTAAATTATAACTTGAATTTACTTAAAGTTGCGAACTTTTGTACTAATTTTTTCTTTGAATATGTTTGTTTGTGTGTTCAGATACGATGAATCAAGGAAATCTGAGATATCCCTTTGAACAAAAGCACAACATGTGTGCCTTGGTACAAATTACTCCTGACAATGCGGAAGTGGCTATGATGACAAAATGGTTGTTACGATCAAATATCCGTTTTGCCTCGACCGAGTGCCCAGTCATTTACAGAAATCATTCACTTGATTTCTGTCACTCAGCTAGATTGTATGATGATGTGAATGGTGGGAGGATTGAGGCTACCGTGGCAAGGCAAGAAATTCAGATAACGGAACGATTAATCAGAAGATGCTTGCAACTGCACGATGACGACCACAATGCGATCAACTTCAATACTTATCATCTGCTGAGAATTTTTCTACAAACAATGGGATATCAAGGGACAGTGCACGAAGGACAATTTTAAAAGGGCATGTTCCCAACTTATACAGATTTCTGATTCATCACTTGATCTAGGGCTTTGCCCCGAGGAAAGGATCTTGGACTCTAATGTGTCGTGACTTAGCAAACGCCACTATTGCTATCGTCTAAGATCTACCGTTCAATTTCTCCAAGATGATTTCTGAAGGGATGGTAGGAATTTTGAAAAAGGTTGAAAAGGACCGATTCTTGGCTTATCCAAGATTTCTGCAGATAATCTTCAGTCAAGAGCTACAAGATCTACCCACAATGGGTACTACTCTTGTTCTGCGGAACCCAACATATACAAACGAATTGCTAATTCGGGAAGTACCAGCAGATTCAATCCAAACACACCGTATGAGATTTTGCCACGGTTGATGAACCTTGACTTGGATACTATGTCAGTTGCTGAGTTAAGCTCTAAGGAGGATGTTGAGTTGCAGGATGATGATAGTAATGACGATAATGATGATGGAGATGAAGGGGATGGAAATGAAGGAGGGGCTGGAGGGGCCATAATTGATGATGTACTTGTTTAGGGGGAGAACCAACCGATCCCAACACCATAATCCACACCTTTAGCCTCACCACCACCTACCATAACCCAATCACCACCTCACTCAACACCACCTGAAACCTTAAACCAAAGCCCACCTCAAACCATAACCCAATCCCCACCTAACACTCAACCAACACAAATCCAAAGGCCACATGAAACATTATACCAATCACAGTTAGAGACATTCACTCAAACACCACCAACAACATCTTTAAACACACCACCACAAACACCATCTTACCCATCATCACCAAATGACCAATTCCATCAATACCCACCTCAAACACCACTTAACACATTACCACAAATCCATATCACAGACCAACCCATCATCCCTATACCTAAACCTTTTTCTACTTCACTATCCACTATTTCCAGTATTGACAAAAGGAACTTTGACTTGATTATTGAAGTTGTACGGTTGAGGGGAGAGAATGCAGAATTATGAATTGAAAATGATGAATTGAAGGCTCAGTTGGCCCAAGCACTTTCTCGAATTCAAACCCTGGATAATCAAGTGGAGGGTGAAGAGAATTATGTGGAGGGTGAACTGGAGATTGTGAATGATAATCAAGAGGCTACAAGTGATATTGCCACTGATGTTGTGACAGATGTACCAACTGATGTGCAAACAGAGATTCTGATGGGTGAGAATGCTGCAGCTGAGGAACCTGTTGTTACTGAAACTGCTGAAAAAGGTTCCAAAAATGTTGAGCATGATGAACAGATGGACAATTTAGAGAAATATATTGACGAATTTCCATCAGAAACTGAAAGTGACAAGATAAGAAGATTAGCCAAACGCAAAGCAATTGCTAATGTGAAGAAAGAGCCTATTATGGCAAATATTGATGAAGAAAAGGAAGAAGATGAGGATGTTGCTGTTGCTGCCAAAAGGCTTAGTCAGGTCTTAAATGAAACAAGGGAGAGGGAGTACATTTCCCAAACCCAAACAGCAAAGGAACTGGCAGAACAAGAAAGCTTGATTGAACAAGGCAACATTTCTAAAGTCTTTGATGAAGAAGAGGTAGAAGATCAGGAGGTGATTGAAACCCTGATTAATATGAAAAAGGTTGACGAAATTGACAATTCACTCGCTTTTGTGGTGAGTATGTGAAAGATTTGGAAGAAAAATTAAAGAATTAAAAAAGAAATATGCTGGAAAATATGGCTATCTGATTGATAGGGGTATGGCACTAGAATTGGTGAAAAGCTTATCTAAATCTGCTATTGAATCTCACTATAACAGACTGCAAAAGAAAGATAAACCAAAAAGAGATCAACCTGAACCCTTAGTTAGACAGTCAAGGGATGATCAAACTGAGCCTCCTACAAAGAAAAGAAGAATCATAACCTTGAGAGAGAAGCAAAAGGCTGATAGTGAATTAAAAAGGGATGAAACTGAAGAAACTCCTGTCCTAGTGGAAGTGAAGCCAGAATTGGATGAACCTATAGTTCCATGGGAAAATGAGGAAATGATTAAAATCTAGAAAGGTGTGATGGTAAAACAAAAAGGAATGGATGAGAATACTTTTGATGCACTGGAGAAAGATCAATTGAAAGAACTATTCTATATGCAAAAGGTTGAATGGGAGAAAGTTTTGTTGGAAGGTGAAAACCCAAGGAGCTTTATTGGAGGAAGGTTTGTACCTGTTGGGCAGCTAAATAGAAGAGTGGTTGAGATAATTGGAAGAATACACAGAGATGCAGGTGAAAACCTAGCTGATCTTGTTAGGTTTCTTGCTGAGTTGATTGAAGCAATGTACAAAAAGGCATTTGCAGTTTCAGGGCCTACTAAACCGAAGAAGTCAATTCCAACTAGGCCCTCCGCTTCAAGGCAACGCCCATCAACAACCAGAGGTGAATCAAGTAGAGGTGGAACATAAAGAAGAGAAGGCATCAATCTGATATAGATCTGCCTAGAAGACTCTACTTTAACTCAGTCTCAAATACACTGAAAGTGATTATGCAAAGCAAACAGATGAGGGAAATAGTGTTCAAAGATGTCTTTGCTGAGTTTAAAAGAGAACAGCTTGAGATCTTGGCCAATCTTGATTTATATGATTACCATGACAGAAACAAGATGGTTGGGAGACAACAAAATGAACTATCCAAATACATAAGAGATGAAGCTAAAAAGGGATTTCCCTTGTTGGACCAGAGAAAGAAGTGGGAGCTGACAAAGCATGAAAAGGCGAGTAGAACCAATCGGTTGAGAAGTATAAGAACTGCTGTGTTTGGCTTCCTTTCAAAGATCGGAAACAAAAACCCATTATCCAACTTGAACACCTGCATAAGTATGAGAAGGAGAATGACTCGTCCAAACTATGAAGTTCAGAAAAATGGCCGAATCATTGATATAGACTACAAAGAAAATGTAGGCCATTACATTCTTCGTAACTTAGATGGACTCATACATGGAATTATTAAGAATGATGAAGATCTGACATTCGTAAGAAATGAAGATTTGAGGGATATTTTGGAGATGACGATTCTTGAGAACCACCCTCATTATTAAATCTTGTCAATCTTCAAGCAAAGAGCAGGTTTAATAATCATTGGTAGAATACGAGCAGGCCATGATGCTAGAAGATGATGATATTTAGAATAGGGTTTGCTTTGTAATGTATAGGGACAGATTTTGAATATGTAATAATTTGACCTTTTGATTATGTAATTTGATTTTGATTTGATTTGTACTTTTGACTAAGTGTATGTATCCTTAGAGGTGTTTTGGGACAGCTGAGGTGTTCAAATCTAGGAGAGATTGTTGAGTCATGAATTTGACTTGAAATGAATTAAGGATGATTAAGGAAGGTTGGAATCTTCTCAACCTCCCCATAAATGGCTAAGTATGGAATCCGAGCACACTTGGACTCCCGACCAAGGTTTACTTATCCTAGCAAGGTATTTTGTTCTTCGAGCAGAGATATCTTCTAGAAGTCTTCTTATTGTCAATCCAAGCCGGGTTCACTATGTCAAGCAAGGTTGTTCTTCATAGCCAAGCAAGGTTTACTTCTGAATAGGATCTTGGTTCACCAAGCTTTAAAAGCCAAGTACTTGGAAGATCTAGCAAGGTATTCATTAATAAAACAGTGGTTCGAGCATGCCTGATGGAAGTTGATAAATATTAATCCAAAGACTTCGTCGAGCAAGATTCAACTCCGAGCAAGCTACAGTGTTACTAGCATACTTTGCCTTGCTATAAGTTATAAACTAGGAAAGAGTTAAAAGGATCTCTGAAGAACAAGTTTGCTCGTTTGATTATATCAGGCAAAGTTTGATATGATCAAGAAGATTGAAGTCTGCTAGGTGAGTATTTTCTTAGGAAAATACTCTAAGTAAAGTCTACTCGGAGAACTATTCTCCAACACACTTCAAGGTTACCAAGTCTACTCGTAAAAGACAAAAGGCACAAGCCTACTCAGAGAAGAAATATAATACAAAGTCTACCCGGAAGACTTGTTTTTATGCTAAGTATATTTCTGATTATGTAATTTCAATATGTAACAATCATTAGGGTTTCTAGAAGATGGGACAGCTGTCAGGTGGTGCCAGGCCTATAAATAAAAAAAATTAGGGCACGCCTACCACAAGAGACACGGATTTTAGGCTTTACACTTTTCAGACTTAAGAGAATATTTTTTTATATTGAGTGTGACGGCTGTCCTAGGATTGTACAGATAAACTTTCCAAACAAGAAACCCTAATCGATTAACATTTTTATGAATCATTTATATAAATGGAAAACTTTTGAGTGATTCTTTGTATAAGCTACAATTTATTAATCCTCAAGCAACAACCCTGTTTGTTTCTGATTCCGCCGTTAACAAACAGATTTCTTACGCAAAATAGCAACTGTCATGAACTCTCTTGTCGATACATTTATTTTGTGAGTTATGACTTAATTCTGAGTGTGAGTGATCGAATACGGGACTGACATGGTTAGATATAACGACCTGGTAACATGCTTAGGGTCCCTGTATGTAACACATCAGCTTAAGCGGGAAAGCCTTAGTGTGACGTACATATTGCTCAAAACACATATAACACTATTAAGTGACAATATAATCATTAATTACTTTTAATAATAAAATACAAAAATTCAAAGATAATGAAATACAAAAAAAAAAGAAACAATTTAACAACTTCTCCATTTAGTAAAATACCCTAAGTTCTAATGTCTTCTCCGAGTATCATCCTCTAATAACGGTAGCTATAGCATATATATATACATATGTGTGTGTATGTGTGTGTGTGTGTATAATAAAGTAAACTAAATGAATAATTGATGAGTTCACATAAGTGTTGATATAAATACGTAGAAACCATACAATTCCATGAAACTTGTGAAATAATAGCGCAAGTATCCTTTCCAGTTATTAACAACCAAAGTACTCGGATTGGAGGTCCCTTTTATCCACTCGAAACAAAATGGTTATGAATGCAAAGGAGGGCGTATGATAATACTTATTGAGGATACGACGTGCAAGTATGTTTTGATCAAGTAATTAAGTAAACAAACAAGTCCATTGTATCAATTTGTAGTTTGAAAATATGAATAATTAGGTAGTTAATTTTGTAGGATATATATGCTATCCCAACATGTGTAAAAGCGTTAAAAAGGGTTGTGAGAAACTCAGCCGTTAAATCAGCCAGACGAGCAAACAAGAGAAAATTGCTTTGAGTGAGTGAACCGACAAAGTTCGGTTCAACGAGCAACCTTAGATAAAAAAAACTAGGATCAAAATTAAGTTGAAGAAAATAAGAAAAAGGTGGCCAACATGTTCGGTTTATAATTCTTAGACAAAGAAGTTTGTTAAAAATATATTTATTTTATTTTATTTTATTTTTATTAGTTGGAAGAAGAAAAAAAGTTAACTCTTTGGTTTTAAGTTGATTTATTGTAGCCTCAGGAAAAGAGTAGTTTATGATAGTTATTAGTTAACTTAAATTGGTTCGGTTCATTTCCAAACCGAAAATTATTCAAAAAAAAACTATTTGAATGAGTGGTACGTTTTTGGTCGGACACGAACTCGGTTTGTGACGAGTTTGTGTCTAACATGTTTAAAATGGTAGGTTGAGGTTACATGATAGAAAAGTTTAGTCTTGTTTATTAGTTTGCAAAAGTTAGTTTTCTTTTTTGTTTTTTTAACATAAATTTGTTATAACCGAACCATAGACGGGCCGATTAACAAAGGATGATATGTCATCACGAATGTAATTTTGAGTTGACAATAAGATTATGACCAATTTGTGTTTCAGAAATATAAACAAGCGTTACCTTATGATGGATTAACGAAAGATTAAGACTAGAACAATTTGACTTTTAATAGTCAAACCAAGGATTTGGACACCAAAAGAGAGCTAGAGCATGAGTGAGAGTTAATTGGGTTGTGGTAAAAGATTTGCAAATGTAGAGTATGATTTTAAAGTGCAAGAGTCGTTAATAGCAATGCTTGACCGGATTAATAGGTCAAGCTAGTCTTTAGCCAAGCCTTAAGCAAAAGTTAGTAATGAAATTAAATAGTTTGACCTAGAATTGACGAAAGGTAAAGATGTTATACATTTGAATATTGTCTAGGTGAATTAAAGATCTTCAAAACCAAGTCAAAAGGCGAATCTCATGTTGACTAGAACAATTTGACTTTTAATAGTCAAACCAAGGATTTGGACACCAAAAGAGAGCTAGAGCATGAGTGAGAGTTAATTGGGTTGTGGTAAAGGATTTGTAAATGTAGAGTATGATTTTAAAGTGCAAGAGTCGTTAATAGCAATGCTTGACCAGATTAATAGGTCAAGCTAGTCTTTAGCCAAGCCTTAAGCAAAAGTTAGTAATGAAATTAAATAGTTTGACCAAGAATTGATGAAAGGTAAAGATGTTATACATTTGAATATTGTCTAGGTGAATTAAAGATCTTCAAAACCAAGTCAAAAAGCGAATCTCATGTGCAAAAGTTGTGGAATTGGTAAAAATAAATAAGTATAATTAAATGTCATTTAAAATATGCAATTAATCATATTTTGTGGAAGAATAATAGTTGAATTGTTATCCAAACATAAATGAATTGAAATGATTTTAACTCAAATTTAATACTTGAGATAACAATATTAATAAAACATTATGATAATCATAAGCAACATAAAAATTAACGTCATTATGATCATAAAAATTTAATAAATTAACGTTATTAATAAAATTAAATATCGGATTTACATCAAACATTTTAAATGGGTCGAGTTTCGGGTTTGAAAATTAACGAATGTTACAGGATTCATAACTTTTAGAAATTTTGTCCCGTAATTAAAATAAAAATAAAATTTTAAAAATAAACCAACTAGTACATGGAGTTATTAAAAGTTTTAACAATTTTATATATCAAAATTAAATAAAAAGAAATAATGTCTATCTTTGAATGGCCCGAAAGACGCCACAAATGGGAAATATGACAAAGACACGTATATATAGGATGTACACGATGCCCTTATCATATTGTATTTTTTCCGTTTTTAAAAAGCATTCCAAGTTCTGAGTTATTGCAGAATCGTACTTATTATATTTTCCATACGAGGATTTGAATAATTACTCTTTGACCCATATTTACCATTCTTGTCAGATGCTCTACATAATACGTCCCATTGTGTGGGTTTGAAGATATAAACAATAAATAAAATAAATTCTTATATAAAAACTTGAAAATGAATTATAAAGATCAAAATTATATAAACAAACCCTTGTGGTCAAATATAATGCAAAAATGTTAGGTCAAAATAAATATATCATTGAAGCTTAAACCAAAATAAGCGAGATTCTAGAGTAACATAATTTACAAAGAATAATGAATGAAAACATCAAGATTATGCACATTCCAATAATTAGACGAAACATAGGAGTTGAGAATAAAAGGGTAAATAGATGTAACCTTGAGCTAACAAAATATAAAAACGTAAGTCGATAATGCATTGGTTTCGAGAATAAAATAGTTAAACGAAACTTCAATATCAAAATATCAAAATAGATTAAGTTCTTGGAGTCAATAATGACACGTTTAATAAATAAAAATTTCCAATAAAAAAGGTATAAAGGTAATCATTGAGATTAACAAAGTAAATAATTGAAACTTCGAGATCAAAGTAATACATTGGTTTCAAATCGATGAAATATCAAAAATAACAAAATGATTCGAAAAAAACTTTAAGGAGAAAGAAAACCAAACAAATATTCAAAACAATTCATGTAAAAGTAAATATAAACTTAGCATGTACATGTGACTTCTATAAGATAGCTATAAACATAGCCCCGGTTTTATGTAAAAGAATTTGTCCATAGGTAACTGGTCATAGATAGTTAAATGTAAAAAAATACGATTTCTTTTAGATAACCATGTTCATAAACATGTTCATAGTCCCAGTTTCCACTAAACTATTACATTTACGAAAAATCGGTCATATACCGTGAGATTGAGATAACAAAAGTAAAACTTTTCAATAATGCAATTATGAATGACAAAGGAAAATAGCTCAATAATCACCAAATAGCCAAACTTAGCTATACTCTTCATAAATAACCCTCGAAAGATTTAGATACATAAATGTGTTTTGATTACCTCCAAATAGAATACTATATATAAAAATATATACATGAAGAAGAAAGAAAGAAACAAAGAAACAAAACAAAACTTGCGATGTTTGTTTCTCGAGGGTGGGTTTGAGGTATGAAGGTTATGGTGAGGGCGGTGCCATGATTTCTTAACTAAAACTTGTTGGCGTTTACGAAGGGGGAGAGAAAGTTAACTTTTGAGATTCATTTATGTTTGTGAAAATCGATTGCAAAAAAATGATGCATTTATAATAATAATAATTTTTAAGATAATCAAAATTTCACAGCTAGCGCTAAAGTTTGTGAAACTTTACATTAAGGTTTCCTGTTAGGTGGCATCTTAGAGAATAAAAGGTCACCGAATAAAATGACTCGTTGAAAAGTAGACTCAAAGGGCTTAAGAATTGTTTAGTGGTAATGATAATAATATTAATAATAATAATAATGTAACATCCTAAATATTATAATATTAAATGAATATTAAATAAAGAGAGTTGTGTTGGTTATCGTGTGTTAATATTTAATTATTATTAAATAATAATGAAAGATGGACTTAGATTACTTAAGATGGAATAATGGATGAAATGGGCCTTAGGTCCATGGGCTTTGAGGAGTATAAATATCTCCTTAAACCATCCTAAAACCCTAACTCTCATTTCATCTTTCCATAATCTCTACACACACTCAAACACACACATACACCTTACTATAAACGGCCGAGAGAAAGAAAGAGAGGAGAAGCAAGATCGAACGCTAAATATTATTAGATCTTACATATATAAGATAGATCCAAGGTTTAAAGTTCATAACCAAGCCAAACAAGACCAAACGAACTCGAAAAGGCACGTTCTTTAAAGCTTACATTTTTGTTAACGATTGGCTTGAAACTTAAACACATAGAAGATCGGGTCTAAATGAAACGTAAACTAACGAACTTGATGTTAATAAGAGCCTAATGAACCCATAAACGTGTGCGGCTCATTTAAAATGAACCGTAGATCTAGTTGGAACATTTTAGCTTATAAGACCAAACTTTATGATATTTCGGGTCAAGTTTACCGTGAACGATTATGGATTAGTGCCAACTCATAACAAGGTGTTAGGGACAAAACGAGTGGCTTTAACGCGGATAAAGGATCGAACCCGTTACCATTTGTGCAGAACGGCCGTTGTTTCTATGGTCGCACACAATGAGGTCGCATACAAACTCCATATTGATTACAATCATACTCGAACTCATGAACAACTTGATTACATCTATACTCGCATACATTGAGCTCGAGTACTCATGCAGTCGCATACATATACTCGCTTACAATGATGTATTCGTTTACATCATTGTGATCTATTGCAATGGATATCGACTGCAAGTTAACTCGAATACAAGTTAATCCGATTACATAGTTACCATCGATTAAACTATAGATCGTATACTTTACCCAAATTGCATACAATGTATATGTGCATGTATATACTCGCTTACAAATACCCTATTCGCTTACATATAGAACCCATTTCCAATCATGTCCAGTCGCATACAGGGATCGCTTGAAATATACATACATGAACACTCCCATTCAAAGGAAAAACAGTTACAAGAAGGCTCGATCACATTAAGATTCGAATACATTGGAACTATCGCATACATTGTGTTTGATTTCTCCTAGGACTCGCTCGCATTAAATTACAAGGTTACAACTCACGTACTATCCCAACCCGATCACATATGATTCGCATACATCGGCTCGTGTACATGTATGACTCGTTAACATTTAAACTCGGTTACAAGATGACTCGATTACAAGATCGTGCACGAACACATTATATGGATATAAATATATATACGCATATATATACACATTCGCTTACATACGATAAGTTACCCGTGTTTCACCTTATATGCATATATATATATATATATATATTATACATGCACCCACGTCGTTTTACCTTAGAAGTATAATCAGAGAAAGGGTTTAAATAAAGAAAATAATAATAATAAAATGAATAAAAACATTATACATTAGGGTTTGGTTATATTAAGTATATGTAATCTAGACAAGGCTAAAGGTTTACACCAGGCTTTACTCTTTTGGCTGACATACAAATAGGACGAGTTTTAATATGTATAACTCATATACAGTCAGCAGAGCTCAGCTAAAGAAAGGAATAACGGTTAGCGGAGAAAGGAACAGGATCCAGGTGAGTTTCTAGCCCCATTCTTTGTTTTGTTTTTGGGGCTGTGAGCATACTCGATGTGACTTGTTAATACACTTATCCTAAGTGAAAAGTGTATGCTATATGTGACTATGTGAAAAGTATAGATGATTGTTTGTCGGTACGTGAATGATCTTCGGATATTGCACGTACTGTCGAGTTATATTTATGGATATGAATATTATGTATAATGTATGAATGATATGTTTGTATGTTATGAATGAATGTAATAATGGAGACGATAATGAAAGGCAAAGTAAGGTTAAAGGGTTGCGTACCCTACTAATATATGCA
Source organism: Bidens hawaiensis (assembly GCF_021521415.1). Taxonomy (NCBI): domain Eukaryota; kingdom Viridiplantae; phylum Streptophyta; class Magnoliopsida; order Asterales; family Asteraceae; genus Bidens; species Bidens hawaiensis. Next base: position 417,895 of record NW_027492069.1, read on the forward strand.
AAGGATTAAGGGTTGCATACCCTACTAATATATGGGAAGGATAAAGGGTTGCATACCATACTAATATATGCAAAAGATAAAAGGGTTGCATACCCTAATAATATATGCTAAGGATAAAGGGTTGCATACCCTAAAAATATATTTGAAGGTTATAGGGCGAAATGATCTTTGAAACGTAATGTATGAATATGAAATAAAGAAAGTATGAAGGTAAGCAAGTATATTGTAACGATAGTATGAAAAATTAATGTATGTGGCAAAGTATGTAGATATGAATGCACAGTATGATTAACTAGAAGTCACTAAGCGTTGATGACTTTATTATGCACGCAGGTGAGTAGGATGAAGCAGCTCGTTTGAGGAAAACACGTGGCAAATTAATAAGAGGCTGGCATCTGAAGACCCAAGACAATTTATGTTTAATTACTTTATTTTTGAAAGACAAGTTGTTTGTTTAAAACAAGTTAAGGATTAATGTGTAACGGTTTATGAATGTTTTAATATTCCGCGAATGTTTTATTAACTCGGATATTTAGAACTATATTTATGATTAAATCCAACGTCCAACGTAGGGAACCGGTAACGTGGCCTTAGAAATAATAATAATAATAATAATAATAATAATAATAATAATAATAATAATAATAATAATAATAATAATAATAATAATAATTATAATAACAATAATAATAGAAATGATAATAATAAACCATATGATTTTATTTAAAGTTTTTTTAGGAAAAAACCAATTTGATTAAATTCTTGTATGTGTTCCAACTCTGACTGTTGTTATTGTAATTGTTGGGAAACCTAGTCTGACCAGCAACAAAATCGACCTGTTGATTCATCATCGGGCACTCCAACGTACCATGTCCACCTCTACAAAACTCACACCTGTCCACCTTGGCCTTCAGCTCCTTAACCTCTCGGGTTAGTGATTCCAATGCAGCAGCCCCACTAGTATCCAGATTAACCTGGTGTACACCTCGAGCGGACGATGATGTACTAGTGACGGGAGTGTCGAATCGAACTTGGGTTTCGTAGTTCAAACCATTGTAGAAATTTTCCACGAGAGCCCACGGTGTGAGACCATTCTGTGAGCAACGGGCTAGCATGTTCTGAAAACGCTCCCAAGCATAACAATATTTCTCCCCCGGTTCCATGTAAAAAGAATGAATTTGATCGCGAAGAACAGCCGCTTTAGCAGATGAGAAGTACTTCTTGATAAAAGCTGAACGTAACGCCTCCCAGGTAGTAAACGTGCCAGGTGGTTGAGTGTCAAGCCAAATAGCAGCTTTACCCGCAAGTGAAAACATAAATAGATGTAAGAATAGAGCATCTTCAGTAGCACCTTGTAAATTGAAAGTTTTCAAAACGCGGTAAAGTCGGTTAATATGAGCCGGTGCATCCTCGTCATCACTCCAATGAAACTGATTGGTTTGAACAATGTTGTTCTTGACGTATGACGGAATTTGCCATGAGTTGGGGTTGTCGATCTGGGGAACGACGATGCATGACTGGTTTCCGGTTAAGCCATCGAAGGCTTGAGCAGCGATTGTTCTATTCTCGGCCATCTGAACGTCTGGTTGACTTCTCGGACTTTCCGGTGGCGAACTGGATGGTGATGATTTCGGTGTAGAAGTAGCTTCCGACGGTGGTTCTTGCGAACGAAGATGTGGCATAAACCTTAAGGACGCAACGGACTAAGTGAGTAGACTAAAAATAAAAACTAAAACAAAATTAAACTAAAATTTAATTAGACTCCTACGACTCAAACAAAAATAAAACAAATAGCACGTATATAGCAAATAAGTCCAATTAAAACTAAATAACGCAATTGCCAACAGTCCCCGGCAACGGCGCCAAAAACATGATGTGCTAGAAACAGTCAATTAAAAACTAGACTTAAGACTCAACTACACAAAACACCGGCAAATGAACCGATCAATTGTACTAAAGCTAAGTAAGTCCGGAATATCGAACCCATAAGACTCTATAAATTACGTTAATTAACTAATTAGACTTGACTTATGACACGACTATTTATTATTAATGTTTGAAGGGGGTTTTTGAACTAGGATTTAACTAAGAAAGCAAATAAACAAGTAAATGAGAAATAAGTAATTAAACACAAGATCGAAACCAATCAGAGAAGGAATCTACCTAGGTAAGAATCCCATGTATCAACAATAATCAAGCAATGGACAAATAACATGATATGGAAACTGATTTCTAAACGTATTCATCTAACAAACCCTAAAGGACCCTTGACTAAATCAAACGACATCCCAAAGAATGATTATTAGATTATTAAGCTATGAGTTATATTGATTTCCTCACGGTTATCAAATAGGGTTTATTAATAGTATCTAAAGCAATCAATCTTACAAAAAACTAAACCCTAGATAACTAGATAATCTTATCACGACATCATGAACAAGGATCAACACACTAAGCAAGAATATTGTCACTATCTATCCTAGCATGCGATTGACCAAGACACAAGAACAACTCCTCACCTTACAGCTATTGGAATTTAGCAGAACATTCAAAACCCTAACCAACTGTCAACTAGCTTCTATGATCTAATAGGCCTATTCAACCACAATAATCAAAACACCAAGTAATGATTAAACATAAACCCTAAATCTAAAGGACACAATCAAGAGATATAAGATCTATGTGAAGCTATACATAACAATCAATCAAGATAATAAACATCCATATGCATTATGAAAGCAAAATCAAGTCTTTACTATTAATATAACGAAACCATAATCAAACAATTGTCCAAAGTAAGAATCATGAATCAAACATGTTCATCAAACCTAGGTAGACATGGAGTCTAACCTAGCATAGTTATAATCAAAGACAAATAACTAAAACAAAAGAGAATCATGATAGATAGTGAACAAAGATGATGAAAAAGAACGAAAGAGCCCTTCTTAATCGACCTTTGAACACTTGTATGAAAGCTCGATGATCATCCTTGATTCCTAGCCTCAAAAGCACCTTCAACACTTTGGTTCTCCTCTTAAAATCGGCTGCTAATAAGCTTCAAATCGGTTAGGTTATAAAGAGAGGTTTATATAAGCGAGAATGGGCTTGGACTTGCAAAGTTGGTTGACCAGAAAGCCCTAGGCACCTCGCGAAGGCTATGCCCATAGGGGGCCGCACGGAGCAGCGTGCTATAGGAGAAGACCCGGATTTTTTGTTGTTAATTCTTGTTATTTGTTGCCAAATCTTGATGTTATTCTTCCTTGAACTCCAAGTAATTCTTAGAACCTTCTAGATCTTCCTTCCCTTGATCACCAAGCCACCATCTTCATGAAGATAAATCAAAACTCGTAAATGAAGTAATCATGTAATCAATGATAAACAAAACGAGCATAAACTTCGCATGAAATGAAAGAAAGAATTAAGTTTAAAGATGCAAGACACCAAAATATATAAAAACAAAATAAACATAACATACTTGACTTAAAACTTAAATTAAAGAAAGATAAACCAAACACGAACTAAAACAAACTCAGACATTAAATAAGCATAACTTTACAAGAGATTTGAGATGCATCAATAGATGTATATCACAGGTCGTGGGAATAAATGGGTGGTGTTTAGTATGCATGGGTTCTTGGCAAGAGGTGGTGCCTAAAACTACCAAAATAGAGTGGTGGGACTTACACATGTTACACAAAGGGAGTGTTCCCATGCAAGGTTTTTTTTTTTGGGTAAGTTTGAGTGTCTAGTAGTTGTCATGGGTTTGGATTGGTTCAAGCATAGTTTTGAGTTTACTTTTATGGTTAGTGTGGGGTTTGATGGTTTTTGGGTTATCATAATCTGGATCACGAAAGTCAATAGCGTGGTAATGTGAGTCGTCATTTTGCGATTTGATTTTCGAAAGCGACGTTGAGGAAAATGAGAAGACATGCTGCGAATCGTGAATGATATGTGTGACATGGGACGTAAATATGAAATTCGTAATAACAACCAAAAGAAACATCCAACTCAATCTATTTAAATCTTTTAAAAATATATAAGTAAAGAAATAAAATTGCATGAAACAAAATTCGAAATCAAAATTGGAATACTCATGGGCCATCATAAGTTTTTGCATTTCTCTAATAATCTCCTAAATTTTTGAATAACCATATGAAAAATATATCAAACTTACTATAAGTAGTGAAATCGAATTGAAAATCGAGTGTTAATGTACCTTCATGTACCACCACGACTTTTCGTATTTCCAATTCAAATCATAAGACTATATGAATATATGCAAATAAGGAAAACAAATTGAAAATCGACTATTCATGCATCACCATGACTTTTCGAAGTTTCAATTCGAAACCCTAATTGTAAATTAATATATAAATAAAAAATCGAATTGAAACTCGACTATTCATGTATCACCATGACTTTTGGAATTTTTAATTCTAAACCATAATATTATTGAATATGTAAATAAAAATACTCGAATTGAAAACGACTATTCATATATCATCATGACTTTTTGAATTTTCAATTTTAAACTATAATAATAAATAACTATTTAAATAAAGAAAACAAGTTGAAACTCGATTGTTCTCGATTACAACACAAAAATAAAAATGCATAATCAAATCAAACCGAAAGCTGGGCATTCATTTATCACTGCAATTTGATAGGCTTTCAGATAAGAGACATTGTAAAACATTGAGGGTCGGAGTCGCACGTCACATGAACCACCATGACTTGTGTGCATACTTAGGATTTCAAGCATATTCTTTTTCACAAAGAGGACATGGTCTTGAAAGCATTAAAGTTGTGATACATATGGCATTGGCGGTGGTATGTTTGGCCTAATAAGTTTCATGCCCTTTCCAAACTCTCTAGGTAAGCAACCGGGTCCCGCGTCTGATTGAGATTTATAAGCATTGTTTATCCTTAAGTTTTAATAATCTTGTTGTCAAGAGTTCATATATAAGCACGATATCCTTCCAGTTACTGCATACCCACTGTAAGGCCCCGTTACCGGTGCATCACATTGGATGTTGGATTTACTCATAAACGTAGTTCTAAATATCAGAGTTAATTAAAACATTCGCGGAATATTAAAACATTCAACCAATATATTACATAACCATCCTTTCTTGTCTTAACGGGCATTCAGATTATTTAAACATAAAACATTGTCTTTAAAATAACATAACATTCCCTTAAGATGCCAGCTTCTTCAAGTCCATGTCATGTGCTTCCTCTTATGCAAGCTGCCTCAGTCTACTCACCTGCGTGCATACTAAAAGTCAGCCAAACTGAATGAGTTCTAGTTAATCATACAACGTACAATATGTCCTCATATTTGCACACGTGCCCGAAGGGGTGTACATTAATCATATATATTCTACATACATAACTATCCATCCTATTTAAAGAGCCTTCCGCCCTATAACCTCACATATATTATAAGGGTCTGGTCCCCAACATCACAGATATTATTAGGGTCTGGTCCCTACCATCACAGATATTATTAGGGTCTGGTCTCTACCATCACAGATATTATTAGGGCCTGGTCCCTACCATCACACATATTATTAGGGTCTGGTCCCTACCATCATAGATATTATTAGGTTCTGGTCCCTTTATATCCTGCAACTGTACCATACCTGTTCTTACATACTTTCCTTGATAATACGTACAATCTCCGAAGAGCGTTCACGTACCATCAACATATCATTCATACATTATGCATACATCATATATATTCATACATACATCTTATCTTACATCATACGTGTCAATCACATCTTTAGATACCACTTGACGGTACATGCAATATCCGAAGATCGTTCACGCACCGTTAAGCAATCATCATACATAAATCATACAAGGCATACACTTACCACTCAAGGTAAGTGCATTAACTATCACATCGAGTATGCACACAGCCCCGAAAAAATAACAAGGAAGTGAGGCTAGAAACTCACCTGAATGCGGTTACGTTCTCCGTTTATGGTAATCCATTTCTTGAGTTGTGCATGACTAACTGGATAACAATTACACGTATCAATTAACTATCACTACCCATATCATCTTTCTAGTTCAATCATTACCCGCAACTAACGGGGGTCCGTGGGCAGCGCCCCAGGCAGCGGGGTTCTAGGGGTTGCAGCCCTTAGCGGGGTTTAAGGGGCAGAGCCCCTGGCTGGGGTTAAGCTGCCTCATAATGATTTAAATCTGATTCGTAATCCGATTCGTTACCGAACTTAACTTATGCGAACTTAGGGTTCGGCGAACTTATGGCTCGGCGAACTTAGAGTCCAGCGAAGTTAATCATAGTCGAACTTGTTAACAAGCGAAGTTGGCCAGCGAACTTAGTTTCTGGCTAACTTGACTAGCTGCGAACTTATTGTGGCGAAGTTGTCAGGGGCGAACTTGATTTATGAATCTTGATACATCTTTGTAGCTCCAGGATGAATCGAGTATCTTGATTTATGAGCTTCATCTAAGATTCGACCTCTGAGATCTCCATGGCGTGGAATCCACATACGGTCAAATCTAGTCTTAACACCATGAGTGTTTTCCATAAACTCATCTTGCTGTCCATAAATCATCTCTTTCTTAACGAACACTTCATCTACTAGCACCTCTGACTGTACCTTGACAATCTCTTCAAAAAGACTTGAGTTCATAATCAGCTGGTATGACTTCACTGTTACAAGGACTTCCTCATTCTTACGACTCAGCGCGTCGGCGACCACATTAGCTTTACCAGGATAGTACTTAATGTCGTAGTCGTAATCTTTTATCAATTCTAACCAGCTTCTATGCCTCATGTTCAATTCTTTCTGCTCGAAGAAGTACTTTAAACTTTTATGATCCGTATAAATAGTACACTTAGTACCATACAGGTAATGCCTTCATATCTTTAAGGCATGCACTACTACTGCTAGTTCTAAATCATGCATCGGATAAGTACTCTCGTGAACCTTTAACTGCCTGGACGCGTAAGCTATCCTTCCCTCGTTGCATCAACACGCAACCTGACCCACGATGCGAAGCATCGGTACAAACAACCAAATCCTCGTCACCATCGGGTAGAGCAAGGATTGGAGCTTGCGTGAGTCTCTTCTTTAATTCCTGAAAAGCTTCTTCTTGAAACTTACCCCAACTGAATACTATCGACTTTCGGGTCATACTGGTCAACGGTGCGGAAATCTTGGAGGAACCTTCAATGAATCTCCTATAGTAGCCAGCTATCCCTAGGAAGCTTCATATGTCAGTCTGATTCTGTGGAGTCTTCCAATTTGTTATCGCTTCAATCTTTGCGGGGTCCACCATAATCCTTTCCGGATTAATAACGTGACCTAGGAATTGCACTTCTCGCAATCAGAACGCGCATTTCGAAAACTTAGCATACAACTTCTCTTTCTTCAGAGTCTCCAATACCTCCCTCAGATGCTCTGCATGATCAGACTCGCTCTTAGAATAAATCAATATATCATCGATGAAGACAATAACCGACTTATCCAACATCGGCCGACAAACCCTATTCATTATGTCCATAAATGCTGCGGGAGCATTCGTTAGACCGAATGACATCACGAGGAACTCGTAGTGTCTATACCGCGTCCGAAATGCTGTTTTAGGGATGTCTGCCTCTTTTACTTTCAACTGGTGATAGCATGATCTGAGATCTATTCGTGAGAACTAACTTGAACCTTGTATTTGGTCAAATATATCATCAATCCTTGGTAAAGGATATCTATTCTTTACCGTAAGCTTGTTCAACTCGCGATAGTCTATGCACATTCTCATACTTCCATCCTTCTTCACGAATAACACTAGTGCGCATGTTGGTAGATGATGTCAGTAGTTCAGTGTCTAGTGTCTGTAATCGAGTCGTTTGGATTTGTGTTTGTATGTAAGCGAAGTTAGCTCACAAGTTCGCTGATACAGGCAAACTTGTGAACTAAGCGAAGTTAATGACAACTTCGCCTGAACATGCCAGGCGAAGTTGTCGTGTTATATATTGATTAGGTTACGGCTTAATCAATAACATTAGGAGAAGGATTTAATCAGTTTATTCAGTTTACGTGTAACGAGTCCAGTATTAGTGATTGATATCACGTGTTTAAGGTTGCAATATAACGAGTATTTGTTTATTGTAACGTGTGTTTAATCGTATCGTCTTCTACGCTCGTAACGTCTTACGTAGGGATTCCGCACCTACGTAGAACGAGATATCTCGTGTAGATCCGGCTGGGAACCTACAATTGGTATCAGCGCTTTTGCTCGATTGTGTGGTTCGGGATTATCACGCGGGTGTAGAAATCGTTCCGTTCGACTATTCGCGGGACGAGTTTTCTTAGTTTTTGTGTTATACCCACCTCCTACAATCATAAACAACCCATAACACCTTCACAAACCTCATAAAATCCAGAAATCAAACCTGCATATTCATCGTGTTCATCAGGCGAAGTTGCCGTCACTGTTCGTAGGGTTTCAGCGAAGATATAAGGTTAACCGAAGTTATCCACAACTTCGCCTACCTTCTCAAGTTCGCTTATCTCAAGCGAAGTTACCCACAACTTCGCCTACCTCTCAAGTTCGCTTACCTTAAGCGAAGTTATACACAACTTCGCCGAATCAGGCGAATTTAAAAAGGAAGCGAAGTTCAGAATCAGCGAAGTTCAGACTTAAGCGAAGTTATCCACAACTTCGCCTACAGTACTGTTTAAAATAAAATTTTTATTTTTTGAGTTTCTTTGGGTTTCGTGAAAGATGTCTTCAATAAACATTACGGAACTGGTGAAGATGGAAGTGGAAGCAGGTTCGGCTACAAAGGCACCAAAGATGCTTAAGAAAACCGATTATGTAGCGTGGAAAGATCGGTTTGAACAATATGTCAAGTACCAAGATGCTAAGATGTGGGTGTGCATACAAGATGGTTACATTCCACCTACTGCTGAGTATGAGGGTCGTGATCAGATCAAGAAATACAAAGAGATGGAAGAAGAAGAAAAGAAAATGTATGGGGTTGAAAGCAAGGCTCATGCAGCGATTACAATGGCTCTTTCACAAGAGATTCTACACACCTTCAGAAAGTATAAAACTGCTAGAGAGCTTTGGGAAGCTCTTGAAAACCGTTTTGAGGGTAATGTGGGAATTCGTGCTTCAAAGATTAAACTACTTAAAACCCAATTCTCGGTCTTCAAGTACTTGAAGAATGAATCACTGGATGATATCATCACTAGATATTATCATCTGATGACCGAACTCAACAATTATTCAATTGCTTACAAAGAAGATGAAATTGTTGAAAAGCTTCTTGATGCTCTCCCACCGAAATGGGAGATGTACACTGTGTTGATGAGAGAAGACAAAGACTTTGCTGACTATGACCTGGAAACAGCAGTTAACAAGCTACGAACTTTTGAACTAAACATGGTTCGAAAAGAGACACCTATTGATCAGGTTCAAGATCCAGGAATGTATGGTGCAAAGGTTAATACAAGTTCAAGTTCGAAGTCTGATTCGTCTACTTACTACTCAAAGGGAGAGTCGGGCGCTAACTCAACACATGAAGGTCATGTATCTCTCAACATGAATGGTGATGTGTGCTTTGTAGCTGGAGGATCAAATGCTTCTAACCCTCAAGCAACCAAGAGTAGTTTTACCCCAAGTGTTTCGAACAACAACTACTCAAGGATGCCCATGAGTGTTAAATCTGCTGAACAGCAGTTTGCTCTCTATGCATCCTTTATTGCTTCGTATGAAAATCACATTCAGGGTAAGATTGTTGATCCAGCAATATTGGAGGAAGACTATGATCAGATCGATGCTGATGATCTGGAAGAGATGGATCTGCAGTGGCAGATGGCGATGATTGTGAGAAGGGTTAAGAGGTTTATGAAGAAGACAGGAAGGAAGTTTGTTGGTGAGAGACCGGGTTTTGACAAGTCAAAGGTGCGTTGTTACAACTTTCAACAGAATGGCCACTTTGCGAAGGAGTGCACGAATGAGAGAGTTGAACGTAGTCAGAACAGGTCGACACACCAGAATGGGGGTGGTAATGATAATAGAGCCATGATTTCCAGACAGAATGGGGAATATAACTGGAATCTGCATGTTGAAGAAGTGTTCGAACAGGCCAATATGGCGAACATCGAAACTGCAAATACTGAGGAAGTGACTGGCGAAAGTGAAGCTTACATGGCAGAAACTCAAAATGAAGCTTACATGGCAGATGTGAAAGACCGGCTCACCGAGGTAAGTACTAAACCCCCTTGCACTAAATGTGAAAATCTGTCTGAACAATTGACAACTATAACTGATCAGTATGTTAGTTTGGATGCTCAATTTAAAACCTTAAAAGAAGAACATCATTTCACTAAAGCTAGAGAAAATAGTTATAAAGTAAAAATAAAAGCTAGTGAAAAAGATATTAGAAGTCTTAAAGCAAATCTAGCTGAAAAAATTAAAGTAATTGATCTGAGCTATGAAGTGTTAGAAGAAAAAACCAAACTAATAGCTGAAAGGGATAAACAGATGGCTGATCACCAGGTGAAAGTGGTGGAACTAAACAGGAAACTTGAGAAATTCAGAAATTCCACCGCTATACTTGATCACCTCGTTAGTGATCAAGGTTCCCCAGTTAAAAGGGGAGGAATTGGTTATCATGAAGTTCCACCACCTTACAATCATAATTACACTTATGATCCTAGTAATCAGAAATCTGTTGATGTTGATTATAGTCAGACAGTTCCGGTTAAGGTAACTAGTAAAGAACCAGAAGTTAGTAAAGGCGAAACAAGTAAGCCTGTTTCGAGTGTTAAAATTTCTGCTCCTAGTCCTGTCCCATCAAACTCGGACAAGCCATCAGAGTCGAGTGAGACAAAGGAAAAGGCAGTGTTACCAAAAAGTGGAGAGAAAAATAAAACAACTGGAAAGAAATCTCCACTAAACCCATATATCCCACCATATGTGAGACAAACGGGCAGTAATGCAGCCTCATCATCTAAAACAACTGTTGAAAAGAAAGTTGAACACAGGAGTTGTTTCAGATGTAATCAATTAGGACACCTAATTGCTGATTGCCCTCTGAAGCGGAGATTCAGAGGTGTGAGGCCTTCAAAAACTGAAAACAGAACTAACAGTAACTACAATAGTGGTAAAACTGAAAACTCATCAAAGTCCAGAAATTGGACTAAATCAGGTTTTCAAAGAAAAAGATCTCAGTTTTTCACTGCTAACAACCAAACCATAAGTAATAATTCATTTAATTCTCGAAGGTTTGGATGGCCTCATAATCAAACTCCAATAAGGTATCCTTTTAGGACTTACAGGAATTATTCTGAAACTAACTTTGGACAGCCAAGGTACGGAATGTATCGACCCAAGACCAATAGGTCTTGGGTCCCCAGATATTAATCATCTGCTTTAATCGTGCAGGAACAGTTGAACAGGGCTGCAAACAATCAATGGGTTGTGGATAGCGGCTGTTCCCGGCACATGACGGGTAACAAGAATTTGTTACACGATTGGAAACCTGTTCAGGGAGGAAGAGTGAGTTTCGCTGGAGAGAGCGGTGGAAGGATTACAGGAATTGGGACGGTGACTAACGGAAAGATGACGTTAGAGAAAGTAAATTTAGTTGAAGAACTGAAGCACAATCTGCTGAGTGTTTCGCAGATTTGTGACAAAGACTACACCATGCATTTCGCCAAGAATGAAGCGATCGTGCTATATCCTGGTTTCAAGATACCAGAGGATTGGATTGTTATGAAGGCTCAAAGAGAAAAGAATACGTATATAATGGACATGAGGTCGACTGAGATGACCACAGAAGAATCGTGTCTTCTGTCGAAAGCAACTGAATCGGAGTCCGAATTATGGCAAGGAGAATGGGGCATATTCATCTTCGGAAAATGAACTACCTTGTCTAGAATGGGCTTGTGCTGGGTGTTCCCTTGAAGAATTTCAAATTTGAAGATCAATGCTTATCATGCAAAAAGGGAAAGCAACACAAGAAATCCCATCGCACCAAGAAGGTTAACTCAATTTTCAGTACCCTAGACTTACTTCACATGGATCTCTTTGGTCCCGTGAATGCAAAAAGTCTAGGGGGAACATCGTACTGCTTGGTGATCACTGATGATTTCTCTCGATACTCTTGGGTATATTTTCTGAAGTCAAAGGATGAAACGGTTCAGATGGTGATAAATTTGATTACCAAAGTTGAGAACATTATGGGAAAAAGAGTTTAATACATCAGGAGTGACAATGGGACTGAGTTCAAGAAGTATCAGATGGAGCTCTTCTGCTTACAGAAAGGAATCGAACACCAGTACAGTGCTCCGTATACTCCACAACAAAATGGAGTGGCTGAGAGGAAGAACAGAACGTTAATTGAAGGAGCCAGAACCATGCTGGCTGATTCGAAACTTCCTGTGGTGTTCTGGGCTGAAGCTGTTGCAACAGCCTGTTATATCCTTAATCGAGTGTTAACCGTTAAAAGATTAAATAAAACATGTTATGAACTTATGCATGGGAGAAAGCCCAACTTGAGTGGTCTTGAACCATTCGGGTCCCCGTGTTCGATATTATAGACAAATTCTAAATTTGGCGAAGTAGCCGACGAAGGAATTTTAGTCGGATATGTTGTTGGGACTCCCAACAGACGTGTCTTTAATACATCGACCAGCAAGGTTGAGGTGGTGTGTAACACTGATATCACAAGTTACAAATCACCAAAACCAAGCACGGGACCCGCTGGGGTTTTCGACTATGATAGACTTTTCAAATTTTTTAACATACCTTACTTGGATTGTGCAGAAGTAGATGAAAGAATTGCTTCGAAGATGATTTTTGATGAGGAAGACAATTATGTGCAACGACCGAAGTATGATGAATGTCAGCCTTCATCGTCAAATGCTGTCAATACCCCTGCTGCCTCAACTGAAGAGGAATTTAACAATCCGTTTCACTCTCAACAACAATCACCCATTGATGAGCTATCTTCGAATCTGGAAGACAATCTGCAAGTTAGTGCGGTTCCGACTACGAGAGTTCACAAAAATCACCCATTGGAGAATGTGATAGGTGATCTGTCCGACGGTGTACAAACAAGACAAAGCTTGAATGAGCACACATGTGTTTATACAAGCATTAAAGATTCAGGCATAATCAATGAGTGCTTGTACACCTGCTTCATCAGCTAGATTGAACCAAAGAACTATCAAATGGCTCTCAAGGACAACTCATGGGTCGAAGCCATGCAAGAAGAATTAGCCCAGTTTAAGAAGATGGAGGTATGGAACTTGGTTGCAAAACCAAAAAATGTGCATGCGATTGGCACAAAATGGGTCTTCAAATGCAAGAGAGATGAAAAAGGGATTATTATCAGGAACAAGGCGAGGCTGGTTGTAAAAGGTTTTAATCAACAAGAGAGAATTGATTACAATGAGGTGTTTGCTCCTGTGGCAAGATTGGAAGCCATTCGATTGTTTTTGGCATTTGCTGCACATAAGGAGATGAAGGTTTTTCAGTTGGATGTGAAGAGTGCTTTTCTTAACGGTAAAGTCGATGAGGTTGTGTACGTTGAGCAACCTCCGGGTTTTCCTGACCCAGACTTTCCTGATCACATATACAAGCTAAGTAAAGCACTGTATGGGCTACATCAGGCCCCTCGTGCCTGGTATTCTACACTATCCGACTACTTGCTTGAAAATGGTTTTGAACGGGGAAAGATTGATAGCACTTTGTTCTTCAAAAGAAAAGGGAGCGACTTTCTACTGGTGCAAGTCTACGTGGACGACATCATCTTTGCTGCATCAAAAGTCGCCATGTGTCAGGAGTTTGAGGCCGTCATGAAGAAGAGATTTGAAATGAGTGCTATGGGTGAACTAACATTCTTTTTAGGACTGCAGGTTGTTCAGAAGAAAGATGGGATGTTCATTCATCAGACTAAGTATGTCCATGATGTTCTCAAACGCTTCAAGATGGAGGACAGCACTCCATACGATACTCCAGTCTGCGTCAACCACAAATTTGGTGCTGATTCAGACAACGATGCAGACGTGGACCCAACTCAATATCGGGCAATAATAGGTTCTTTAATGTACTTAACTGCTTCTAGGCCTGATATAATGTTTGCTGTTTGTCTTTGTGCTCGCTTTCAGGCAAACTCAAAGGAATCTCACTTGAAGGGTGCGAAGAGGATTCTACGGTATCTCAAAGGCAAGCCTAAGTTGGGGTTGTGGTACACGAGAGGAGGAGACTTGGAGTTGGTCGCCTACACAGATTCTGATTATGGAGGGTGCAATCAGAGTCGAAAGTCAACTACAGGTGGATGTCAGTTTCTTGGTGGCAGATTAGTGTCATGGCAATGCAAGAAGCAGACCTCAGTCACGATTTCAACCTGTGAAGCAGAATACATGGCAGCATCTAACTGCTGCTCCCAGGTTCTTTGGATTCAACAACAGTTGCGCGATAACGGTCTGAATTTCACTCATACTCCTATTTGCATTGATAATACTGCTGCTATCTCAGTAACTAACAATCCCGTAAAACACAGTAAAACTAAACATATTGACATCCGTCATCATTTTATACGGGATTGTGCTGAGAAGAAACTGATTGTGCTTGAAAAGGTTGATACGCTAGATAATTTCGCTGACATGTTTACGAAAGCGTTTGACAAAACTAGATTTCAAAACCTTGTTGAGCTAAATGGGATGATCAATCCCGAGTAACCATGTTTTGTGACTTTGTTTAAAAAAAAAAAAAAAACCACGTCACTATCGCTTAGAATTATGTCGGTTGCCTCAGTTTGAAGGACATATCTTCGGATATGTTTGGTCCTCATTTCTACTTGTTGAATATAAGGATAGCCATTAACCAGATGACTGAAAGTGACCGGGGCGGTTTATGATGTGTTTTTATTCTTTCGCTAAAAATTAGTCGATCATACTTAGTTAGAAGGACGCATACTTGTATGTGGTCGGTCCAGCTAATCCTTTAGATCTTCAAGATAGTCGTTTACCTAAAGACTTTGCTTGATCGGGGCGATAGAAGTTACAAATTTTCCGGGAGATGAAATTATTTTTCAAGTCTACTACTTCGTAAGAAGTTCCTTTACTATGTTTAACAGAAAATTGATCCAACCTTGGAAAGTGATAGATATACTGATTCTGTGTGCTTAACTAGTGAAGTTCTTAGGCCTAAAAGACTTTAGAACAGTCATTGTATGTCATGGTTGCTTTTTATGGTGCGTAAAAGTAGAAGTGATACTAACTAAATCTACACGATTTTACGTGGAAACTTCTTAACAGTTGTGCATGTCTCCATATATATCTTTCCGAATGATAGGCAGAAACGCGATTACCCAGTCATACACTAGCCCGTGAGTGTTCTGATTCCCGTGAAGATAGCGTGTCAAGATACTGCAGTGATCTTGATTCGGGACTTGCAGTAGTTTACTACTCTGAAGTCTGTGTAAATACTTAAAAAAAATATAAAAATAAAAAAATAAAAAAAAATTTGAGTTATTGAGACATTATAGAGTTCATAATGATAAGACTTCTCAATCAAGATGCAAGATAGAGAACGGGAAGCAGAGTCCAAAGATCGAAGAGTTCCTACTATTTAATCAGACACTACGGGTCGAGGTCAACTCGGGGTGACTTGGGTAAAGCCAAATACGCTTTGAGAATAGATAGGAGGCATCATAATCTCTGAGTTGTTGCCCACTTAAGTTTTGAGCTTAATTGAACCTAACCTGTATCACAGAAACGATGAAAACCATTTTAAGTTAATTACCTGCTTACAACCTGTTTCTTTATGTCATAATACAGCTGAACAGGATCTATGTGACAGTCACGTAGTAAGTATGATTCCTGTTCGGATCTTTTCTAAAACATGGTAGTCCCTATCGAGACTGAAATTTGATCCCGTGTACTTTAAATTTTTAAAATTTTTCTACTTATGTAGTTGTATGATTTTATATCTGGTTACTTGGTCTTGATCGTATCATTTAACACATTAAAGGTTGTTTTAAAACTTAATTGCAAATTGTTCAAATTATGGGCTTTGTTTTGAAATTTTTTTTAATTCCAGCGAAGTTGAGCATAACTTCGCCTGCTATAGGCGAAGTTATCCATAACTTCGCCGGAACAACTCTGACCCTATATAAAGGAATTCATAGGTCAAACTGGTCCATTATTTTCCAAAACACCAGCGAACTTATCTATCAAATCCCTAGGCGAACTTATCGTATACCTGGGCGAACTTGATCTCGATCTTTCTGTATTCAATTTTCTCAAGTTCTAATCCGTGTTTAAAGGTGTGTAGGGTAATCGAATCGATTAATCATGTTCATTAACGTTTATCATCGGTCGATTCGACCCGGTTCACGTCCTCGTTTTTCGAACCCTTAACAACCGATTTTCAAACGTATCTTTACGTGTTCCTAATCAATCTAATCGTCTAAATCGTCATTAAATCAAGTTTTACGAGATCCGCAAGCTCAAAATTGACCAAATCACGTCGTTCGATAAACCTAACTGATGCCGTTTCATATTCGGCGAAGTTACAGTTTAGGCGAAGTTATCCGTAACTTCGCCTGAGGTTTAACTTCGCCTGATAATTATTTTTGAAACAGTTTATGAGGCGATGTTGTGGTTAGGCGAAGTTACCATTAACTTCGCCTGGACCTTTTGACTTAACAGTTAACAGACGAAGTTAAAGTTGAAGCGAAGTTGTTTCCCAACTTCGCCCCACCTCTAACTTCGCCTATACAGAAAAGATCACAACTTCGCTCATGGTAACAGGAGAACTTGTGATTTGCTTTGTCGCTTATCTAACTTAGTCTGTTTGGTGCAGATATGGCTGCTATAGGTGGTGCAGGCGGTGATGACGGTGGTGATAACCAAAGACAGTTCTTCCCGGGTCACAACATGTATATAACATTAGACCCGGAGGCGAGCGGAGTTGATGATTTCCGCGAAATCATCACATTCCTACTACGCTCGCGTATATTCCACGCGATTACGACAACACTGCCAATATCTTTGCCAAACATTGAGGATTTTTGGCAGACCGTGGAATATGATTGTAGGGTCGAGCCCCCGGTGATGCGAGCAACAGTCAACAATCACATTGTTCAGTTCTCATCTGAACAAATCCGGGCGGCTTTACGTTTTGGAGATGAGACAAGGGATGACCCGACAGATTTTGTGGCTCCTTTCCGTGATGGAACGTTTCTAAGGATGGGATACTCTGGTCACTAGGGAGATACGCAGAGAAGGAAGGGGTTCTTACTTGACCAGTGGCGCTTTCTCATGCATGTCATGATAGTTTGCATGTCAGGGAGAAAGGCGGGCACTGATGGCATGGGCGCGACCATGCAGTCAGCTATGACTGCTCTGACTTATAACAAGCGTTACAGCTTTAGTCAGATGGTCTTCTACGAGATCGATCGACAACGAAGAGCAGTGGCGCGTGAGAGATTTATCATGTATCCAAGATTTCTCCAAATGATCTTGAATCATGTTGCTCCAACGCTACCTCAGCGCCGCCCAATCCGATACGTAGAAAGTGTGAGCAAAAGGATCTTTGCCCAATGCAGATCCTCCAGTGCGAGGAGCAAACCTGAGCTCCGTCCTCGGCATACTCCACTATTCGGGTACTTGATCAACCCGGGGTATGTACCTGCTCGTGGGGACGAGTTTCGGGACCCGGCACCACAACAGGCAGGAGCACCTCAAGCTATACCTGCTGCTCCTGTTGTGTCACCGGAGGAGAACAT
This sequence comes from Bidens hawaiensis, assembly GCF_021521415.1. Lineage (NCBI taxonomy): Eukaryota > Viridiplantae > Streptophyta > Magnoliopsida > Asterales > Asteraceae > Bidens > Bidens hawaiensis. The sequence continues at coordinate 435,683 of NW_027492069.1, forward strand.
AGATCTTGACGCAGAGTTTGGCGGTAAGGGATTTTTTGACATGGAGAGGGTTGATCCAGAGGAGAATGTACAGGTCTCGGTTGAACAATCTTCGGGTGTGAATGTTACTAGGGCAGCTACCACGGTGGCTGACTCAGATTCTGATGATGAATTGGCCGAAGCGAGACGGATTTTGGTAACACATGAACGGACTCATGGGAAAAGAAAGAGAACTGATGATGATACCGAGTCAGACTATGAAGAAGAGGTACAATAGTTGATTCGGAGATCAAGAAGGGAACGGATAGGTGCCGGATCGGGAGCCGGTGAGAGCTCGAGGGTGGTACGTTTCACCCCACTCGCACTGTCCAGTATGACAATGGTTCCCTCATCATTACAGGTTTCAATGCCAAGCGCCACGGACATTCCCGTGGTGGCTACCTCATCCTCATTTGGCCTCCCACTCACTTCATTTCAACTATCCGCTCCGGAGATTGTCTCGTTGCCACCTCCAACTCTTACTCCAACGGAGGTCGTGGCACATTTTATTGAGTCGATGGTTGTGGCCACTGCAGGGTTATCGGCGACGATACCACCTGCGGTTACGTCTACTTCTGAGGTCCCGGATACATCGGCAATCCCTCCTCAGTACACTCACGATATATCTCATATGAGGTTTGATTTTGATGCAACCCTATCAGACTCTGAACGAATAGCAGCACTTGAACGGGTCGTGGCAGAGCAGTCAAGGATTAGTCTTATCCAGACCCCGGCTATTCAACGCCTAGTTGCAGAGAATCAGATGCAGTCGTCCCTGCTGGTAGAACATGGAAAAATCATAGATGCTCTGAAGGAGTTCTTGGCATCTCAAGGGGAGACGAGCTGTAAAGGCGATGAGTTGAGGACCAAGAGGAGAAATGATCGAGACGATGATCCCAATGCATCGAAAGGTGCAGGTGGTGAGTTGCCAAGAACTGTACAAGCTCTTGGGACTTCCACAACTCAGGGGGAGTCGACAACTGCAGCTGGTGGTGATGATGTGGTGGTAGTGGAGGTTGAGGAGATGGGTGATGACTTTATGTGTGATGATGATGTATTACCGAGTGATGAGATAGAGAAGATTAGTGAACAGATTGTGATTGATGATGAGATAGAAGAGGGAGAGATAGTAGAAGAGAATGTAGAGCATGAGATTCCAGAAGTCGATAACGTAGGTATGAGTAAAGATATGGGAAATGATGAGATTGAATGGGAAGAGCAGCCTAGATGGAAAGAAGGCTATGCTCAGTGGTTCGTCAAAACGAAGAAACCAGCGGTCCCTACTATGTTTAAGAAGACTTACAACATTAGAGGCTATGCTGAAGCGAGAAAAGGGATTATTTGCTGGATATACGATGAGCAGTTGAGGCTCTTCGTGATTAAGAGATATGATGGTATTCAGTACTTCAAAAGAATGTTGAGATCGTTGAACACACTGCCAGAATGTGAAGTGAAAGACTTAGCCAGATTGGGATTGATAAATCGAAGTGATGATAATATGGCTAGAGTCATCGGGAAGATAGTATGGAAGGAGAGTATAAAGGAAAAGAAGTTTGAGCTGTTGAAACCACAAAAGGGTAAACTTATCAACGACAAAGATAGAGGGTTGATAGCAGATGGCAAGCCTTGGATGATTATGAAGTATAAACCGATCCGGTGCTTGAAAGAAGTGCCGATGAAACAAATGCCCAAGGATGTGCTCAAAGAGTTGAAGTGGTGGTATTTAGATTGTGAGACAGCTGAAGCAGTGATGGAAGACGAAGATGAACAAGAGCTGCTGAGAGTCTATGATCCGATGCATCTAGTGAACCTGTCTCGAGCTGATCTGCAGGTGCTGAAGGAGAAGAAAATATTTTATATTCCTGCTTGGAAAGACGAAGCGAGAAAAATATAAAAGAGTTGTGTCGGTATGTGTACGAGAAGGAGTGAATGCTTAAAGATGAAGATTCAAGATTGTTGAAGATTACAAGACACGTGCTTGAAGATAAAGATATGAAGCTACTGCCAAGGGGGAGTCTGTTGGTACATGATGTCAGTAGTTCAGTGTCTAGTGTCTGTAATCGAGTCGTTTGGATTTGTGTTTGTATGTAAGCGAAGTTAGCTCACAAGTTCGCTGATACAGGCGAACTTGTGAACTAAGCGAAGTTAGTGACAACTTCGCCTGAACATGCCAGGCGAAGTTGTCGTGTTATATATTGATTAGGTTACGGCTTAATCAATAATATTAGGAGAAGGATTTAATCAGTTAATTCAGTTTACGTGTAACAAGTCCAGTATTAGTTATTGATATCACGTGTTTAAGGTTGCAATATAACGAGTATTTGTTTATTGTAACGTGTGTTTAATCGTATCGTCTTCTACGCTCGTAACGTCTTACGTATGGATTCCGCACCTACGTAGAACGAGATATCTCGTGTAGATCCGGCTGGGAACCTACAGCGCACCACGGGGAAAAACTTGGTCTTATGAAGCCTTTGTCGAGGAGTTCTTGCAGTTGGGACATCAGTTCTTTCATTTCGGACGGCGCTAGCCGGTAAGGCGCTTTCGCGACGGGCTGGGCTCCTGGTATTAAATCTATCTGAAATTCTATCTCTCGCTCCGGTGGCAACCCCGGAATATCCTCAGGGAATACTTCTGGGTAGTTGCACATGATAGGAACATCTTTCATTTCTTTCGTCTCGGCCGTAGCGTTGACAACATACGCCAAGTATGCACCACACCCTCGTCTTAATAACCCTTCGGCCTTTACCATCGAAATGACGTTAAGCCCTGGACTTTCCTTATCACCATAAACCGTCACGGCATTACCATCCAAGGACTTTAGCTTTATTATCCCACTCTTACATACTATCTGAGCTTCGTATTCTGACAACCAATCCATTCCCAAAACTACATCGAACCCTCCTAAGGTCATAACGTACAAAGTAACAGGGAACTCATGTCACTCTAGTTCTATTTTACAATTCTTAAAAATTTTCATTATTTTAGCCGAAGTGTCACTAGCGGTCTCTACTATAAAAGTTTCACACGGCAACATTTCATTTTATTTTCTTCCATAACCACCTCATCTGCCAAGTCCTCATAAACTGTTTCTTCGAGCCCCACAGCAGAATCAAAAGTACCTGGTCTACCCGCCTTGACCAAGACGCGAATATTCTGCGGCAGTCCCCTCAGGTAACACTTGATCCGCTTGGCTTCAGTGTTCACCATGTCTCGCACCAACCGAGACAGGCGGTTGAATTCAGTATTGTATTCGCGGTGTGTCACCTTACCTGCCTTCAGACTCAAAAATTCATTTCAACCCTTTCAACCTCTGTATCCGCACAAAACTTCTTTATCACCAGATCTTTCAAATCATCCCACCGCATAGCTTTTATCTCCTCCCGGGTCTTCCTCCGTTCAACAGATTCCCACCAGTACATCGCGTCATCACCGAATGACTTAGTGGCATAACCCACAGCTTGGTCGGGATGGCACTCGCTAATACGGATAATCTTATCCATGGCGGTTATCCATTGAAGAGTAGCTATTGCGTCTTCCAAACCGGTCAGCTTCGGCGGGTTACAAACCTTGAAGGACTTATAGTTGCACCCACCTCGGCCTCTTTTCCCGTCATCGGCTTTCACAGAATTAACCCCACTCGGGGCCTCCCTCTCTTCTTCTTCGTCTCTCCTACCATCACCTCCTGCCCCTTAAGCAGTTCTTTCACGGCTTCCAGCTGACCCTCCAGGAGTCATATTCTTCACAGTAGTGGCTACAGCTTGAACATTAGCTGCTTGGATTGCGGGATCCAGTCGAACCCCTTCATTGTTGTTCGGGTTCCCTCCAGTTGCGCTTCCCTCATCTCCGGTGTTGGAAGCTGTTTCAACCGAAAGTTGTCGGACACGACGAGGCCTGCCATGACGTACAGTGCGACCTCCAGCTCCAGCAATCACTCCGGCTCCAGCCATCATATTCTAAAAGGGAAAACACAAACATCATCACTCAAGGAACTATTTAGTACCAGGATAGTAAGGCTAACAGGTAATAACCGTGTCCAGTTGTGATTAGCTGATCACGTTACTTTCCGTGTCCTATACACTTCCCTTTATGAGTCTATTTGTACTGGTTCTAATTTCAAACAGTCAATCAAAACAAGTAATCAATTAATCCTATCCCTAATCATTCACTTACCCTTCCCTTAACAATTTAGCCAACATTTACATTCATTATTTAACCATATACCTTACCTTTACTGAGCTTGCTTGAGTGACACATGGCATTCTTGGACTGGCATCTTCTTTCTTTTCTTACCTTAATCCCATTCTCTGTTCGAGTCTAAGCATGTAGGATGCTTAAACCTCTCGAACTTTGCTCTGATACCAACTTGTAAAGCCCCATTATCGGTGCCTCACATTGCACGATGGATTTACTCATGAACGTAGTTCTAAATATCAGAGTTAATTAAAACATTCGCGGAATATTAAAACATTCAACCAATATATTGCATAACCATCCTTTCTTGTCTTAACGGGCATTCAGATTATTTAAACATAAAACATTTTCTATAATATAACATAACATTTCCTTAAGATGCCAGCTTCTTCAAGTCCATGCCATGCGCTTCCTCTTATGCAAGCTTCCTCAGTCTACTCACCTGCGTGCATACTAAAAGTCAGCCACGCTGAGTGAGTTCTAGTTAATCATACAGCGTACAATCTGTCCTCATATTCGCACACGTGCCCGAAGGGGTGTGCATTAATCATACATATTCTACATACATAACTATCCATCCTATTTAAAGAGTCTTCCGCCCTATAACCTCACAGATATTATAAGGGTCTGGTCCCATAACAATTACACGTATCAATTAACTATCACTACCCATTTCGTCTTTCTAGTTCAATCATTACCCGTGGGCAGCGCCCCTGGCAGCGGGTTCTAGTGGCGGAAACCCATAGCGGGGTCCAAGAGGCAGAACCCCTGGCTGGGGTTAAGCTGCCAGATCAGCTTGAAAAAATTTTATTTTCATTAACTGTCTTAACACATTTTCTATTAGCATTTTAAGTTGTTTTCTACTTCGTTAATTCATTCCTCATAATGATTTAAGTATGATGCGTTACCGAACTTAACTTAAGCGAACTTAGGGTTCAGCGAACTTATGGCTCGGCGAACTTAGAATCCAGCGAAGTTAATCATAGGCGAACTTGTCAACAAGCGAAGTTGGCCAGCGAACTTAGTTTCGGGCGAACTTGACTAGCTGCGAACTTATTGTGGCGAAGTTGTCAGGGGCGAACTTGGCTGGCGAACTTGCTTGCAAGCGAACTTGCGTGAAGGCGAAGTTGGCTTGCAGGCGAAGTAATTCAGCATTCGCCTCTGTTCATTCTTAATCACCAAAATCACCATCGTTTCATCGAAAAATTCTTGTATATGACGTTAACAAATCCCGCGATCATTCGCATGGCCTTGTTCGGGTAAAACTTAGCCTAGAAAGACATAAAGTTTGGATCTTTAAGCTCAAAACGTTTAATAACATAACTACGGTTTAACGAGTCGTTTATGTTTACGGGTTCATTAGGTTGTTTTTTCATCAAGTTTACATCTTTACGTTTCGTTCATACCCGATCCATTCTCGTTCTAAGTTTCGAGGCTAAACACTTATAAGAACGTAAACTTTAATGGTAAACTACATACCTCTACGAGCTCGTTTGCTCTAGGTTAGCTTGCTTACGGGTTATCGATCTTGTATGCAGCTCACGTAGTAATGGTCTATCAAGAATCACGTTGCTTGCTCTGCTTGGATCTCACCTCTCTCTCGGCCGAAATATGTGAGTGGTGATATGTGTGTGTTTTTGAGTGTTAGAGAATAAGATGGTAGGAATATGGGTTTAGGGTTTAAGGGTGGTTTAAGGGGATATTTATATCCCTTAAAGCTCATTGACCTAAGGCTCATTCCCTTGAATCCATTTTAATTAGTCCAAGTCCATGATCTTTATTAATACTAATTAATTATTTAGGCCCAATAACTAAACGCGATTTTCTTTTATTAAATACGAAAATTCTAGGATGTTACACCCACCATGTAGAATCATCTCTAAGAAGAAGAAATATTAAAAAATCGAAAAAATCGATTGCTGAAAATGTTTGCTCTAGGCATAAGCCATAGACTTGTGTGTGTGTGCTTGTGTATATGAGTTATAAAGGAATCAATAATAATAAAATAATATAGCATGTGCATGAACAATCAAGTAGGGCCCACATAATTTCTAGTCATGTAACCCTAAGTAATTAAAATAAGCTAAAACCAACTAGAACACTACGTCTAATGTCATATTTTATAGTCACGAATTTGATACCAATCTGTAACACCCCGGCTGAACCCCCCGGAGTGTGACGTACAGATTTCTCAAAACACCAGTGATTAATTAATTTAAGCATCAAATACACAAGTTCAAAGATAAAGAAAATTCAAGAAAAACAATGAACAATTAACAACTTGTTCATTTATTAAAATGCCATAATTCTAATGTCTTCTCCGAGTATCATCCTCTAATAACGGTACCAATAGAGTGTATATAAAATAAAGTCAACTAAATGAATAGTTTGGGAGTTCACACAAGTTTTGATATAAATACGTAGAAACCATACAATTCCATGAAACCTCTGAAATAATAGCCCAGGTAAGGCTTCTTTCCAGTTAGTAACAACTAACGTACTCAGAACTGGACTTCCTTTTCCACTCAAAACAAAATGTACCTAAGTTCAAAGGAGTGTGTATGATCATACTTATTAAGGATACCAGGTCAAGTAAGTTCTGAGCAAGTAATCAAGTAAACACATATGCCCATGATATGAATTGTAAATTGAATATATGAGTAACTAGGTAGTTGGTTTTGTAGGATATATATGCTACCCCTAAAATGATTAAAAGCGTTAATATGGGGGTGTGAGAAACTCACCCGTTAAATAAGCGAGACGAGCAAAAAAGCGAAAATGGCTGAACCGACAAATTTCGGTTCGACGAGCGACCTTTGATAAACAAATAACTAGGATAAAAATGAGGTTGAATAGAATAAAAATAAAAGGTGTCCAACATGTTCAGTTTATAATTTTAGACAAAAAAAAAGTTTGTTAAAAATATTTTTATTTTATTTTTAATAGTTGGAAGAAAAAAAAAGTTAACTCTTTGGTTTTAAGTTGATTTATTGTAGCATTGGGAAAAGGGTAGTTTATGATACTTATTAGTTAATTTAAACGGGTTCGGTTCATTTCTGCACCGAACATTATTAAAGAAAACGGTTTGAATGAGTTGTTCATTTTTGGTCGGGCACGAACTCGGTTTGAGTCAGGTTTGTGGCTAACATGTTTGAAATGGTAAGTTGAGTTGACAGAATAGAAAAGTTTAGTCTTGTTTATTTGTTTGCAATAGCTAGTTTTCTTTTTGTTTTTTAACATAAAATTATTATAGTTGAACCTTAGACGGGCTGATTAACAAAGGATGATACGTCATCACGAAGGTAACTTCGGTTTGACTATAAGATTATGACCAATTTGTGTTTCATAAATATAAACAAACATTAACCGATGATTGATTAATGGAAGAGTAAGACTTGAACAACTTGAGTTTTTAATAGTCAAACCATGGACTTGGACACCAAAAGTGATCTAGAGCATGAGTGAGAGTTAATTGGGTTGTGGTAAAGGATTTTCAAATGTAGAGTATGAATTAATAGTGCAAGAGTTGTTAATAACAATGCTTGACCGTGTTAATTGGTCACGCTAGTCTTTAGCCAAGTCCTAACCAAAAGTTTATAATGAAATTAAACGGTTTGACAAAGAAGTGATGAAAGGTAAAGATGTTATACATTTGAATATAGTCTAGGTGATTTAAGGATCTTCAAAAGCAAGTCAAAAGGAGAACCTCATCGGCATAAGTCATGGAATTGGTTAAAATAAGTAAATATAAGTGAATGTCATTTAGAATATGCAATTAATCATATTTAGTGAAATAATAATAGTTGAAATGTATTCAAAATATAACAAATTAAATTGATCTTGACTCAAAATTAATGCTTGAGATAACAATATTAATAAAACACCTTGATAATCATAAGCATCATAATGAAAATAAATATTCAATAAATTAACCGTCTTTAATAATAACTGAAGGTCTGAATTACATCGAACATTTTAAACGGGTTGAGTTTCAGGTTAGAAAATTAATGAATGTTACACTATATGTTACTTTACGTGCACCCTAGTTGTTTTTTTTTTTGTACATAAGTTAGTATGTTCAAATTGTTTATCATGTACAATTGTACACAAAAGCACATACTTATTCCGTGATTATGCCTCACTCTCAAAAAGTATTTTCAAAACCCTAGTAAGATTTTTAATCAGGAATTTCCTTAATAAATCCCACCTTTTAATTCCCTCTCCTTGAGGATAATTCATGTGACGGACATGTAGTAACTCTAAGGGGGACACACTGGTTCACCGAACCCTTGACACCAAGGCCTGCGAGCCTAAGAAAGTGCAATGCGCATAAATCTCAATCAACCGCAAGACCAAGTTGCCTTCCGGGAGTGTTCGGTAAGGTGTGAAACTTATTAAGCCGAATCTTACCACAACAAACATTCACGAATCTACTACCCCCATTTCATCGAATGTGGTCACGTGACGATCACACCCTTAACTTATAACCGAATTCACGTTGGTTTGTGGCTGAATTTAGTTTTTCCGTGTTGTGTTTTAGTCGAATAGATGAAGGAAGCATGTAAATATGGGGTGGTTTCCGAATTACTTCAATCGTCTACCTCGACACCCCTCAATTCAATTCTAGTTGATTTTGTTTATTTGGTGTTCGATATTTTTCGTATTGTTGGAAGGACTCATGGTGGTGCATGAAGCCCTAACCAACAAATAAGCCCATATATCTCATTTTGAGTTATGTTATTATCATTATTGTTTCCCCTCGTAATAAAGATGATAAAAATTTATTTAATCAAGACTCATAAGTGATGAATCTCAACCGCAATCTCAACCTCAAATTGTTAAAATTCACAAGTATCAATTTATGCAAACTCATATATTTACAACAATTACCCGAGTCTCATGAAATTTTAAGCATTTTATCATTTTAGTATGGCTTCTCGCCTCATCAACCATAACCGTCTCACCGGCAACTTTGGCGGTAGTATGTCATCCCGCTTCGCTAAGGGAATCGTGGAAGCCCTCCCAACAATCATCTCTCAACTCCAAACCGTGAATGTTGCAACCACATCCGCTAATCTAAAACCAACTGCTTGTTCCTTCAAACAATTTACGAGTGCAAACCCAACCGATTTAGTTGGGGCCGAGGGTGCTATCACCCTCCTCCAATGGTTCAAACATATGGAGAGTGTATTTTTCCATTATGCATGTCGGGAAGCGTATTTAAACTGAGTGCCCTTACTTGGTGAAATGGTAAAAAGTACGTTCTTGGGGCTGAGGTTGCCGTGGCTTTGCCGTGGGAGAACCTCAAAAAGCTCATATTAGAAAGGTTTTGCACAAATTTTGAACTTCGTAAGTTGGAAGAGATGTTTTGGAACTTAAAGCAACGAGGAGGTGATAATACCACTTAAAATAGTCACCTCCAAGATTGAGCCTTCTCATCCCGCATATGGTCACTCCTTTGGAAGGCCATTGATTAGTACATCTCGGGTTTTCCTATGAAAATCCAAAATTCCGTTCTGAGCCGTGACCCAGAAGTTCTTCATGAGGCCTTAACTCTAGCTGGTACCCTCACCGAGAACCACGTTAAAGCTGAAACCTTGGCGTAGAAGAGTTCCTAGAAAGCCAATGTTAAGCCCACACCCCGAGACCACTAAAGAATCCAAGCCAGAATCCTCTAAGCCCGGATCCTTCAAGCACAACAACCACAATAACTCATCCCACTACCGCAACAACAAGATAAAACCCAATTCCCAAAATTATATCTTAGCCCAACCACAAGCCCCCCCCCCCCCCCAAACAAGAAGCCCTACAACGAACCATACCAGTATTGCAACATTTTCTAATGCCACCATCCTACCCAATCCATATGTAGGGTGTGAACAAATTGCCACTTGTTCGGCCACCTAAGTCAATACTATTGAGAAGCACATCGTGTGCAAGCCGCTCCACCATAGTACACACCATCAAACCAACCTAATCGAGTCGTCCCTCATGCTCCAATAATTAACCCTGTTAGGGCTTGCTACAATTGTGGTGACTTAAACCACCTCCTTAACACGTGTGCATGACTCCTTCCAGGCCACCAAGACTATGCTGCACCACAACCCAACTACACCTCCCAAGTGTATCAAGTGCAAGCTTATCAACACCAAGTACCCCTGCTCATGGCTCCTCCAACTCTTTAAGCCCAACCCATTGTCACGCAAGCCTATCAACCTCCAACCCCTTAAGCTTCGACTTCTCAAACCCAAGCACATCAAGGAACTCAAGGGCAAGCTTTCACCATCAATGCTCACCAAGCCCATAATTCGAACGATGTGGTGAACAATACATTTCTAGTTAATAAGAACCATCCTTCGGTATTATATGATTCAGGAGCTTATAGGAGCTTTATTTCCTTCTCTTTTGAATACAAACTAGATGTGCCCCGTAGTAAATTATCTAAGCCCTTCACGGTAGAGTTGTAAAGACTAGTCCGATCACTATTGACTTCGTCGTTTGGAATTGCATGCTTACTCTCAACGGCCAAAAGTTCTCTATCGACCTTATCCCTATAAAAATGGTAGCTTCGACGTCATCATTGGTTTACATTGGCTCTCTCTTAACCGTGCCGAAATTCTATGTATCGAGAAACTCAATCGAATCCCAATTGATAGGGGAGTGATTCTAAACGTTTTCGGAGAAAGACCCTTCTCAAAGCTAAATCTCATGTCGTGCTTCGAAGCCCAATGTTACTTAAGCAAGAAGTATGTCGTCTTCTTATCCCGCGTCACCGCAAAATCCGGTGAAGAAAAGAAACTTTCCGACATCCCGATTATCCGCGACTTCCCATAAGTCTTTTCCGATGACATTTTTGGACTCCCTCGCATTCGTCAAGTGGAGTTCCGTATTGATTTCGTACCCGGAGGAAATCCCATAGCCAAAGTACCTTACCATCTTGCTCTTTCTGGAATGCAAGAACTCACCAATCAAATCCAAGAACTGATAGACAAGGGTTTCATTCACCCGAATTTGTCTCCATGGGGCGCATCCGTCTGGTTTTTCAAGAAGAAGGATAGTACTCTTTGTATGTTTCTCAATTAACGCGAGCTCAACAAACTTACTATCAAGAACCAATATCCTATTTCATGTATCGATGATCTTTTCGATCAACTCTTAGGAACGACATTTTTCTCCAAGATTGATCTCAATTCGAGTTATCACCAACTCCGTGTTCACGAAGATGACATACCCATGACCGCCTTCGTTACTCGTTATGGCCACTTTGATTTCCGAGTTATTCCTTTTAGGTTGACAAATGTTTCCGCCGTTTTCATGGACCTTATGAATCTTGTCTATAAACCCTACCTTGATAGGTTCCTGATTGTTTTCATCGACAATATCTTGATTTATTCCATATACAAAACCGAGAACAAAGACCATTTGCGCGCCATTCTCGACCTATTACGAAAAGAAAAACTTTGCGCTAAATTTTCCAAATGCGAATTTTGGCTAAAGCAAGTTCAATTCCTGGACCACATCGTCAATGGCAAGGGTATTCACGTCGATCCCGCTAAAATCGAGGCTGTTAGAAATTGGAAGACCACTTCCTCTCCAACGGAGGTTCGTTCATTTCATGGTTTAGCGGAGTATTACCATCGTTTTATTCGCAAATTTTCGAAGATTCCTTCACCCCATACCGCAATAACCTACAAAGGGAATGTTCACAAATGGGGTTCCGATCAAGAGCAAGCGTTTCAAATTCTAAAGGACATGCTTTGAAATGCTCCAATCCTTGCTTTTCCCGAGGGCAATGATGATTTTGTTGTCTTTTATGTCACTTCCATTCAAGGTATCGGTTGTGTTCTTATGCAACCCGACTAGGTCATTTCTTAGGCTTCGGGTCAACTAAAGGTTCATGAGAAAAATTACATGACACACGATCTCAAACTTGGTGTGGTCGTGTTTTCCTTGAAAATTTGGAAACACTACCTTTACGGCATGAAATGTGTGGTCTTCACCGACAATAGAAGTTTACAAGACATTTTCAACCAAAAGGACCTCAATATGAGACAAAGATGATAGGCCGAATTGTTAAGCAACTACGATTGTCAAATTCTCTACCACCCCGGGAAATCGAATGGCGTGGTCGATGCTCTTAGTCGTAAGAGTCACATTAAACTCTTTTTTATTAATTGTGTCACCATACAATCCGACTTTCAATATCGCATCTTCGACGCACAACACATCTCCGTCACCGAAGGGTGCTTGTACGACGAGATGTCGTGTGGTGCCGAACTCCAACTTGAAACCAAACGTACTGACTTACTCTATTATTTTTACTATTTGTTGGTTCCCGATCGTGACGGTATTTGCATGTTCATCCTCGATGAAGCTCATAAGTCACGGTACTCTATTCACACCGGTGCGGAAAAAATGTATGCTGGTCTTCATTCCATGTTTTGGTATCCATGAATGAAGAAAGATATCACGGTATATGTATCTAAATGCCTCACTTTTTCTAAGGTTAAAGCCGAGCATCAAAAGCCATTTGGTTTGCTCGAGCAATCTCTTATCCCTGTTTGGAAATGGGAAGATTTAGCAATGGATTTCGTTGCCAAACTCCCCACTACTCAAAGCCGCAATGGTAAGATTTGGGTGATTGTTGATTGGTTGACCAAGTCAGCTCAGTTGATACCTTTCCAAGAAAAGTCCTTTGTAAGAAAATTAGCCTAACTATATGTCAAGAATTTAATTTGCTGCCGATGTCCCACCCCAACTTACGGCAGAAATGTCGGGGAGTGAGCTGATTGCTCACAGCTCTCAAAGTATTATCATGCAAATTGATAAATGACAATATCTACTTAATTTATTTAAATAAAACAATTACAATTAAGTACATCAAGTATAAAGAAATAACAACAATGATCAATTAAGTTTGTATCCTAAAAGGGCATCTCTACGTGATCTTCGTCTTGCTGAACAGCCAAGCTGATAACCTGCAAATAGTTATAAAATATATTTTTGTCAACAACACATGTTGAGTGAGTAAAACAACGGTTTAAGACACAACGATAATAATATATAGTAAATAAAGAAAGATGCAAACTGCACCTGTGAGAATAAACAGTTAAACCATAGCATATAAACAATTAACGAAACCATAAAAAAAGGGCTACACCATTGCCATATGAATGGGCATTGGTTACCTAGAATGAGATGTCGGTGAAACCATTGTCAATACGTCGGACACCGGCCACTACGACGGTCGTATGATCATACTATAATGTGAATATGTTGGACCTTTTCGAAATGTAATCAAATAAAGTAATTAAGCAAGTAGCAAGTTGGGCATAAACTGATATACACACAAAGATTAAGCAGTTGGGGTTTCGAATACTAGATAGTAGATAAATACTGTAAATACGCATATTTCCCTAAAAAGATTTAAAATACGTAAAAAAGGGGAGTGATTACTCACCTGATCGGATGAACGAAATTTAAGTGATGATGTGAGAGAGATGAACCCTTCGGGATATACCGTCAAGGATCCCTTGTTAATTAATATTAAACTAATTATAAAAGATATAAATGATTTGATTAATTAAGATTTCGATGTGATTTGAGTTATGGTTGGGATTGAGATATTATTGATTGAACGATTGATCTTTATGAATTATTAGCTATTATGAAAACAATATTATTAGTCATTATTTAATTAAAAGAATCGTTATATAATCTAATTTATGAATAATTACATTAATTAAATATGAGTTGCGATATACTATAATAATAAAGGTTTAAATTGTTAAATAATATTTATATTTTTGAGTGTTTGACGAAACCCAGTGGTAAAAAAAATATAGTTAATACGTTTAATAAGTTTTATTACACTTTTGTTTAAAAAGAATTGCATATATATTCTTACTATTATTAACGATTTCTTTCAAATTAGCATAGTAAATAATCAATAATAGATAATAAATAATAATATTTGTATAAACTATAATCTTTATAAAATACTTGTATATACTTTAACATGTTAATTACAAAGATTATAAATACATTTTAGATTATACTCCTTTTAAATATAAAAACCTTTATTAATTTTAAAAAATCTAACATATATATATACACACACACACACATGATTGTGTACATACATATATGGTTATTAACCAAGGTTCCAAAAACGACTAGTAAAATTGTCGGCTTTGTAAAGATATTGCTTAATGTATTTAAAATATAACTTAATGATTAAAAAATAATGATTTGAGATTGATAAAATTATTACCAAAAAATAACAAGGGCTGGGAGGGTTCGAACCCGCGCCCCCCAACAACACATCCTTAACACGCACACTGTTGGTACATGATGTCAGTAGTTCAGTATCTAGTGTCTGTAATCGGGTTATTTGGATTTGTATTAATGTTTTGTTAACTTGTCTCACAAGTTCGCCTCTTATAAGCGAACTTGTGGAACAGGCGAAGTTATCAACAACTTCGCCTAACATGTTAGGCGAAGTTGTCGATAACCATATAAGCTTGGCTACGGCTCTTTTGTATAGAACGATTCAGTACGTGTAATTGGTGATTGAGATATCACGTGTTATTAGTAGCAATACAACGTGTCTTTTGAGTATTGTAACGTGTGTTTGCCTGTGTTTAACGTGTATCGTCTTCAACACTCGTATCGTCTTACGTAGGGATTCCGCACCTACGTTGAACGAGATATCTCGTGTAGATCCGGCTGGGAACCTGCAATTGGTATCAGAGCATTTGCTCGTGATTGTGTGGTTCGGGATTATCACACGGGTGTAGAAATCGTTCCGTTCGACTATTCGCGGGATGAGTTTACGTTGAAATACCGAGTTTTAGTGTCCTCCTAACCTCCCTCCATCAAAAACAACCCATTACACTCTAGAATACCTCGCAATACGTCAAAATCAAACCTACAAAAACGTTGTGTTCATCAGGCGAAGTTGCCGCCACTGTTTGTAGGGTTTAGGCGAAGATATAAGATTAAGCGAAGTTATCAATAACTTCACCTACCTCACAAGTTCGCTTAACTTAAGCGAAGTTGTCATCAAGCGAAGTTAACATCAGGCGAAGTTGGGAAGACAGCGAAGTTGTGTTTTCAAGCGAAGTTACTCTTAAGCGAAGTTAAGAATAACTTCGCCTACAGTACTGTTCAGAATAAAAAAATTATTTTTGGTTTCTTTGAGTGCTCGTTTGTATTTCTTCCAAAGATGACTTCTATAAATATTACGGAACTGGTGAAAATGGAGGTGGAAGCAGGTTCAGCTACTAAGGCTTCGAAAATGCTGAAGGTTACCGATTTCGTGGCTTGGAAGGATCGGTTTGAACAATATGTGAAATATCAAGATGCTAAGATGTGGGTGTGCATTAAAGATGGATACATTCCACCAACGGCCTTGTTTGAGGGTCGTGAACAAATTAAGAAGTACAATAAGATGGAAGAGGAAGAAAAGATTATGTATGAGGCTGAAAGCAAAGCTCATGCTGCGATAACAATGGCTCTCCCACAAGAGATTCTTCACACTTTCAGGAAATATAAAACCGCCAGAGAGCTATGGGAAGCGCTTGAAAACCGATATGAAGGTAATGTGGGGATACGTGCATCCAATATTAAGCTACTCAAAACCCAATTCTCGGTGTTCAAGTATTTGAAGAATGAGTCACTTGATGATATCATCACAAGGTATTACCACTTGATGACCGAACTCAGGAACTATTCAATTGACTATAAAGAAGAAGAGATCGTGGAAAAACTTCTTGATGCTCTCCCACCGAAATGGGAGATGTACACTGTCTTGATGAGAGAAGATAAAGAGTTTGCCAACATTGACTTGGAAACAGCAGTCAATAAACTACGAACTTTTGAACTTAACATGGTTCGAAAAGAGACACCAATTGATCAGGTTCAGGATCCGGGAATGTATGGTGCGAAAGTTACTTCGAGTTCAAGTTCAAAGTCAGAATCATCTGCTTACTACTCAAAGGGAGACTCAAGCACTAACTCAACTCATGATGGTCATGTAACTCTCAACATGGATGGTGATGTGTGTTTCATGGCTGGTGGAACAAATACTTCTAAACCTCAAGCAACAACTGGTAGTTTTTCCTCAAATGTTCCGAACAACAACTACTCTCAGATGCCCATGAGTGTTAAGTCTGCTGAACAACAGTTTGCTCTCTATGCATCTTTCATTGCCTTCGTACGAAAATTACATCAAAGGTAAAATTGTCAACCCTGCTACTTTAGACGAAGACTATGATTAGATCGATGCTGATGATCTGGAAGAGATGGATCTGCAGTGGCAGATGGCGATGACAGTAAGAAGAGTTAAAAGGTTTATGAAGAAGACTGGTAGAAAATTCGTTGGCGAAAGACCAGGTTTTGATAAGTCAAAGGTCTGGTGTTATAACTGTCAACAGAATGACCACTTTGCTAAAGAATGCACAAATGAAAGAGTAGAACGTAGTCAGAACAGGCCATCACAAACGAATGGGGGAAGTAATGAGAATAGGGCGATGGTATCCAGACAGAACGGGGGATATAATTGGAATCTGGAGGTTGAGGAAGTGTTCGAACAGGCCAACTTGGTTAACATCGAAACTGAAGAAAACGACAGAGAGACAAGAGAAGATCAAGCTTATATGGCAGAGGTGAATGATCAGCTCTCTAAGGTAAGTTCTGAACTCACTTGTATGAAATGTGAAAATCTGTCTGAACAATTGAAAACGTTAACTGATCAGTTTGTTAGTTTGGACTCTCAATTTAAAACGTTAAAAGAAGATCATTATTACACTAAAACTAGAGAAAATAGTTATTGAGTAAAGATTAAGGCTAGTGAAAAAGATATCAGAAGTCTTAAAGCAAGTCTTGCTGAAAAAATACAAGTAATTGATCTTAGCTATGAAGTGTTAGAAGAGAAAACCAAACTAATTGCTGAAAGAAATAAACAGATAGCTGATTACCAGGTGAAAGTGGTGAAACTAAACAGAAAGCTTGAGCAATTTAGAAATTCCTCTGCAATACTTGATCACCTCGTAAGTGATCAACGATCCCCAGTTAAAAGGGGAGGAATTGGATATTCTGAAGTTCCACCACCTTATAATCATAATTATACTTATGATCCTAGTAATCAGAAATCTGTCGATGTTGAGATTAGTCAGACAGTTCCTGTCAAAGTTTCAATTAAAAAACCTGAATCGAGTAAAAAGGGAACGAGTAAGCCTGTTTCGAGTGTTAAAATTTCTGTTCCAAGTTCTGTCTAATCAAATTCGGACCAGACATCCGAATCTAGTGAGACAAAAGAAGAGGAAGTATTACTAAGACGTGGGGAGGAATATAAGCCTACTGAGAAGAATTCCCCTCTAAACCCGTATATCCCACCATATGTTAGACAAACGGGTAGTAATGCAACCTCTACATCAGAAACAACTGTTGAGACGAAAGTTGAACACAGGAGCTGCTTCAGATGCAATCAAATTGGACACCTGATTGCTGATGTCCTCTAAATCAGAAATTCAGAGGTGTGAGGCCTCCGAAAACTGAGAATAAACAGAACATTGATTATTATAATGGTAAGAATGTAAACTCACCAATGTTCAGACATTGGACTAAACCAATATTTCAAAGATGTCAATCTCAGTTTTTCACTGTTAACAATCAAACCACTGGTTATAATTCATTTAATTCACGAAGGTTTGGATGGCCTCATAGTCAATCTACAAGAAGGTATCCTTTTAGGACTTACAGAAATCATTCTCATACTAACTCTGGACAGCCAAAGTACGGGATGCCTTTTTACATATTTAATCAACCCAAGACCAATAGGTCTTGGGTCCCCAGATTTTAATCTTTTGTGTTAATCGTGCAGGAACAGTTGAACAGGGCTGCAAACAATCTATGGGTTGTGGATAGCAGCTTGCCCGGCACATGACTGGTAACAAGAATTTGTTACAAGAATGGAAACCTGTTCAGGGAGGTAGAGTAAGTTTTGCTGGAGAGAGTGGTGGTAGAATTACTGGAATTGGGACGGTGACTAATGGTAAAATGAAGTTAGAAAAGGAGAATTTCGTTGAAGAGCTGAAGCATACTCTGCTGAGTGTGTCTCTGATCTGTGACAAAGATTACACTGTGCACTTTACCAAAAATGAAGCGATTGTACTGTATCCTAGTTTCAAGATACCAGAGGCATGGACAGTGATGAAGGCTCCAAGGGAAAAGAGTACATCTGTAATGGACATGAGGTCGACTACGATGGCAACCGAAGAATCATGTCTTCTGTCAAAAGCAAGTGAATCGGAGTCCGAGCTATGGTATCGAAGAATGGGGCATATACATCTTCGAAAAATGAACTACATTGTTAAGAATGGGCTGGTGCTAGGTGTTCCCTTAAAAAACTTCAACTTTCAAGACCAATGCTTATCGTGCAAAAAGGGAAAGCAACACAAGAAACCTCATCACACCAAAAAGATCAATTCGATAGTCAGTACCCTAGACCTACTTCACATGGATCTCTTCGGTCCCGTAAATGTAAAAAGCCTAGGTGGAACTTCTTACTGCTTGGTGATAACTGATGATTTCTCTCGATATTCTTGGGTATATTTCCTGAGGACAAAAGATGAAACGATTCAGATGGTAATTAACTTGATTACCAAGGTTGAGAACATAGTGGGGAGAAAGGTTAAATACATCAGGAGTGACAATGGGACAGAGTTCAAAAACTACCAGATGGAGATGTTCTGCCTACAGAAAGGGATAGACCACCAGTACAGCGCCCCGTATACTCCGCAACAAAATAGGGTGGCTGAGAGGAAGAACGGGACGTTAATTGAAGGAGCCAGAACAATGCTGGCTGATGCCAAACTTCCTGTGGTGTTCTGGGCTAAAGCTGTTGCAACAGCCTGTTATATCCTTAATCGAGTTTTAACTGTTAAAAGATTGAATAAAACATGTTATGAACTTATGCATGGTAGAAAGCCTAACTTGAATGGTTTCGAACCATTCGGGTCCCCATGTTCGATATTAAAGACGAACTCAAAATTTGGTGAGAAAGCCGATGAAGGTATTTTAGTCGGATATGTTGTTGGGACACCCAACAGACAAGTCTTTAATCTATCGACCAGCAAGGTTGAGGTGGTGTGTAACACTGACATCACAAGTTACAAACCACCAAAACCAATCACCGGACCCGCTGAGGCTTTCGACTATGATAAGCTTTTTAAATCTTTTAATTTGCCTTACTTGGATTGTGCAGAAGTTGATGAGAGAATAGCTACGCAGATTCTTTATGATGAGGAAGAAAATTTTGTGCAACGACCGCAGTACGATGAATGTCAACCTTCCTCGTCAACAGCTGTCGACACCCCTGCTGCCTCTACTGAAGACGAATTCTTCAATCCTTTTCACTCTCAACAACAATCGCCCATTGATGAACTATCTTCGAACCTGGAAGACAATCTGCAAGTCAGTTCGGTTCCGACTACTAGAGTTCATAAATATCACACTTTGGAGAACGTGATAGGTGATCTGTCTGATGGTGTACAAATAAGACGAAGCTTGAATGAGGACACCTGTGTTTACGCAAGTATCAAAGAAACAGGTATCATTAACGAGTGCTTGTACACCTGCGTCATTAGCCAGACTGAACCAAAGAACTATCAAATGGCTCTAAAGGACAGCTCGTGGGTCGAAGCCATGCAAGAAGAGTTAGCCCAGTTCGAGAAGATGGAGGTTTGGAAATTGGTTGCAAAACCAAAGAATGTGCATGCGATTGGCACCAAATGGGTTTTCAAATGTAAGAGAGATGAGAAAGGGATAATAATCAGGAACAAGGCAAGGCTGGTTGTAAAAGGCTTTAATCAGCAAGAAGGAATCGACTACAATGAAGTGTTTGCTCCTATGGCGAGATTGGAAGCGATTCGTTTGTTTTTGTCATTTGCTGCACACAAGGAGGTGAAGGTGTTCCAGTTAGACGTGAAAGGTGCGTTTCTTAACGGCAAAGTAGATGAGGTCATGTACGTTGAGGAACCTCCGGGTTTTCCTGACCCAGACTTTCCTGATCACGTGTACAAGCTAAGTAAAGCGCTATATGGGCTACATCAGGCCCCTCGTGCCTGGTATGCAAATTTATCCGATTACTTGCTTGAGAATGGGTTTGAAAGGGGAAAGATCGATAGCACAATGTTCGTTAAGAGAAAAGGAAGAGACTTTCTTCTGGTTCAAGTCTACGTGGACGACAACATCTTTGCTGCATCAAAAGTCGTCATGTGTTAGGAGTTTGAAGCCGTCATGAAAAAGAGGTTTGAAATGAGTGCTATAGGTGAACTAACTTTCTTTTTAGGATTGCAGGTTAATCAGAAGAAAGATAGGATGTTCATTCATCAGACTAAATATGTCCAAGACGTTCTCAAACGCTTCAAGATGGAGGACTGCACTCCATTTGATACTCCAGTTTGCGTCAACCATAAACTGGGTGCTGATTCAGACAGTGATGCAGACGTGGATCCCACCCAATATCGGGCAATAATAGGTTCTTTAATGTATTTAACTGCATCTAGACCTGATATTATGTTTGCAGTTTGTCTTTGTGCTCGTTTTCAGGCAAACCCAAAGGAATCACACATGAAGGGTGTGAAGAGGATATTGCGGTATCTCAAAGGCAAGCCTAAGCTGGGGTTGTGGTACACGAAAGGGGGAGACTTGGAATTAGTCGCTTACACGGATTCAGACTATGGAGGATGCAATCAGAATCGGAAGTCGACAACAGGTGGATGCCAATTTCTTGGAGGCAGATTAGTGTCATGGCAGTGCAAGAAGCAGACCTCAGTTGCTATCTCTACCAGTGAAGCAGAATACATGGCAGCATCGAACTGCTGCTCCCAGGTTCTTTGGATACAACAGCAATTGCGCGATTGCTGTCTGAAGTTCACTCATACTCCTATTTGCATAGATAACACTGCTGCTATCTCAGTAACTAACAACCCCGTAAAGCATAGCAAAACTAAACACATTGACATTCATCATCATTTTATACGGGATTGTGCTGAGAAGAAATTAATAGTGCTAGAAAAGGTTAATTCGTTAGATAATTTCGCTGATTTATTTACTAAAGCGTTTGACAAAAATCGTTTTCAAAACCTTGTTGAGCTAAATGGGATGATCAATCCCGAGTAACCGTGTTTCTCGTTTTTAATTGAATAATAAAAAAAACGTCAGTATCGCTTAGAATTATGTCGGTTGCTTCAGTTTGAAGGACATATCTTGGGATATGTTTGGTCCTCATTTCTACCTGTAGAGTATGAGGATAGCCATTAACCAGATGACTGAAAGTGACCGGGGCGGTTTATGATGTGTTTTTATTCTTTCGCTGAAAATTAGTCGTTCATACTCAGTTAAAAGGACGCATACTCGTATGTGGTCGGTCCAGCCGATCCATTGAATCCTCAGGATAGCCGTTTACCTGAAGACTTTGACTTGATCGGGGCGGTAGAATTTAAAATTTTTTTAAGGGAGATGAAATAATTTTTCAAGTCTATAACTTCGTAAGAGGTGTCTTTACCATGTTTAAAAGACAATTGATCCAACCTTGGAAAGTGATGGACAAACTGATTCTGTGTGCTTAACTAGTGAAGTTATTAGGCCTAAAAAACTTTAGAACAGTCATTGTATGTTATGGTAGCTTTTTATGGTGCGTAAAAGTAGAAGTGATACTAACTAAATCTCCTCGATCTTACGTGGAAACTCCTTAAGAGTTGTGCATGTCTCCATATATATGTTTCCGAATGATAGGCAGAAAAGCGATTACCCAGTCATACACGAGCCCGTGAGTGTTATGATTCCCGAGAAGATAGTGTGTCAAAAAACTGCAGTGATCCAGTTTCGGGACTTGCAGTAGTCTACTGTTTACGGCTATGGAAATTATAAAAAAAAAATTATTATTATTTAAGCCTTCTGAAGTCTATTATGTTATACTTATCAATCAAGAGGCAAGACCGAGAACGAGATGAATATCGAGATGTATTTACAGCTTAATCAGACACTACGGGTCGAGGTCAACTCGGGGTGACTTGGGGAAAGCCAAATACGATTTGAGAATAGATAGGAGACATCACATTCTCTGATGTGTTGCCCATTTATATTTTGAGCTTAATTGAACCTAACCCGTATCACAGAAGCGATGAAAACCATACTAAGTTATTTACCTGCTTACAACCTGTTTCTTTATGTCATAATACAGCTGAACATGGATCTACGTGACAGTCACTTAATTAGTATGATTCCTGTTCGGATCTTTTCTAAAAACTTGGTAGTCCCTGACAAGACTGAAATTTGATCCCGTGTATTTTATTTCTAATATTTTATTTTACTTATGTCGTTTTATGGTTTTATGCCTGGTTACTTGGTAGTTAAATCGTCACATTTTACTCTTTAAAGGAAGTTTTAAAAGTTAATGGCATAACGTTCTAATTATAAGGGTTTGTTGTGTAACATTTATATCAAGCGAAGTTGTTAACAAAGGCGAACTTGTTAAACAGGCGAAGTTAAGGGATAAGCGAAGTTAACCCTAACTTCGCCTGTATAACTTTGACCCTATATAAAGAATTTTTCTGGTCAAACACTTCATTATTTTCGTAAACCAGCGAACTTATCAACTATAAACCCTCGGCGAAGTTGTCTCGTTGAATCAAACCTTAATTTTAATCCATTTCAATCCGTGTTCAAGGTGTGTAGTGTCGTTATAACTTATAATCTATTTCAATGACGTTAATCAAGGTTGTTTCGACCCGATTTGTGACCCCGTTCATTCAAACCCTCAACACCCGCTTTTCAAACTTATTTTCACGTGGTCGTAATCATCTTGATCGTCGAGATCTCCATAAAATCATGTGTTTAAGAGTCCACAATCATCAAATTATCAAAATCCATCTCGTCTGGCCTTCTATAACTGTGCCGTTTCAGTTCAGGCGAAGTTGTTGTTTAGGCGAAGTTATTCTTAACTTCGCCTAAGGATTAACTTTGCCTGTTACTTTAAAAATTTAATTAATCACGGGCGAAGTTATGATTGGGCGAAGTTATGCTTAACTTCGCCTAAGGATTAACTTCGCCTGTTACTTTAAAACTTTAATTAATCACGGGCGAAGTTATGATTGGGCGAAGTTATGCTTAACTTCGCCTAAGGCTTAACTTTGCCTGATGCCTTAAATATTATTTAAATGTTAACCTGTTGTCAAGCGAAGTTATAGTATACGCGAAGTTGTGCTCAACTTCGCCCTATGTCTAACTTCGCTTGCACACTAATGTTTATCTTAACTTCGCTCATGGTAATAAGCGAAGTTACAATCTGCCTCGACGTCTCTCTAACTTAGACCGTTTGTGATGCAGATATGGCAGCTGTTGCAGGAGCCGGTGGTGACGAAGGTGGAAACAACAATCGTCAGTTTTTCCCAGGGCATAACATGTACATAACTTTGGACCCGGATTGGAGCGGTGTTGATGATTTTCGCGAGATCATCACGTTTCTTATCCGCTCGCGTATCTTCCATGCTATTACTACAACACTGCCTATCTCTTTGCCAAACATAGAAGATTTCTGGCAGACAGTTGAATATGATTGCAGAGTCGAGCCCCCAGTTATGCGTGCAACGGTTAACAATAAGATAGTGCAGTTCTCGTCAAAACAGATACGGGTTGATTTGCAGTTTGGGGATGAAACGAGAGATGATCCTACAGACTTCGTGGTTCCATTCAGGGATGGTGCCTTTCTAAGGATGGGCTATTCTGGTCCATTGGGGGATACATAGAGACGCAAGGGTTTCTTGTTAGATCAATGGCGCTTTCTCATGCACATGATGATCGTGTGCTTGTCAGGTAGAAAGGCTGGTACGGATGGAATGGGTGCGACGATGCAGTCAGCTATGACAGCACTGACTTACAATAAGCGTTATAGCTTTAGTCAGATGGTGTTCTACGAGAAAGACCGTCAAAGACGAGCGGTGGCGCGTGAGAGATTCTTAATGTACCCAAGATTCCGTCAAATGATCTTGAATCACGGGGCTCCCTCGTTACCTCAGCGCCGTCCGATTCGGTATGTGGAAAGTGTCAGCAAGCGAATCTTCACCCAGTGTAGATCATCAAGTGTGAGGAGTAAACCAGAGCTCCGTCCTCGACATACTGCGTTGTTTGGGTACTTGATCAACCCAGAGTATGTTGCATCTCTTGGGGACGAGTTTCGGGATCCTGCACCACAACAGCCTGAAGCAGCTCAACCACCACCTGTGGTACAGCAAGCTTTACCTGCTACTCCTGTTGTAGCACCAGAGGAACAAGTAGACCTTGAAGCTGCATTTGGCGGTCAAGGATTTTTTGATATGGAACGTGTTGATCCAGAGGAAGAGGTACAGGTCTCGGTTGCCCGGGTTTCTAGTGTGGATGTGTCGATGGCAGCTACGACTGAGGCTGATTCTGATTCCTCAGATGATGATGTAGCTGAAGCTAGACAGATTTTGATTACTAAAGAAAGAATTCATGGAAAGAGAAAGAGAGACACCGATAACAGTGATTCGGATTTTCTGGAAGATTTACATCGTTTTGTTCGTAGAGCGAGAAGGGAAAGAGCGGGTGCAGGTTCGGGAGCTGGTGAGTGCTCAAGGGTGGTTCATTTCTCTCCACCCGCACTGTCTGGTATGACTATAGTCCCTACATCATTCCCGTGGTGACTACCTCATCCTCTTTTGGCATACCACCCACTACATTTCAACTCCCGGCTCCGGAGATTGTGTCCTTGCCCCCTCCAACTCTTACTCCATCGGAGGTCGTTGCAAGGTTTGTTGAGTCGACGGTAGTTGCCACTGCAGGGTTGTCGGTTACGATACCACCTGCGGTTACGTTTCCACCCGTTTCTGATGTGCCGGTTACCTTGGGAATCCCTCCTCCGTACGCTCAAGACATTTCACAAATGAGGTTTGATTTCGATGCAACCCTATCCGACTCGGAAAGAATAGCAGCTCTTGAAAGAGTCGTGGCAGAACAGTCAAGAGTAAATCTGATCCAGACTCATGCTATTCAGCGCCTCGTTGCAGAGAATCAAATTCAGTCGTCCATCCTGATAGAGCATGGTAAAATATTTGATGCCTTGAAACAGTTCTTGGCATCTCAGGGGGAGACGAGCTGTAAGGGTGACGAGCTGAGGATGAAGAAGAGAAACGATCAAGACGATGATCCCAATGCATCAAAAGATGCAGGTGGAGAGTTGCCAAGAACTGAACAAGCTCTTGGGACTTCCACAACTCAGGGGGAGTCAACTGGTGCAACTGGCAGAGCGGGGGATGATGACGTGTTAGCAGTGGAGGCTGAGGAGGTATTGGATGATGATGTTATAGGTGTTGATGATGTGTTACCGTTGGAGGAGATCGAGAAGATAGGGGCTGAGATTGTGATTGACAATGAAGTCGAAGAGGGAGAGATTGTGGAGGATAACGATGAACATGAAATTCCAGAAGTTGAAAAGTCAGATTTGGGTCAAGATACGGGATGTGATGAGACAAAATGGGAAGAGCAGCCAAGATGGAAAGAAGGATACGCTCAGTGGTTCGTAAAGACTAAGAAACCGGCGGTCCCTACTATGTTCAAGAAAAGTTACAACATCAAAGGTTATGCTGAATCGAAAAAGGGGATTATTTGCTGGTAATATGATGAGCAGTTGAGGCTCTTTGTGATTAAACGGTATGATGGGGTTCAGTATTTCAAGAGATTGTTGAGGTCGTTGAATACCTTGCCTGAGTGTGAGGTGAAGGACTTAGCCAGGTTAGGGTTGATAAACAGGAGTGATGATAACATGGCTAGGATCATTTGAAAGATAGTCTGGAAGGAAAGCATAAAGGAGAAAAAGTTCGAGCTGTTGAAACCGCCGAAAGGAAAGCTCGTTGCAGACAAAGACAAAGGAATGAGAGCAGATGGCAAGCCTTGGATGATAATGAAGTATAAGCCGATCCGGTGTCTAAAAGAAGTGCCGATGAAACAAATGCCCAAGGATGTGCTCAAAGATCTGAAATGGTGGTACGTTGATAGTGAAACAGCTGAAGCAGTGATGGAGGATGAAGATGAATAAGAGTTGATGAGAGTGTATGATCCTATGCACTTAGTGAATTTGTCTCAAGCAGACTTGCAGGTGCTGAAACAGAAAAAGATATTTTACATTCCTGCTTGGAAAGAAGAAGCCAAGAAATATCAAAGATAGTTTCGGTTTGTGTCAGAGAAGGAGTTCATGCTTGAATACTAGTGACTCGAGATTTTTGAGATTACAAGACACGTGATTGAAGATAGAGATATGAAGCTACTGCCAAGGGGGGGTCTGTTGGTACATGATGTCAGTAGTTCAATATCTAGTGTCTGTAATCGGGTTATTTGGATTTGTATTAATGTTTTGTTAACTTGTCTCACAAGTTTGCCTCTTATAAGCGAACTTGTGGAACAGGCGAAGTTATCAACAACTTCGCCTAACATGTTAGGCAAAGTTGTCGATAACCATATAAGCTTGGCTACGGCTCTTTTGTATAGAACGATTCAGTACGTGTAATTGGTGATTGAGATATCACGTGTTATTAGTAGCAATACAACTTGTCTTTTGAGTATTGTAACGTGTGTTTGCTTGTGTTTTACGTGTATCGTCTTCTACACTCGTATCGTCTTACGTAGGGATTCCGCACCTACGTAGAACGAGATATTCCATGTAGATCCGGCTGGGAACCTGCACACACCACTAGCCAATTGGGCTAGGGGTTTAGTTTGTTATAACTCAGAACAGAAAAAGATATAACTAGATAGTTTAAGATCCATTTTTTATCATAACCCTAACGAGTCAAATCGATCAATCTGTTAATCTTTGACGTGTTTAACCGTAGGGTTATTGAAGAGTGAATTATGACGAACACAACAATATACTGAATTACCTTTAACGAAGATGTACTGATGGCGTAAAATATCGAAGAACTGATGGTCCTAGTTCTATCAAGAACACGATCAGAAGGCAATTAAAATCAAATTCATTATGGGGGTTATGTTCGCGATGGTTTAAGGATGATAATGATCTGTTTAATTCCAAAATAATGTTGGATATAATTTCTAATGGTGAATGTGTTGAGTCGGTTAAGAACAATATAAGAAAACAAATTCATTTGATCTAATTAACTTAATTAAAATGTCGGTTAGGCCGCGTTAGGCAAGAATAACAAGTCCATGAGTTTGATTTCCAAATATATGACGAGAATTGTGCTCCAAGATTGTTAAACGGGTTCCGGGTTTGACAATTGGGTTAATGGGTATAGATTATGAATTATTAATATAATAATATAACATATTTTACAAAACGGTCTTTCAAGATTAGGGATGAAATCAAAAGTGGGTTAAAGTATTGTTTAGGGCTAAATATGTACATAGTTCAAAGATATAAATATATATAAATCAAATAATTACACAATAATATTTTAATAATTTCCAGACAAGTGCGGTGTTTTTATCGATAAACAAACTCCCGAATATGAACCGGGTCTGGTAACAAATATAAATTATAAGTTTGAAAATTCCGAGTTGTTACATTTGACCATTATCTCCGATCGTGAAGCTCGGTTCACCTCTCATTTTTGGAGTTCGTTGCAAACCGCTTTGGGTACCCGTATTGATCTAAGCACCGTATAACATCCATGAAATGATGGTTAATCCAAGAGAACTATTAAAAATCTCGAAGATATGCTTCGCTCTTGCATACTAGATTTTGGTGGAAATTGGGATACTCACCTACCACTTATAGAGTTCCTACAATAATAGTTTCACACTAGTATTGGCACGACACCCTTTGAAGCACTCTATGGCTGAGAATGTCGTTCCCTGATTTGTTGGAACGAGATTGGTGAATCGCAAATCACTAGTCCTAAGCTCATTAAAGAAACTTACGATCGGATAGCCCTTATAAGTCAAAATATTCTCGCCACTCGTAGTCTTCAAAAGAGCTGCGCTAATAAGCATCTTAAATCTCTCGAGTCCAATGTTGGTGATCGAGTTCTCCTTAAAGTATCTCCTTGGAAAAGGGTAGTCCGCGTTGGAAAAAGAAATGAGGAATCTCCTTGTTTCGTTGGCCAGTTTGAGATCGTTGAAGGGTTGGCAGAGTTGCGTATCATCTTGATCTCCCTGAACAGCTCTCCAAGTCCATCAAAATTTTCACGTTTCCAATCTCAAGATGTTCTTAGCCGAGGGGGATCTCCACATACCTCTTGACGAAGTAAATATTGATGAATATATGCGCTCTATCGAGATACCTATGGAAATCATTGATCTTATGGACAAAGAGACCAAGCATAGTCGTATTAAGCTTATCAAAGTTCATTGGAAATAAAATTGTGGTCCCAAGTTCACTTGGGAGAGTGAAGAAAAAATGATGACCAAGTACTTGCACCTCTTCGTTAAGGTTTAATCTCTAACTTTGGGATAAAATTAACAAACATAGGGGATGCTGTAACATTTCAGGTTTTCATTTTCTTGTATGTGTAATCGCTACTTGACCCAATTATATCATTGGAAACCGTCAAGGACCTGCTTGACATCAAGCTCAAGCTGCGGAACCCATATCATCATTAACCCTCATTCCGTAACCATTTCTAGTAATCGCAATATGCTCTTTGTTCATTTTTTAGCGACTAACATTTACCTTAAATCAATTTGAACCAGCAATTAACAATTAAACCAATTGAAACATCTAGGGTTTATATTTGAAATTGGATAACTCTGTGTATATAAATAAATTGTTTCATACTATAACTAGGTTAGACACCTGCCTTAGTGGCAAGTGCATCCCGTTTAACACTTTGAACCGGTCTGGGGTGTAGGTTCGAGTCCCCCATGCCCAGTTTTTATGTTTACTTTTTTTTCTAACTTTTAATCCATATTTTAATAATAATACATCATATAACCTTAAATAAATATTATTTTTGCAAAAATCGAACCCGCGGCGTTTTGTTTCCTATCTTTTTGAACTTATGTTTCGTAATTAATGTGTGTGTGTATATATATATCTATACTATATTAAAATGAATATAGGAAGGAAAATATAATTTCACTCAAAACTCTTAAAAATAAGAGTTTTACAACTTCTAAAGCCTCTTGTACAACTATGTAATGCATACTCTCAAAAACCTAAATATCTCGTGCAT
Organism: Bidens hawaiensis; assembly: GCF_021521415.1. Taxonomy (NCBI): domain Eukaryota; kingdom Viridiplantae; phylum Streptophyta; class Magnoliopsida; order Asterales; family Asteraceae; genus Bidens; species Bidens hawaiensis. Next base: position 465,109 of record NW_027492069.1, read on the forward strand.
CAAACCTCAGGAGCGGGGGTGTTTAAATTCAAACCTAAATAACTCTAGCAACCAGTTAAAGAATCACCCTAGGGTTTTCAAAGTCAAACATCATGAAAGCTTGTCCTCTCTCTCTCTCTCACATACACATGGATGAAAAAACAGACCGTCAGACCCCTTTGTTTAATGGATCGATTTGATGAGGTTTAGATTCCAGGTTTGGTTGGATTTCAGGTGCAAAAGATTCCAAGTTTGATTTCATCTTATTTGTTTGCTGCTTGATTTCTGAAATTTCTTTTTCAGGTACGATTTCTACAATTGAATTCCAGATCCACCATCGCTCTACAACTCGGTAAAAGAAGAGGAGGGTATTGTAAGGTTGGATTTAAAGATGCATTTGCTTTGTTTTTTTTCTATTTCATAACAGTTCATTTAATTTGTTGTTTTGTATCAGTGCGTGGCTAATTGTATTGTTTTTATAGACTTGGAGTGATTCTATTAACTTGTTATCATTAATCTTAACTTCATGGCCGCTTACCAAAGTAGGGGAGGATAAAAATTGGAATATTGATGCTGAATTCAAAGCAGGAGCTCAATGGTAATGAATTTTCAAGTTTTATCTCAATGTGTTTCATTTTTTTTTAAGTTAGTTATATGATTGCTTTTAGGGTTATTGTTTTGTTTTGTAATGGTAAGAATGCAATAATTGAATTTGAATGTTGTTCTTGTAGCCGAAGATTCAGGAGGACTTAAATGCGAGATAAATTGTTATAAATGATGCAGAGTCGTCTGTTCGGTACAGGATCAGGAAAAGGCAAACAAAAGACGAGGTTAGGTTAATATACATTTTTTTGTTTATTTGAGCTATTAATGAGTTTAAATAACTGAGATGTACACTGACTGTGTGTTGTAACTTGTACAGATTCAGATAAGCACTGGTGCCATAGTGATAACTAGGCAAGTAGCTCACTTTGATTTGAATTTGAGATTTTATTTATTTATTTATTTATTTATTTATTGCGTTATGTTGATATCGAATGGCTCCTGCAGGGGTAAATATCGGCCACCAAATGCACCATTGGATAGTGAAAAACCGTTATATCTTCACATTTCAGCTGGCACATGTAAGTTTTGCCTTTTGTTGTCCTTTATAATTATTGTAGTAAATGGTTGCAGCTCGTATGTCCGCTATATTTTTCTGCAGACGACAACTGGTTTAGGTCTATAGGATAGAAGCGTTCATGATTCAGGGTGTGTGATGTATTACATGCGTTGGTTGGTGTACTTATAACCACTAACCGAACTGATATGGGGGGTTCAAATATTTATATAATGTCTTAGCTTAGGAGCTATGAAAAATAATTGTAAGATTGGATTATGAAAAATAATAGTCAACTTTGTTATGTATATTGTTAGTGGAGGGCTATTATCCAGCATCTGTATATTACTTGCCTCATATTTCAAATGTTGGTTAATGTTTATTTTGATTTGTAGTAATTTTGAAAGTAGATAAACACTTTTTAGTGTTTTGGATGAAGAAAATAAATTCCAAAACACACCTTTAGACAGTAAAAGTTTTTCATTATTAACATTTATAATGTTAAAATAATAGTAAATTTCTTAAATGTTCTGTTCATTATTGGAATATTTAGGGAGTTCAATGACTAATGTGAAGCACTGAGATAAGCTAGCTTCTGTATATAATATTAGCTCTTGCAAAGAATGGTTTGAAAATATTGATGACATTCTATAATTTTTTGTAGTTATGCATTTAGGAACTCTTGATGGTGTTAGTAGAGCAAGAGAAGCATTTCAAAGTCTGAAATTAGTTTTTATGCTTTGTTTAATGCAGCTTGGTGAAACAGGAAAAAAGATTGAGGAGTAGCTTGGAGAAGCAAAATCTGCCAGTAATCGGGACTTTAAGGTATTCTTATTCACTTTATTACTATTAATAAAAGTCTAAGAAATTTCAAAAATGCATTTTCTTTGATTGAATTATTCATTGGGATCTGTGGTCAAACTCAAATCAATTCAATATCTTTAATCCTAAAGGCATATTTTAATTAAATCACTTACTCAAAATTTGTACCTTTTTTTTAACTATTTTCTATTAAGTGTGAAATCATTATTAGAATTTTATTTGTTCATAGAAAGGAATGAGGAAAAGAAACATTGTGTATTTTGTTTTATTTCTTCCTATGCTTAAATGCATAACTTGCGTAACTCTTGAATCTTGATTAGTTATTTATATTTTTTTATGCGTATTATTCAACTTAGCATGAACTCATTGATGATTGGAAACAATTTGTAGCATGAGATATCTAGCTGAATTTGTAATAAATTATGTTTTATTTTCGTATTTATTGTTTTATCTTCACCAATTTTATCAACAGAAAATAACCTATACTCTTCAAATCTGCAACGGTTTAGGATTCCAGGTTAGCCCTTGAGCAAACCATGCTTTGGAGTCCACCGTGCAATTCAACAAAGGTTAGTTTGATGAATAACGGAATTTTGTTTAGTTTGTAGAAAGTTTCATATTAAGGGGGGTGTAGGATTCCTTATTTTACCTTCTTATGACTTATATAAAGTTGTAACTTATATAAGTCATAAGTTACAAAGTTGTAACTTATGACTTATACGCTCACGAAGCTTAACTTTCTGATTAGATTGCTATAGTATGCATAATTGGTGGGTTGCAGAACATAGAAGTTTTAAACACTTTGAACTGGTTTTATATGTTTCTGATTAAAAATAACTTTATCAATTGAACCGGTTTTAGTTACTCGTATTACGGATTCTAAAACTTATCTTACCGATTTTGAAATTTAATCATTAAAGCTTTTATTTCACTTTAAATTTAATATAAACTAATTTTTATTTATTAGACTGTTTTGCAACACCAGTTTGAAAAGCTTAAAAATGATCAATTTTGTTGTTTCAGTAATATAATATTCATTAGAATTGACTAAATTGAAACACTAAATCTTCCAAGAAATTAATGATGTAGATTAGTGGAATTGGTATTATTGTGTGATTATGATTGTTTATGCAGACTAAAATGTTTTCAATGATGTTTATTGGACTTGAATTAGAAAACCATTTGAAATTTGCAAAGGATTTGTTGAAAACTATAGTACTGAGGTATAACAAAATTATTATATTATTATCTTTAATATAATGTGAGCTAATAAAGATTAAATAATTATGATTTAATCAATTTGTTTTAATAGGAGGACCAAAATACAGTCACTATCAGTCCATGGCTTTCTTATGATAATGTCATCCGTGTTTCATCATTAAATGTTGTTGCATAAGAGCAATCTTGTATTTGGAAACCAGCCATATAAAGGTTCCAAACCTCACTTTAAAAAGGTTTGCTCATACCAGTTTAATCATTGTTTTTTTTACTAAATTGTAAAATAAAGATATGAATAAGGAATAGATAAGTAGCTATTTATCAGTCCATGACTTTCTTATGATAGTGTCATCGGTGTTTCATCATTAACTGTTGTTGCATAAGAGCAATCTTTATATGTTCTTTTATCTATTATGTTGGTTGATAAATTGATATATAGCTATACCAATGTCCAAGGATTTCTTATGGTATCTTTCTTTTTATGTGATTTTTTTATTACAAATCTCTTTGTTTGCATGTTGTGTATTTTAAAGTTTAAGTTCTTTTTTTATAGTTATTAATGTTATTTTGCAAAGCTCTATTTGAGTTTATTTGTTATTTCTTGCTTATCTATTCGTCAACCACTTGTATCATTTTTTTTAACTAAATTCGGTATGAGTAAAATACCGGTATTTAAAACATGGATTAAATGTTTACCACTTGTACAAAGGTCCAATAATTTCAAATTTTGAAATCAAACTCGAACCAAAACGTTATATGTTTATTATTTTTTATTGACATTTGTAACGCTTATGACATAGATAAAAAACAACGATGACACGAATTAGAAAACTAGCAGAGGTACTATAGTGTATATCACGAAAAAACAGATGAACTAACAGAAAACGAGTTTCGCGTTGTAAATTTTCACCCCGCCGCATCGCACGGGCATCTTCTAGTGTGTATATATATATATATAATAAGATTAAAATAATAATTCTTTTTACCACTCTCTTAACGAACTAAATTTTCTTAGATGTTTAAAATAAACTTTCTTTCAACTTTTCCTGTTAGTATATAATGTTATTTATTTTATTTATCAAACATAAATGCAAATTAATAATTAATCATAATAGTACCACTGCTACTACTACTACTGCCGCCGCTGTCGCTTCCGCCACTGCCACTGCCGCCGCAGCCGCTGCCGCCGCCGCCACCACGACCAATAATAATAACAACAACAACAATAATAATAATAATAATAATTACCACAATAATTGTGATAATTAAACTAACAATATTTTAATTGTAATTTTACTTAAACCTATTCATATCCCGAATTCATTACAAGTCTTGTTAATATTCTCGTTATAATTAATTAATATTATAGTAGACAACTAGGAACTCTTGTCGACATATCATGAGAAGCTCGACCACATTTAACTTAATTTCTATCGTCGTCTTATCTTCACATATCCTACTCTATAAGGTGAGTAATTCTCATCCCTTTTTTTACCGTTTTATACTTTGGGGGCGTTATAAGTTCACAAGTTATTTATATTACACTTTTCACTACAATTCCACTATTTGCGTATTCCACTATTTGCGTAGATATGCATTTTCTCAATTAGTTGATACGTGTGAATATGACTATGTGTTTTGTGGTATCTTATCGTCATCCTCATCCTCATCCTCATACTCATACTCATTAGTATGATCATACACCTCCGGAGTAACTCAACCCGTTTGGGACGAGGGAAATGGCCTTTTTATTATTATTGTTATGCTAGTTGTAGTGATTCATGTTTACCACAAGGAATTGTTATTTTCAATATTATTATATACGAAAATTGTGATTAATTGCTCATATTTATGTTAACAAACCTATATATATTCGCGCATGATGCATGTAGCTTTATGAGATAAAGCAAGTGATTGAAGCTTAGTTGATACCTTAGGTTGCCTGATGAATAAAGAACAATTTTTATTTTATGTCTTTATTGTAATGTTATTTTTTTCTTTATAAGACAATGTTTATGTTTTTTTTGACTTGATTGATATATACAATGAAATAATTTAGATATTGACTCATGTAATTATTCTAGTGTCTTTTGAGCTATGATACATTTTTGTCATGCCCCGACATGTTCTGCCGTAGGTTGGGTGTGACATCATCCTCATCTATTCTCATTTAGTATGATCATAAATTTACCCAAGTTCATTGATTTGGTATCAATAGGAACGGGTCCAAATCTATTTAGTTGTATATATATGTATACGATTTGTAATGCTCACCATTTACATATGAGTTGTGATTTACCTATATATATATATAAATCTAAAAATTATGTATTCTCACCAAAATTCGTGTTGACAAATTTTATCTTTATACATGCTACATGTACGAGTAATTAATATTTTTCAAGATCGAATATATTAGTTTTACCTTAGGATATTGATTCAAAATACAAAAGTATGATGTATTTGTTTTGTTTTTTGAACTTGTGTACAATGTTAATTTCAGTGAAATTAAATAATTATTGTCACTTTAATTAGTGACTTTTGAGCTACTATCCAACCAATATGTTACGCCCCATCATGTTCCGCCGCCTTTGGTCTGGTGTGACACCAACACTTCTCTTAAGTATTCAGCATGGTCGGACTTATTCCTTGAATACGCCAAGATTATCATCAATAAAGGTAAGGAAATATTTGTCCAACAACGGATGACATACCCTATTCATCATAACCAGAAATGCTGCTGGAGCATTCGTCATTCCAAACAACATCACGAGAAACTCGTAGTATCGATATCGCGTCTGAAATGTTGTCTTTGAGATGTATGCCTCTTTCACATTCAACTGATGATCATCAGATCTGAGATCTATTTGGGAGTACCAACTAACACCTTGTAACTAATTAAACAGGTCATCAATCCGTAAGGTTATCCATCTCACGGTAATCTATAAACAATCTCATACTTTAGTCTTTCTTCTTTATGAACAATACCGGCACACCCCGCGGGGAAGTATTCGGTATTATAAAACCATTGTCGAGGAGTTCTTGTAGTTGGTACTTTAGCTCTTACATCTCGGACAGTTTCAGTAAGTAAGGTGCTTTCACGATGGATGTGCTCTTGGTATCAACTATATCTGGAACTCGACTTCCCGTTTCTGTGATAACCCCGGAAGGTCCTCTGGGAACACTTCTAGGTAGTCATACACTACGGGAACATATTTCTCTTCCTTCGTCTTGTTCGTAGCTTTGATAACATACGCTGAGTAGGAACTGCACCCTTGCCCTAACAAACCTTCGGCTTTATCATCGAAATGACGTTAAGCCTACACTTTATTTATAACCATAATCCATCACTTTACCACCTTCCAAGGATCTTAATCTTATAAACTTACTCTTAGACGCTATCTGAGCTTCAAACTCAGACAGCCAATCCATTCTCAAAACCACATAGAACCCTCCTAAGGTCATAACATAAAGATTAGCAGAGAACTCTCGCCCCCTTTAGTTCTATCTTGTAATTCTTAACCATTCACATGATTTTAACTAAAGTATCGCTAGTGGTCTCTACCATAAAAGTCTCAGGTACACAACTACATTAGTACTAGTGTCCTCATATTCGCTACACCATGTAGATTAATCCTTTCATGCCTTCTCAATTAGGCTACCTTGACAGTCACCCGTACCTCTCGATCATCGTTACTTTCTTTACATTTTCTTCGTCTCTCATGGTCCTAGAAAGTTCCGTTATGGAGTAAACTATTGCAGGAATACTACATATGTTGACTCATTCCAACGTACTTATCTCCGCTTTTCCACTTGGATTTCCTAGTTTGGGCTGCCTTTGATGCTACAAGGAACATTGTTTGCATGTAATGCGAAACAATTTAGCAACTCTAAGTGTATCCTTCTTCATTACTTTATTCAGTTGGAGTCCCACTCCTTTTTTATATCGTTTTTTCACACTTTTCTTCAAAAGTTGTCTATTTGGCACGTGTCCTACCACAACTTCTGGTACGACCTCCTCGTGCTGGCCCCATTGCAACAATTATCCTATATTTTCTCTAAGGAATCACAAACGTTATCACTACTTGAATTATTTAGCACACGATTTTTAAGGTAAGTAGTTTATGACATTGGCCTAGTGTAATTAACTTTGTACATTACTCCTCAAGTCCAACATACTTCCCTTTATGATTTCACTTGTGCTAGTTTCTACTACTAACGCAATCATGCAAACATACATATACCCTGCATTCTTTTCCCTATCAATTAAGCTTACATACACACATTCTTCTCTAGAAATTAAGATAACATTCATACATTATTCTATGTTCCTTTAACATGCATATTCATATATTTATAACTCTGTACATGAAATAAATCATGTAATGTACCTTACCCTACCGAACTTGCTTGAGCGACACATGGCTTTCATGAACTGACATCTTCTTTCTTTCCATACAATTAGTCTCATTTTCTATTCAAATCTAAGCATATAGGATTCTTATTTCTCTCAAACTTTATGTTCTGATAGCAAATTTTAAGGCCCTGAGCTTGGAAGCCCTACATTGCCGTTGTATTTACTCATAAACACAGTTTATAATGTCATAGTAAATTAACACTAATCGCGGAATCTAAAAACATCAACTTTTGATTTCAAAACATTCAAATCATGTCTTTAAGCATAGCATAAAATACCATATTAAAACATCATAACACATCTTCTTCGGACGCCAGCTTCTTCAGTCCAATGCCATGTGTCTCCATCAATCTAGTTTCTTTCTATTCGCCTGCGTGCATATTTAAAGTCAGCTATGTTGAGTGAGTTCTAGTCAATCAGACAAAGTACATTACATTCACAAACTTATATATATATATATATATGGATCCGAAGATAAATGTTGAACACTTGGATCTATATCAGGTCTAAGATCTAATAACTATAAACAGATCTAGTTCATTTTGCTCTTGAACGATTATGTGTTATATATATATTAGTATTAATTGTATATATGTGTATTATAGATTGAATAATTAAGATGAAGCTTGAGAGGAAATATGAACAGCAATTCGATAATCTTAACTCAAAACTTAAATTAAACAGTGGACGAACCCACTATATATAGAAGACAGGTCTAGTTCATTACACATTCCATAACGAACGAGACTCCTGCTTCGTTACAATACATTAAATAAACAATCTTAATGAAACACCCCCTGATTCGTTAAACATCCTTAACGAATCAAGAGGAACTTAACCTAAGGTCTAGTTCGTTAAACATCCTTAACGAACTAGATAGTTCCCTTAACGAACTAGCTTAATTAGTAATATGTTTTTACATTAAATAAAACAACAATAAATTCAATACGATATTTACAAAGACTTGAGACGCAAAACCGTGTACTAACAGACACCCCCTCGTCTTGAGCTCTTTGTCTTTAATTTACTTGAAGCGTCTTGTCTGCCAATCTTTGTAGCTGTGAATACCATGTTCATGACACACACGAACAACACGTTGAAACTGCATTGCTCGGTCATAGTCTTCACGACGCTCTATCAATATTTTATTGTTGAAAAGCACGTCATTGTCGGTCATTGTCAAATTCATGAGCCACATCGGATCAATGATCTTTATCAGCTCGGTCTTTAAGTCTTTACCCAACACAATAACGGCCTCGCCAGTTCGGTTGTCGTAATACCTGCGGTTGAAAGATAAATACATGTGTTGGTTTAGCGTCTTCACCAATACACGCTTCATTTTTCTTGGCGGCTTTACCTTAAGTACCAACTTCCTACAACCTGTCCTTGGATCGATCTCATCGACACGCTTGCGAGTTAGAACCTGTGGCTTAAAAAATTTGATCCCGTGGTTCCCCTCAAACAGCAAGTGTTGGTGAAACCAACTTGCTTGGTGATTCCCGCCACGGTTAATAAATGGTCGATACGCGAGGGTCCGAACGTCCCAACGCGGTAATGACAGAACATCAGTAATCTTCTCATAGTACTGAATGTCATTCTCCCATTTTATAATACGAACCTTTAACTCGGAATCATAAAGCCATGATATAATGTCACCTCGCACTTTAGATACGACTTTGAAGGATGTCATCTGATTATCTTGAGCACGAGCTACAACTTCAACTTTCATCTTTTGATCCACATATCGGAATGCATCAATAATCTTACGAGCCTTCTTGTCCCGATAAGCAAACCATTTCTGAATGTCAGTAACAGACGGGTCGGGCTTTGAATTGAATCTTGTATCAACAGCATTCTTGCCCTTCGAGATCTTCTCCAGATGATCTTCTGCTTCTTTGACGGTTTCCTTAGTAAATATAGGAGCACCCTGATCAACATTAGTGTGTTGAAATAAATCAGGGTATTCCTCAGCAATTATGTCCTCTATCTCCACCTCCTCGTCCTCATAAATAAACTCCATATTCATCTCAATAGTAGGATCATTTAAGATCTCTTCATCATTCATACCTTCCACGTCATCCCCAGCCTCTAACATGGTTAACTCATCATCGTTTAGACCAAGCAGAATAGAAATCTGCTCTCGTGTTAGAGACCTCGCAACAAATTACCCAACCTCAATCTCATCCGCATTAACAATACTTCTAACCACCCCCTTACCATCAACAAAGATAATGGTATTAGCCTTGATCATCTCAATGGGTGTAGCAGCTGTAGTATCATGATAAGCGATGATCTGTTTTCCCGAATCACCAGCTGCACTTGTACCAGCACTTGAATCCTAGTCGTGAGTTTGTTTAGGCTCACTTTGTGACAGTCGTCAATTTCAGATTAACTCCGTTAACTCAACTCCGTCAATTCAAACTTAAAGATCACTGAAACTATAACGCACACCTCATTACATTTAAACTAGGGTTTTAATGACGCTTGACACTTACTACATGTGTAGTCTTTCGGGAATTGCACCGAAACGCAAACGAGTTGACGCAAACAATTGGTGAATAAACGAAAAACGTCAAAACAATAATTATGTGATAATTATGTGTTAGACTTATGTGTTATGTGATAACATTATTATAAACGTTAACTCAATGTGCTAGAACTAGTTAATTAAGCTAGAAAAGTACAAACTAGAAGTTGAGGGACTAAAGTGTAACATGTTATTATTTTTAATAAATATAAACCCTAACCTCTCCTCCCTCTCCCTCTTCCCAAAACCGACGGCCAGCCCCCCCTTCCCCCTCCTCACGATCGGCTCACACACACACACACACATATCTCTTGGTTTTTGATCTTGTTTTTCACAATTGAAGCCTCCTACACCCGATTCTAGTCATCTTCTACCTTCCTCTTGCTTATATTTGTGCTTTTGAAGGTATAATTATAAACCCTAAAATCTGGAAATTTCATATGTTGTGTTCATATGATCTTTGTTTGATTTGATGATGTACTGATGATGATTTGATAACTAGAATTGATATTATTACATGTTAATTGTTGTGTCTTTGATTTTGAGATCAAATAAAACCCTAACCATGTATGTATGGTGTAATTGATATGCATGGATGATGGTTATGGTGTCTAGAATGTTATATGAACGGATTATGGTCCATAGATAGTTAATATGTTGAGTTTGGATGCAAACAGTTTCTGGACAGATTGTGTTGTTGATGTTCAATTGACTATATCGGGGTGTAAATGTGAAAATTGTTTAAGATTATTGATACTACAGTAAACTAGGTTGAGTCTAGTTTCTAAAGAATATAAATTTGCAATTTTTGGACGTGTGAAAGTTAACCTTTATGATTTGACAAAAACATTGTGCAAAGCTGAGTTGTTAGACCTGCTGTTAGGTTGTTTTGTAAATGTTATATCTCATGAACTACGAGACCAATAGGGTTGGTTCCACTTCTAAAAGTTGAATTGTTGAGTTAGGAACCTAACCCAAGTGGTCTTGCATTTATTGGAATTTTCGTTTAACGGGAATTTCAATTAACATTCTGTTGCGCATAAATTTGACTGCTATGAGTTTGCTGTGGTAAATTGATCTTTGTGAGAAATATGTATGGAATAAAAATACAACAAAATATGTTCTGGAAACCTAACACATACATGCTTTTGTGATGATTTTTGGTAAATTAATTGTGATGCTATGATCGGTGGGATAGACTAGTTTTTCAAGTAGAATTCTGTCGTTAAGAAACTAGTTGCTGAATTTTGTGAAAGTTGCATGAAACATGGTGATTGCTAATTTATTATCGTGTTTTGACCAAATTGCCCTTGCGGGGGATAATTGCTAACTAATTGTCGTATTTTGACCAAAATACCCTCGTGGGGAATAATTGCTAGTTAATTGTTATGTGTTGACCAAATTGCCCTTACGGGAAGTAATTGCTAGTGATGTACATTATGAATACATGACACGTAAATAATTGCTCACACATGTAACGTATCACAAATACACTTGTTAAAGTCACACACGATTCACAAACGAAACACGAAACATGTTGTGTGCATAGGTATTATGTGCCGAGTCTAGAGACTCGATAATAGTTCCGACACTTAGAAAATCTCCTTGTTGTTTTAGAACGCTAGAGAGAGTTTTTGTCGGTGACGCACCTCCTTTGGTGAATTATTTTGGGAAATTCTTCGCAAACAGTGAGTTCATTTACCCCTTTTAAACTGTTTTCAAACGCTTTTCACTTGGGGAGATAACATACTCCGAAAACGCATTTAAGATTTTGTTAATATAGATTATATATCACTTGTAAAGACTAAGTGGCAAACGCAATAACTAAAGTCCTTCATTCACATCGAACCGTTTAATATTGGATAATAGCGAGTCATTGTTGAGTAGTACTACTGGGTTTGACAAACCCCACCCAACGCTAAACTCGACTAGAGGTCGAGTGGGTGTAATCTTGGCTAAACACATACCATGGTCGGGATAGACCTGGTGGCAAGGCAAATGATAAACAGTCAGCTTCAGTGTCGAACACTTAGTAATACTTGTTTTATAGGCTAGCTACCTATAGATATATAATTGATTTAACACAAAACGCTGAACGCAAAACGCTGAACGCAAAACGCTGGACGCAAACGCTAAACGCTTTATTTTATATAAACTTGTGAACTCACCAGCCCCGTGTTGACACTTTTAGTATATTATTCTCAGGTAGCCGAGGCGGGCGCGCGGTATAGGATCATGCATTGCTTGAAAATGCTTTTGTTATGCAAACTCTTTTAAAACTGTTATCATTGGGTTTAAGTCGTCCTGCGTGACGCAACATTTTGTTTTATGTTTTTTTTACGCTTCCGCATTTAAATACTCGTAAACGTTTTTCATGGTTTTGAAAAAATTTGTTTTATGGTTTGATTATAACTAATGAATCCGATCCTGTTAGTTCACACCCTCTGAAGGTAAAACTCCGTTAGTGGATTTTGAGGGTGTGACACACTTCCTCCAGTACCTGAAGCATCTGGATCTTCTTCATCTTTTTTAAGCTTCTTTAGTTCATCGTCCTTGCATGTAAGCTGCAAGATAAGATCCTCTTGCTGTTTTATTTTCACCCCCTGAGACTCAACAATCTCACGGAGGGCTTTTTTCTCCTTTTGGCAGAATGATACATAACTTACCAGCTTCTTTTGGTTCTCCAGCATGCATTCTTGAGTCATTCGGTCAGCAGACATTTGATTATCATACAAATGAAGTAGACTCAAGACCATGTTCATTTGTTGATCATGAGACATAGAAAGAAACGAAGAAGGGATTGGTTCAACAGGTCCTTAAGGTTGGTTAAGCCTCATATATGAAAGATCCATTGGTGGTGGGGGCATCATCATCGGTGTAGAAGAAACCACCGAAGTAGCAGTTGTAGGCCTTGGTAAAGGAGATCAAATATATTGAGGAATCATACCAAGCCTCGGATCCGTCATAAGCGTGGTCGTCAAAGTTAATTCCGGAGTGCTAGTAGGAAGCGGCACCACCGGTCGTTGAGAGACGGACGACCTTGGAGGTTGAACTCCAAATGAGATGCTAGCACCAGCCGACACTCATCGCTTAGACGATCCTTGACCAACCAGCCCTTTCCATGTCCTTTTGCGTTGAGCAGCTATAGTAACAGCTAAAGCAGCTTCAACCGCAACTTGTTGTTAAGCTTGAGTGTCACCATCACCACCATTACCACCACCATCATCATCATTATCATCACCCTCGTTCCCACCTTCTCCTTCCTTACGCTCAGAATCCGAATCATCGTGGATCCAGCGATCATCGGGAGGACATACATAATCCAGATTCACCAAATGACCAATCAATCTTTTGGTATGTGGATGAGGATTTTGATGGTACGACTTCATCCTACGTATCGTATCAGTTGACATGTTGTCCAACTTCAGCTTATCATCAAGATGTGTTGGTGTAACGATTCCGGCAGAATCAGGTTTACCCTAACCGGTATATACTATTTATGTGCTATTTAATAATGAATATGTGAATTATAATGTGTTTATACGAGTATGTATGATTCACAGTACGGATTATACTCGATTATACAGTTAATCGTATTGGAAATACGATTAACCGATTAACGGTTATTGAAACCCGAACGAATCGAGGATTACATTATAGACGAGATATATGATATTTAGTGATGTTTACGAAGTATTAAAGCTTCGGGATAAGTGAATTAAAGCACAGAAAAGAATTTTCGATTTAATGGTATGTCAGTACGTTAAACGAAACCTTTAATACCAAACCGAGCAAGAGACGATCGATCAAGCCGAAAAAGATTCGCAATTATTAATAATATGATGTTTTAAGTTAATGAAAGTCATGGTTTAAGTTTTTGAAGTTTTTAAATCGGTTTTATATAAATTTCATTTTTAAGCCGAAAAACGACCGTTTTAGCCTCGTTTTAAGCCGAATTAGACATTTAGCCGAAAAACGAACTAAACCAGATTATCCAAAACATTATCCAGAATTCGAGAATCCAAATATGTGGCTAAAAATGGAGACGTGGGTCCCACCCCACCTCTCCTTTAATCCCGATCGGACTCAAGGTCCTCTTTCCCTTATTATTTTCTTTTTTTCTCATCAAACCTCTCAACATTCATCAACTCCTTCCATTTTATGATCCAAAACCTGAGTTTATAGCAAGAAAACCGAGGTAAAAAGTCGAGTTATTTACGTGTTCATCTTCGTTTCTTGAGTTTATTTGCAAGAAAATGAGGTTTCAAAGATGAAAACCGATTCTTGCATGATCAAGTGATGTATACGGGTTATACAAGGGATCTTGGTCCAAGAAAAGAGTTAAACGAACCAAAAACGAATTTTTACGGTTAAATCTTTGTTTTTAAATCATAACCGAAACCATGAAGGAAATGGCTTGATTGTGGGTGTAACTTGCTTGGTGTGGTGTTATTGTGCTTGTAGGTGTTGTATCTAGTTGTTAGCAAAGGCTAGAAAGCGAGATCCTTGCGATTGGAAGCTAGAAACACAAGGTAGTTCGGTTTTTGTATAATGTTGGTGTTTTGGACAGATTGTGACACGTTTAGAGTTAGGTCATGAAATTTTACAGGGGTGTTAGATATATGAAAATATGAGTTCTGTGAAATTTTGGTAATTTTTGGACAAAGGATGAATATTTGTGAATTTAATGCTCGGTTTTGGCTAAAAATGGTGAAAAATAGTTAAATATCATGAAAAATTCTGGAAAATTCCAGATAAGATTTTTATAACATGTGAAAGTCACACACCAAATTTTAGGTCCGTTGGAGAAGTCTATGTAGTCTTTTCGTTTAAACGAGTTCTAGGGTTTCCTAGCTCGGTTTTAGTGAATATGGCATGTAAAAGAGATTTTGGTTCTGGAAAACTTACAGGGGACTATGGGGATGGTAGGGGTCATCCAGGAAAAATTTGGGATTTTTCTAAGATCGTTTGGTATTTACGACATATTTAGTGTTTAATTGGTGTTTAAAAATAGATAAATAAATTTTAAATATAAAAATTAATTCTGGAAATATTTTTATAAAATTCCCCACTGTCAAAAAGTGATTTGTGCAAAATTTCAAGATCCGAGATTAAACGGATAATTATTTGTGCTAAAAAGAAGACAAAAACAAACTTTTAAAGCTTAAAACGCGTAAACCGGTAAAGTTCGCCTAAGCGAGCTGACTGGTGTATAAAAACCCTAAAAATGAACTATTTTCATATAATTGAGTTAAACAAGTAAAAATGAATCATCCGAAAATAATTTGGATGATTTGAGTAATTTTTACCCGATTTAACAGTTTCCGGTGCACTAAAGACGGAAACGGGCCCCGCGGCCAAACTGGGCGTCTAAACCGAGCTCTGATTTCACAACTTTAATTAAATTATCAGTCAACAACTATTTTCGGGTCGTGTGTGACCAAACTCATTTTAGAAACGTAAAAAACGGATAACCGTGCTAGGCACGCAAAACGGGAAAAACGACTAATAGTAATTTTAACTAGTGAACTCTAAACGATATCACAATCTGAGTCCGGAGAAGTGTTTCTGGGTTAACATTTCCCCCGGAACGGTTACAGTACTGGGTTAACAGTGTCCTTAGAAGTACCGGTTAACACTGTTAAAGTTATATTAATAGTGATTGTATAGTAACGAACTTAGGGATCGTATTAAAGATCCGGATTAAAAGCTTGCGTACTGTGTTGTGTTACCTGCATGTTTACGATAAGGTGAGTTTCACGAGCCCCTTTTTCTGAATTGTTTTTAAATATTTTCCCGGGGCGGAAGCATGTTACTCCTGAAATGTTTAAGTACATACTGAGCGCATGGATTTGCGTGGATTTATATATATATATTTTATTATACGGGAATCGTACGGAAATGTACTAGGATGGTGATTGTCTGAGTTGCTAACATTCTAAGGCCCCGGAACACGAGTGATTAACTGAAAGCCGGTAGAGTGTGGATAGTACTATTGGTCTGACAAACCCAACTGGTCCGGCATGGATTTGCTAATGTTTCCCAGCCAGTTGCACATGTCTATTTTGTTGTTATTTATTTTGCTATGTAATGTTAGACATAGCGGTTTGGGGCAGGTCCGTGGGCGGGGGATATGCCACGGGGGTTGTGTGTGATAGTCAGAGGTTTCACTTGTGGGCTCAGCATAATTACATCGCTAATATATGATTATGATAATGATTTATCACTGTTTATTTAAATTAGTGAAACTCACCAACTATTCGTAGTTGACCCGTTTTCTTTACATGCTTTTTAGGTACCCCCAAACTGGAATAATTGCTACATGCTTGACGATGCGTGCTTTTAGTGGAAGCTTAATGATCTTTTTGTATTAAATATGTTAATGTAATGTTGGTAAAAATTATGTGCTATCGCCTAGACGGGAACTAAACTCGGAACAATGTAATGTGATGTAAATTAATGTAGTGGTGTTTTCTTTATAAGCAATGATGTTGATATCAGACGTGTCTGTTGCATCCCGTTTACGTTTCCGCTGCGGTTACGGGGTGTTACAGTTGGATCGAGCACCAAATCACGTATAGCATCTTGAACGAACAACTGAATGAAGCGAGGATACATCAAGAACTTTAAACGTCGCTTCACCACAGTACAATTTTCCTTGAGATGATCGAAGATAATTTCAGAAAAGTTGAAGGGTTTATTCAACACTAAAGCAACGAATGCCGATTGTAGCATTATACGGCATTCATCAAACCCTCCCTTCCGTCCACCAAGGCAGTGTATAAGAACGTGTAGTAAATACTTGTATGTGGGACACAAATATGCCTTGTTATACATGGACTCATCAAGATTACCAAAATAAAATACCCGTCCAAACAACCCTTTAATCAGCTCTTTGTGGAACTCGCTCGGATCATCAATCGTGTCATCGAACCTTAGCACCTTACGAACAGTCTCAATGGATACTACAACCGGTCTCGTATTCACCTCAGCCACAATTTGATTCTCAGCCTCCACATATCTTGTCGTATTCCAAAATTGACGAACGATGCTGAACCTCGCATCCAGATTAGCAGTGATAGCATAATGAATACATGAGCGGCGTAGGAATTCCAACATCCCACCAAAACTGTTCTCTTCAGTAGAGTTTGCATCCACAAAGGCACAAACATTGTGTCATTTGTCATATGGAAGCATAGGAATATCTGGTGATTGTTGTTGTTGTTGAGGTGCATCATCGGGAGGATCTTGATCCATGTTATCAGCCATTGAACTGTATAAACAAACCCGAGAATCAATAATATTGAATAATAATAATACTTTAAAAATTAATATATAATTAAATGTTTTAAAATTAACCAATTAATAAAACTTTTTAATATTAAAATAATTAATATGTCATTCGTTAAATATTCTAATTCGTTATAACGAAATGGTATTTCGTTAAAGCGAACCAGCTACTTCGCTATCGGGTAAATAGTTAACCAATTAGGCTTAATGAATCACTAATAAACGTTAACGAATTATGGCTAATTCGTTATAAATAACGAAGGAGAATCTGATTTGTTATATGTATGATTCGGTATACTGATTCAAGTGAGATGTATTAACGACTTGGACAAGAATGAGTTCCAATTCGTTAAACAGTTAACGAATGGCCAATGAAGCTTAATGTTTGACTAATTTGGTCAAGGTCAAAATCACCAAGAACACTAAAATCAAATTAGCAACCGGAGATCAATACACCTACAATCAACAACATAAAACCAAATCAATGATCACAAAGGATCTCGGAATCATATTGCGATTATAATGGTACTGATTTGTTTTCCCAAAACATAGTATATAGTGGTTAAATTAAGGTTTATCAAAAACGCCAAAAACCCAATAGCTTAAACAACAAATTAAGCCATCAAACCGTCATTAAATTTGACGAAAATCATCACGCTATGATCATCTATACCGTAGGATTAACAATATTTAATCAAAACACTGAAAAACGATGATCGCTGATCAAAACACTGAAAAACGATGATCAATGTTTCTGGAAATTTGATCCAGAGTAACAGTACGTATGAGGAAGATGAAAGGAGAATAGTGAGACGAACCGCCTTCATTTCTCCCTGTATAGTCTGACACGGCATGTTTTTCATTGTTACGAATCATCTGATTCGTTTGAATATGAAAAACGAATCATGTGAGTCGTTAACTTAAATTAACACGTGGTTTAACGAATTAGAATCAATTTGTTAACCTTAAAGCTTAAAATTAACGAATTAGTTTTAATTCGTGTCTAGTTCGTGTAAATATGTTTAATGAATTAGAAGTCATTCATTTCAGAGTTGCGAAAGCGAATTAGGTTAACGAATTATATTGCAATTCGTTAGCAATGACCTAATTCATCATACATAAATAACGAATTACCTTTATTTAATTTTAAATTAAATGAATAAATTAATTAAATCAATTAAATTAAATATTAATTAAATACTCATACCATTTAACTTAAGAAAATCAACGAGAACCCATATCTCGACGATCGAATAACTTAACGTGTTTTACGTTTTGTAACACTTAAAAAAATAATAAATAATATGTACAAGAAAAGGCAAAATCTTTTTGGTATTTTGAATTTTTGTCAATGTTTTCAAAAAGAAGTACATATTTTTGGATTTTTGGTGAGTTTGAGCAGAGAATCATATTGAATAGATTCCCATTCCATCACAGTTTTATATTTCAGCGATATTGTGACTGGCGTTAAGTCGGTCAATTTTATTGTCGTCCACCTAAATCTTATAACAAACTTTCAAGTGTTTTGTGATATGATTAATGGTTCAATTGGAGCACAAAATATCAGAAATTATCAGCCTCTAATCTCGGTTCAAGCTTAATTTGATTTTTGCCATATCACCCCAACTTGACTTAAACTATTATTGCTGATCAAAATTTTAATTTCATAGAAATTTATGAGAAATGCATTGAGTTTCCTTTGCTATGAGTGAATATGCACGAGTCCATCTGTCGACTTACATACACTGTATCCCCTGGGGTCCGTTTCTTAATGGTATTGAGACGCGCGTAAGGGAGGAACAAATGTATGATTAACAGCGGATTTTGATCAAGTTAGTAATTTAGATTGTACGAGGTACAGCAGTGATCAAGTTTGATGAATTTGGGTTTGCTCTAAAAGCGAGTGAAATATCCATGCATATGAATACCCAGATGATTAAGCCACATAAAGACTCACAGTGATCAGAACCTCAACGCTTTTTATTTACTTTATTTTATTTTTGGGTGATCCAACAAATATAAGGCTTGAGTATGACAGGTTAATACATTTCTGCCATCCTCACCGAGATTTTCGCTAGAGACTAACACCTCTTTCAATTTGACATTTCTTTATGTTTATATTACATACTTTACTCTAACAGTTTGTTTAAGACCTACCAATGCACCAATGCAATTAAACACACAGTCTTTTAAGCTTATTTGTCGCTGGATATGGGGTCAAGACAATCAATGTACTATCATTTTCTCTTTTTGCTTCAAAAACTCAAAATTTTTGAGGAGCACAAAATAAAATAAATTTAATCGCCCTAGTTACTTTAAGTCTATAAATTAAAGGCTAACCTATCAAATCAACAAGTGAATAATAGGACCAAGACATGAAAGCATGCTTCACAAAGTTAAATAATCGACATAATTTTCTGCGAGAAAATAAAAATAAAAACGCATAACGACCGCCCCAACTACTTTCCATTGTCAGGTAAATGGCTATCCTGAACATTTATGAGCAAATTTCAGGACCAAACATGTACAAGTACATGTCCTTCAAATATGAGTATTTGACATACTTTTCAGCGAACGTATGCAAAAATATTTTTGGTTTTTCTCTTTACAAACATAAACACAATCTTTTTGTCTTTTTCAATTTTCTTATAAACAAAGAAACTTCACAATCTTTTTGGATTTTTGGATTTTTCTATACAAACTGAAAACACAATATTTTTGGTTTTTCAAATTTTTCAATGTTTTTGGGTTTTAAATTTTTTAATGTTTTGTATCTTTACAAACAAAAAAGCACAATATTTTTGTATTTTCTATTTTTCACACCCTAAAAACCAAAACCAAAATAAAATTTAAAAGAAAAATAAACTGAAAATAAAGATAGTCATCCTTGTTGCAGGATATCAGCAAGGGTCTTCAATCCATTTAAACCAAGCAAAAATTGAGATCGAGTTTTGTCAAAGGCTTTGGTAAATAGATCGGCTTTTTGAAAATCGGTATATACTTTCTCAAGGTCGATTAATTTCTTTTCAAAACAATCCCGTATGAAATGATATCGAATTTCGATATGTTTCGGTATAGAATGTTGTACGGTATTTTTGGTGATGCTAATGGCAGCAGAGTTATTAATCAAAATAGGAATAGTAAGAAACTTCAAACCGTAGTCGCGAAGATGTTGTTGAATCCACAAAACCTGAACAGCAACTCGAGGCTGCAACATATTCTGCCACAACAGTTGAAGTAGAGACCGTCGTCCTCTTCTTACACTGCCAGGAAACAAGCCGGTTTCCTAAGAATTGACACCCTGTCGTAGTTTATTGGAAGTTAATATTGCAACCTACGTAGTCTGAGTCTGAAAAGGCGGTAAGTTCAAAGTTATCGTCCTTGGGGTACCATAACCCGATGTCTGGATTTCCCCTTAGATACTGAAGAATAAGCTTGACCGCTGCCAAGTGTGTTACTCGGGGACTAGCTTGGTACCTAGCACAAAGACAAATAACAAACATATTGTCAGGGAGAGAAGCCGTTAGATACATTAAAGATCCGATCATAGCACGATAGAGGGTAGGATCAACGGTGTCCTCCAATTCATCCGGTCATTAATTGTGACCCACGGGGAGAGGAGTTCATATACTTGGTCTGGTGAATAAAGATTCCTTTTGCAGACTGGTAAACTTGCAACCCTAGAAATGAAGTTCATCTCTCCCATCGAGCTCATCTCGAACTTTGTTTGCATTGACTTCTCGAAATCCTTACATAACGTGCCGTTTGTAGACCCAAAGATAATGTCGTTGACATAATTTTGAACGAGGAGAAGATCATCACCAATATTCTTATAAAATAAAGTGCAGTCGACAGTCACTCGCTTGAAGCCGTTATCAGTCAGATGGTCGGTTAGCGTGCCATACCAAGCTCTCGGGGCTTGATGTAGACCATACAGGTCCTTGTTTAAGCGGTAAACTCGATCCGGATAATCAGGATCTTAAAAGCCAGGAGGCTGTAAAACAAACACTTCCTCGTGTAATTCACCATTGAGAAAAGCACTTTTAACATCCATTTGATAGACTTTTATATTCTTGTAAGCTGCATATGCCAGAAAGATTCGTATTGACTCCAATATTGCAACCAGAGCATATACTTCAATGTAGTCAATACCATCTTGCTGATGGAAACCTTGCACCACTAGTCGTGCCTTGTTTCTCACGATCAAAACACGATCGTCCTTTTTGCATTTAAATATCCACTTAGTCGGAATAGCCTTCTTGACTCGATCAGGTTTATCAATAAGCTCCCAAACACGCAAGCGTGCAAACTGCTGCAATTCTTCTTGCATAGCTTCTACCCAAGAAGGATCTTCGAGTGCCTTACGAGTCGTCGTTGGCACAACTTGGGATAGAAAGCAAGTGAATTTGGAAAGATTTACGATTCCAGATGGATGTAAATACACGCATAGGCACACAATACATTATTTTTATTCGACAAAAAACTTGATGACGTGTTTGAACGCCCACATCAAGTTCTCCATTATTTTCATCCGACAAAAAACCATGATCTGGGCGTTAATGAGTTTGTCTTTTAGAAGATCAAACGCCTCGATACACTGCTCAGAAAAAACAATTGGAGCATCCTTCTCCAGAAGTTTGGTCATGGGTCTCGCGATTTTTTAAAATCTTTGATGAACTGGAGGTAGAACACGACATGATCTAGAAAGCTACGAATAGATGTCACAAAAGTAGGTGGGGGAAGATTAGAAATGGTCTCAACCTTTGCGCGGTCAACCTCTACCCCCACACTCGAAATCCGATGCCCTAGAACAATACCCTCGCGAACCATGAAGTGACACTTCTCCCAGTTAAGGACTAAGTTGGTGTCGACATAGTGGGACATCACCCTCTCAATATTAGAAAAAACAATGATCGAAGGAACTCCCAAATACGGAAAAATCATCCTTGCACACCTCCATGGAGTCCTCGATCATATCATGGAAAATGGCCACCACAAACCTCTGGAATGTGGCCGGAGCGTTACACAGTCCGAACGGCATACGTTTTTAAGCAAACCTTCCGTAAGGGCAGGTAAAAGTGGTTTTCTCCTGGTCGTCGGGAGCTATAGGAACCTGGAAATACCTGGAGAAACCATCTAGGAAGCAGTAGTACTGCTTACCTACTAAACGCTCTAACATCTGATCAAAGAAGGGTAAAGGAAAGTGATCTTTCTTGGTGGCATTATTCAGTCTGCGATAGTCGATGCAGACTCGCCATCCAGTCACTGTCCTAGTGGGAATAAGCTCGTTCCTCTCATTGGTGACGACAGTCATGCCACCCTTTTTAGGAACCACTTGGACTGGACTCACCCAAGCACTATCAGAAATGGGGAAAATGATCCCCGCATCAAGGAGTTTAATGATCTCCTTCTTCACGACCTCTTGCATTTTTGGATTAAGCCTCCATTGCGGCTAAACGACAGTTTTGAAATTTTCATCCTTGAGGATTTTATGAGTTCAAAACGAAGGGTTGATACACTTAATGTCAATAATCTTCCATGCAATCGTCTCTTTGTGCTCTCGTAGCACCCCTAACAACTTCTCCTTCTCAACCTCCGTCAAAGAAGAAGCAATGATAACCGGCAGTTTCCTCTCTTCATTTAAAAACGCATACTCAAGGTGGGCGGGCAAATCCTTAAGCTCTAAGGAAGAAGGAGGACTCTCTACAGAAGGTCGGTCCATAGAATCGTCTCGTGTCTGCCAAATTCAGGGATATGCAACTCGGTGTCGTCATCTAAGGACGGATTGGTCATGGCAACCATCTAAATCTCTGGAATCTCCCTATCGAGAATCTGTGTGTCGGAGACAGATCCTCCTCAGATTTCGCTGAAAAACTCCCCAACATGTTCCATGATGGTATCAATGAAGTACAGGGAGTCATCCGCAGAATTGGGGTGTTTCAGTGACTGTCGAACGTCAAAGGTGGTGTTCTCATCTCCAACTCTTAAGATCAACTTACACTCGCAGACGTCGATCAACGCCTGTGCAGTGGCAAGGAATGGTTGACCCAAGATAAGCGGGACACTATCATCATCGTTCATATCAAATATGACAAAGTCCACCGGGAAGATGAACTTGTCGACACGAACAAGCATGTTCTCGACCACCCCTCGGGGGTATTTCACAGAACGTTCAGCAACCTGGATACTCATCCGGGTAGGACGTGGTTCGTCTAGGCCCAACTTGCGATACACAAAATATGGCATATGATTAATACTGGCACCAATATCCACCAGCGCATGAACAACCGTATTATCACTCAAGATGCAGGAATCATGAAACTCCCAGGATCAGACATCTTTTCTGGAAATTTTCTCTGCAAGATTGCATAGCAACCAGCACTCAGAAGAATGGAAGAGACTTCAGCTAACTTCTCTTTATTAGAAAGAATATCCTTAGGGAATTTTGCATATTTCGGCATTTGAGTTAGTGTCTCAAGGAATGGAATGTTAAGATGAAGCTGCTTCAGAAGATCAAGATATTTGGAGTTCTATCCCTAAGGAGTCTCCCGTGATATGGAAGTCTATGTTTGTAGACTCTCGCTGGTGTGATGGGTAATGGCTGATTTCAGCCTGTGTTGTACTTCCTGGGCTTTGCCTCTGATGCACTCTGGCCGGTGGAGACTCCAACTGAATCTCCTCATCTACCTGCTCCTCTACATCTACTGCAAGCTCCTCAATTCATCCTCTCGTCACCTCCTGACTTACGAGCTCGCTATGTTCCCCTGCACCGCTCCTAGTCGTTACAGCCTTCGCGAATGCCTTAGGATTTTGCTCAATGTTACTCGGTAGTGTTCCTGACGACCTCTCGTTTAATCGACTCTCAAGATTTTGAATTGACGCTCCCTGATTTCTCATGAATGACGCGTGCTTCCGAAATTTCTCTTGAGTCTCTTTGTGATGGGAGTCCTCTTGAGTCATAAGCTGCGACAGCATCTATGTCTGTTGTGCCATCATCTCCTCTGACGTGGGCTTCTTCTCCCCACTACTCGCCCCCTCACCGGAATCTTGGAATAGACTCTAACGCTGATGGAAACCGGACTGATTTCTGTTCCCCCAGTTGGAATTTTGGTTACCTCTCCACCCCAAATTATAAGAATTGAAAGAGTTTTGATTTTGGTTCGGATTACTAACAAAGTCAACTGCCTCCTCCTGGAAACCTATGGGGCACTGAACGGTCCCCCTCTACAGATCACGCAAAACTTACTTTTCACCTGCAACTCCTTCATGATCTTTGCCAATACCTCAACCTGTGTCGCAAGTGCATGCCTCTTGTTGACCGGATGCATGCCGCGTAATAGGGAATTGACGGTCTTGGTGCTCTTAGCGGGTGGTCGCTGGTATCCGCTCATGGCTAACCCATTAAACAAAGCAATGCACTCATCAGTACCTTCGTCGTCAATAGGTTACCTCCCGCAGCTGTGTCGAGCATACTCTGAGTCTCGTACGTCACTCCGTTGTAGAACTTCTCAACGACTGCCCAGTCTTGCAGGCCGTGATTCGGACATAAAGAGAGTAGATTTTTGAATCTCTCCCACGCCTCGTAGAAGCTCTCGGTGTCCTCCATCTGGAAAGAATGAATCTGGTTACTAAAACGAGCGGCATTAGCCGGAGGATCGTATTTCTAAAGAAATTGGGTCTGCATGGCAGCCCAAGTAGCAATGGATCCCTGTGGGAGGGACTCAAGCCACATACTTGCTAGATCAACGAGTGAGAACGGAAACATGCGGAGTTTGATGGCGTCTTCGGATACGCCGGCAAGATGAAACGTGTCGCAAATACGTGTAATGCGAGTCAGATGAGAATGCGGGTTCTCGTGGAGCAACCCGTGAAATTGAGCAGAATGAGAGATGGTGTTCAGAATGTTAGATGGAATCTGCCAATTAGTCAGAACTGTTATGGCTGGTGGAGCAATGCTGGATCTCGCGCCCTCATCGACCGGACGGGCCCGGTCTGCAACTGTCCTCCTCGAAGGTGGAACTGTGTCGCCCATTATCCTATCCCTAATGACGGATTTAGAAATAGTAGGAGAAGAGGATGTATTACCAACGGATGTAGAAGAACTAGAAGACGGTCTAGCACGACGCCTCTCACGCAACTCTCTCTCTGGTTCGGAAAATCCCTCAGATTCAGGCGGTCCTAGAGATCGAGTACGTCTCATACAATTATTAAAATAAACAAAATAAACTAAAAATAGCTAAACTATTTTAAACTAACAAACAAAGCATACAAGAAAACAAGTAGCAAACAAGGTAAGTCCTAACTCTAGTTGTTCTCAATACGCCTCTAACTGTGTCCCCGGCAACGGCGCCAAAAACTTGATGTGTGTCTAACGATTCTCTTTCTAAATAACTCACAATTTAGCTTTAAATTTATAACACGAAAATCCTAACGAATCCAGACACAACCAGCAAGTGTACCGATCAAAAATTGTATAGACCTAAGAAAGTTCAAGTATCGAACACAAGGACACGTGAAAATGTTCTTAATACTTAACCCTAACCAAGACTCACCTAAGAATAATATTTTTTAATTGATTTTTAATTATTAACCATTTGAGCTAACTTACTTAATTAACTTAAAGGACTTAACTTAACAAGACTAGACGAAACTTTGAGAATGAGACTTATCAATGGAGAAAACGTCTACCTAGGTAAGAATCCTATTGAAGGTATAATAAGCTAAAGGATAGAATGACCTCACGATACCGGTATCTAAGGATGACACAACTAAGGTTCGCTCAAGAAAGCTAGATCACCTCTCGGTGTCACTAACAAACCCTAACTTATACTTAGTTGATTTTAAGAACAAACCGGGGTATCAATTGCTAAAGTGTTCTAATGTCGACTCTCCTCTCGGTCTCACCAACACACTAACCTAATGGAGATGAATACTGCGCAACCAAGGATAGAGGAACAGTTTAGTTTAACTTAATCTAGGTCAACTAATCGCTCATGTTGGTGTATGATGTCAGTAGTTCAGTGTCGAGTGTCTGTAATCGTGTTAGTTAGATTTGAGTTTTGTATGTAAGCGAAGTTGCTAACAAGTTCGCTTATATGGGCGAACTTGTTAGACAAGCGAAGTTAGGGACAACCTCGCCTGAACATGCCAGGCGAAGTTGTCATGTCTATATAAGCTATTTTGTATACGGCTTATTAATTATTAAGAGTTTAGTTTATTCGTGTATTCGAGTCAGAGAGTTTTGTATTCAGTGATCATAGTATCACGTGTTTACGGTTGGAATACAACGTGGGTTTGGTTATCGTATCGTGTGTTAGCTCGTATTGTTTTCTATACTCGTAACGTCTTACGTAGGGATTCCGCACCTACGTAGAACGCGATATCTCGTGTAGATCCGGCTGGGAACCTACAATTGGTATCAAAGCTTTTGCTCGATTGTGTGGTTCGGGATTATCACGCGGGTGTAGAAACCGTTCCGTTCGACTATTGCGGGACGAGTTTTCTGAGTTTTTGTGCTATACTCACCTCCTACAATCATAAACAACCCATAACACCTTCACAAACCTCGAAAAACCCAGAAATCTAATCTGCAGAAAGTTCGTGTTCATCAGGCGAAGTGGCCATCACTGTTAGTAGGGTTTCGGCGAAGATATAAGGTTAAGCGAAGTTATCCACAACTTCGCCTACCTCTTCAAGTTCGCTTACCTCAAGCGAAGTTACCCACAACTTCGCCTACCTCCCAAGTTCGCTCAACTTAAGCGAAGTTATTCTCAAGTTCGCCAATCCGGCGAATTTAAGAAAGTGAGCGAAGTTACAAATTCACGCGAAGTTAAGTTTTAAGCGAAGTTATCCAAAACTTCGCCTACAGTGCTGTTTGAAAATAAAATTTTTGATTTTCGGATTTCTTTGAGTTTTGTGAAAGATGTCTTCGATAAACATTACTGAACTGGTAAAGATGGAAGTAGAAGCGGGTTCGGCTACAAAGGCACCTAAGATGCTTAAGAAAACTGATTATGTAGCGTGGAAAGATCGTTTTGAACAATATGTCAAGTATCAAGATGTTAAGATGTGGGTGTGCATACAAGATGGTTACATTCCACCTACTGCTGAGTATGAGGGTCGTGATCAGATCAAGAAATACAAAGAGATGGAAGAAGAGGAGAAGAAAATGTATGAGGCCGAAAGCAAAGCTCATGCAGCAATTACAATGGCTCTTCCACAAGAGATACTTCACACCTTCCGAAAGTATAAAACTGCTAGAGAGCTTTGGGAAGCACTTGAGAACCGGTTTGAGGGCAATGTGGGAATTCGTGCCTCGAAAATTAAACTTCTAAAAACCCAATTCTCGGTCTTCAAGTATCTGAAGAATGAATCACTTGATGATATCATCACTAGATATTATCATCTGATGACTGAACTCAGCAACTATTCAATTGTTTACAAAGAAGATGAGATTGTTGAAAAGCTTCTTGATGCTCTCCCACCGAAATGGGAGATGTATACTGTGTTGATGAGAGAAGACAAAGACTTTGCTGACTATGACCTGGAGACAGCAGTTAACAAGCTAAGAACATTTGAACTGAACTTGGTACGAAAGGAGACACCTACCGATCAGGTTCAAGATCCGGGTATGTATGGTGCAAAGGTTAACTCAGGATCAAGTTCGAAAACTGAATCATCTGCTTATTACTCTAAGGGAGAGTCAGGCGCTAACTCAACACACGAAGGACATGTATCTCTCAACATGAACGGTGATGTGTGCTTTGTAGCTGGAGGATCAAATGCTTCTCAACCTCAAGCGACCAAGAGTAGTTTTTCCCCAAGTGTGTCAAACAACAACTACTCGAAGATGCCCATGAGTGTTAAATCTGCTGAACAGCAGTTTGCTCTCTATGCATCTTTTATTGCTTCGTATGAGAATTACATTCAGGGTAAGATTGTTGATCCTGCAATTTTGGATGAAGACTATGATCAGATCGATGCTGATGATCTGGAGGAGATGGATCTGCAGTGGCAGATGGCTATGATTGTCAGAAGGGTTAAGAGGTTTATGAAGAAGACTGGCAGGAAATTTGTCGGAGAGAGGCCAGGGTTTGATAAGTCGAAGGTACGCTGTTACAACTGTCAGCAGAATGGCCACTTTGCAAAAGAATGCAAAAATGAACGTGTAGAACGCAGTCAAAACAGATCTACACAGCAGAGTGGTAGTGGTAATGACTATAGAGCCATGATTTCCAGACAGAACGAGGAGTACAACTGGAATCTGCATGTTGAAGAAGTATTTGAACAGGCCAATTTGGCAAAAATCGAAACTGCAGATAGTGAGAAGGGAACTGGCGAAAATGAAGCTTACATGGCAGATGTGGCAGACCAGCTCTCCGAGGTAAGTACCAAACTCCCTTGTACTAAGTGTGAACATCTGTCTGAACAACTGACAACTATAACTGATCAGTTTGTTAGTTAGGATGCGCAATTTAAAACTTTAAAAGAAGATCATCATTTCACTAAAGCTAGAGAAAATAGTTACAAAGTAAAAATTAAAGCTAGTGAGAAGGATATTAAAAGTCTTAAAGCAAAGCTTGCTGAAAAAATTCAAGTGATTGATCTTAGCTATGAAGTTCTAGAAGAAAAAACCAAACTAATAGCTGAAAGGGAAAAACAGATAGCTGATCACCAGGTAAAAGTGGTGGAACTTAACAGGAAACTTGAGCAATTCAGAAATTCCTCCGCTATACTTGATCACCTCGTTAGTGATCAAGGTTCTCCAAAAAGGGGAGGAATTGGTTATCATGAAGTTCCACCACCTTTCAATCATAATTACACTTATGACCCTAGTAATCAGAAATCTGTTGATGTTGACTATGGTCAGACAGTTCCAGTTCAAGTTACTATTAAAGAACCAAAAGTTAGTAAGCCTGTTGCAAGTGTTAAGATTTCTGCTCCGAGTCCAGTCTCATCTAACTCAGACAAGTCCTCTGAGTCGAGTGAGACAAAACAAGAGGATGTGTTACCAAAAAGTGGAGAGAAAAATAAAACACCTGTAAAGAAGTCTCCACTAAACCCGTATTTCCCACCATATGTGAGACAAACGGGCCGTAATACAGCCTCAACATCTAAGACAACTTTTGATAAGAAAGTTGAACACAGGAGTTGTTTTAGATGTAATCAATTAGGACACCTTGTTGCTGATTGCCCTCTGAAGTAGAAATTCAGAGGTGTGAGGACTTCAAAATCTGAGAAAAGAACTAACGTTAATCAATATAATGGTAAAAATGAAAACCCATCAAATTTCAGAAAATGGACTAATCAAGGTTTTCAAAGAAATAGATCTCAGTTTTTCACTGCAAACAACCAAACCTTAAGTAATAATTATTTTAATTCACGAAGGTTTGGATGGCCTCATAGTCAATCCACAAGAAGGTATCCTGTTAGGACTTACAGAAATTATTATGATACTAACTTTGGACAGCCAAGGTACGGAATGTATCGACCCAAGACCAATCGGTTTTGGGTCCCCAGATTTTAATCATCTGCTTTAATCGTGCAGGATCAGTTGAACAGGGCTGCCAACAATCAATGGGTTGTGGATAGCGGCTGTTCCCGGCACATGACGGGTAACAAGAAATTGATACAAGACTTGAAACCTGTTCAATGAGGAAGAGTGAGTTTCGCAGGAGAGAGCGGTGGAAGGATTACAGGAATAGGGACGGTGTCGAATGGAAAGATAACTTTGGAGAAAGTAAATTTTGTTGAAGAACTGAAGCACAATCTGCTGAGTGTTTCGCAGATTTGTGACAAAGACTACACCGTACATTTTACAAAGAATGAAGCGATTGTGTTGTATCCTGGTTTTAAGATACCAGAGGATTGGATTGTTATGAAGGCTCCAAGAGTGAAGAATACGTATATCATGGACATGAGGTCTACTGAGATGGCCACAGAAGAATCGTGTCTTCTGTCAAAAGCAACTGAATCGGAGTCCGAGTTGTGGCATAGGAGAATGGGGCACATTCATCTTCGGAAAATGAACTACCTTGTCAAAAATGGGCTTGTGCTGGGTGTTCCCTTGAAGAATTTCAACTTTGAAGACAAATGTTTATCATGCAAAAAGGGAAAGCAACACAAGAAATCCCATCACACCAAGAAGGTCAATTCAATTGTCAGTACCCTAGAATTACTTCACATGGATCTCTTCGGTCCCGTGAATGTAAGAAGTCTAGGAGGAACATCTTACTGCTTGGTGATCACTGATGATTTCTCTCGATATTCCTGGGTATATTTCCTGAAGTCAAAGGATGAAACAGTGCAGATGGTAAAGAATTTGATTACCAAGGTTGAGAATATCATGGGGAAACGGGTTAAATTCATCAGGAGTGACAATGGAACTGAGTTCAAGAATTATGAGATGGAGATCTTCTGCTTACAGAAGGGGATAGAACACCAATACAGCGCACCGTATACACCGCAACAAAATGGAGTGGCTGAGAGGAAGAACAGAACCTTAATTGAAGGAGCCAGAACCATGCTGGCTGATTCAAAACTTCCCGTGGTGTTCTGGGCTGAAGCTGTTGCAACAGCCTGTTATATCCTTAATAGAGTGTTAACTGTTAAAAGATTAAATAAAACCTGTTATGAACTTATGCATGGGAGAAAGCCCAACTTGAGTGGTCTTGAACCATTCGGGTCCCCATGTTCGATATTAAAGACCAATTCTAAATTTGGTGATGTAGCCGACGAAGGAATCTTAGTCGGATACGTTGTTGGGACTCCCAACAGACGGGTCTTTAATACATCGAACAACAAGGTTGAGGTGGTGTGTAACACTGATATCACAAGTTACAAATCACCAAAACCAAGCTCGGGACCCACTGGGGTTTTCGACTATGATAGACTCTTTAAATCTTTTAACATACCTTATCTGGATTTTCCAGAAGTTGAAGAAAGACTTGCTACGAAGATGATATGCGATGAGGAAGACACTTTGGTGCAACGACCACAGTATGATGAATGTCAGCCTTCCTCGTCAAATGCTGTCAATACCCCTGCTGCCTCTACTGAAGAGGAATTCATCAATCCGTTTCACTCTCAACATCAATCACCCATTGATGAGCTATCTTCGAACTTGGAAGATAATCTGAATGTCAGTTCGGTTCCGACTACGAGAATTCATAAAGATCATCCTTTGGAGAATGTGATAGGTGATCTGTCCGATGGTGTACAAACAAGACAAAGCTTGAATGAGCACACCTGTGTTTACACAAGCATTAAAGAATCAGGCATAATCAACGAGTGCTTGTACACCTGCTTTATCAGCCAGATTGAACCAAAGAACTATCAAATGGCTCTTAAGGACAGCTCGTGGGTCGAAGCCATGCAAGAAGAGTTAGCTCAGTTTAAGAAAATGGAAGTATGGAACTTGGTTGCAAAACAAAGGAATGTGCATGAGATAGGCACGAAATGGGTCTTCAAATGTAAGAGAGATGAGAAAGGGATTGTTATCAGAAACAAGGCGAGGCTGGTTGTTAAAGGCTTTAATCAACAAGAGGGGATTGATTTCAATAAGGTGTTTGCTCCTGTGGCAAGATTGGAAGCCATTCGGCTGTTTTTGGCATTTGCTGCTCATAAGGAGATGAAGGTCTTTCAGTTGGATGTGAAGAGTGCGTTCCTAAACGAAAAAGTCGACGAGGTCGTGTATGTTGAGCAACCTCCGGGTTTTCCTGACCCTGACTTTCCTGATCACGTGTACAAGCTAAGTAAAGCGCTGTATGGACTACATCAGGCACCTCGTGCCTGGTATTCAACCTTATCAGATTACTTTCTTGAGAATGAGTTTGAAAGAGGTAAGATTGATAGCACATTGTTCTTCAAGAGAAAGGGTAGCGACCTTCAGCTGGTGCAAGTCTACGTGGAAGACATTATCTTTGCTGCATCAAAAGTCTCCATGTGTCAGGAGTTTGAGGCCGTCATGAAGAAGAGATTTGAAATGAGTGCTATGGGTGAACTAACTTTCTTTTTAGGATTGCAGGTTGATCAGAAGAAAGACGGGATGTTCATTCATCAGACGAAGTATGTCCATGATGTTCTCAAACGCTTCAAGATGAAGGACAGCACTCCATATGATACTCCAGTCTGCGTCAATCACAAATTGGGTGCTGATTCAGACAACGATGCAGACGTGGACCCAACCCAATATCGGGCTATTATAGGTTCTTTAATGTACTTAACTGCTTCTAGGCCTGATATAATGTTTGCTGTTTGTCTTTGTGCACGCTTTAAGGCAAACCCAAAAGAATCTCATTTGAAGGGTGCGAAGAGGATACTTCGGTATCTCAAAGGCAAGCCGAAGCTGAGGTTGTGGTACTCGAGAGGAGGAGACTTGGAGCTAGTCGCTTACACAGATTCTGATTATGGAGGGTGCAATCAGAGTCGGAAGTCTACAACTGGTGGATGTCAGTTTCTTGGTGGCAGACTAGTGTCGTGGCAATGCAAGAAGCAGACCTCAGTCGCAATTTCAACCTGTGAAGCAGAATACATGGCAGCATCCAACTGCTGTTCCCAGGTTCTTTGGATTCAACAACAGTTGCGCGATTATGGTCTGAATTTCTTACTTACTCCTATTTGCATTGATAACACTGCTGCTATCTCAGTAACTAACAATCCCGTAAAGCACAGTAAAACTAAACATATTGACATACGTCATCATTTTATACGGGATTGTGCTGAGAAGAAACTGATTGAGCTCGAAAAGGTTGACACGTTAGATAATTTCGCTGACTTGTTCACGAAAGCGTTTGACAAAACTAGATTTCAAAACCTTGTTGAGCTGAATGGGATGATCAATCCCGAGTAACTATGTCATATGTTTGAGTTTGAATTAAAAAAAAAGAAAAAAAAAAAAAAAACGTCACTATCGCTTAGAATTATGTCGGTTACCTCAGTTTAAAGGACATATCTTCGGATATGTTTGGTCCTCATTTCTACTTGTAGAATATGAGGATAGCCATTAACCAGATGACTGAAAGTGACCGGGGCGGTTTATGATGTGTTTTCATTCTTTCGCTGAAAATTAGTCGATCATACTTAGTTAGAAGGACACATACTAGTATGTGGTCGGTCCAGCTGATCCATTGGATCTTCGGGATAGCCGTTTCCCTGAAGACTTTGATTTGGTCGCGGCGATTGATGTTAAATTTTTTTTCTTTACGGGAGATGAAATTATTTTTCAAGTCTATTACTTCGTAAGAAGTTACTTTACTATGGTTAACAGAAAATTGATCCAACCTTGGAAAGTTATAGATATACTGATTCTGTGTGCCTAACTAGTGAAGTTATTAGGCTTAAAAGACTTTAGAACAGTCATTGTATGTCATGGTAGCTTTTTATGGTGCGTAAAAGTAGAAGTGATACTAACTAAATCTACTCAATTTTATGTGGAAACTCCTTAAGAGTTGTGCATGTCTTCATACATATCTTTCCGAATGATAGGCAGAAAAGCGATTACCCAGTCATACACAAGCCCGTGAGTGTTCTGATTCCCGTGAAGATAGCGTGTCAAGACACTGCAGTGATCCAGATTCGGGACTTGCAGTTGTTTTCTACTTGAAGTTGTGTATATATTTGATTAAAAAAAATGTGTATTCTAGAGTTCATAATGTTAATGATTATCAATCAAGACGCTAGAATGTGAACGGGAAGCAGAGTCTAAGATCGAAGAGTAATTGTTACTTAATCAGACACTACGGGTCGAGGTCAATTCGGGGTGACTAAGGGAAAGCCAAATACGCTTTGAGAATAGATAGGAGATATCATAATCCCTGAGTTGTTGCCCACTTAAGTTTTGAGCTTAATTGAACCTAACCCGTATCACAGAAACAATGAAAACCATTTTAAGTATATTACCTGCTTACAACCTGTTTCTTTATGTCATAATACAGCTGAACACGGATCTGTGTGACAGTCACGTAATAAGAATGATTCCTGTTCGGATCTTTTCTAAAACATGGTAGTCCCTGTCGAGACTGAAATTTGATCCCGTGTACTTTAATTTTTCAAATTTTTGTTACTTTTGTAATTGTTTGATTTTATACCTGGTTACTTGGTCTTGATCGTATCATTTAACGCTTTCAGGGATGTTTTTAAAACTTTATTAAAAATTGTTCAAAGTATAGGGGTTTGTTTTGTAAATACCGCGAACTTGTTCATAACTTCGCCTGGAATAGGCGAAGTTATCGATAACTTCGCCTGTACTAACTTTGACCCTATATAAAGAAGTTTTAAGGTCAGACGTTTTATTATTTTCCAAAAACCAGCGAACTTGCTGTCAACCTTAGCGAACTTATCGATCTAAAGCGTCTGTGCTCTTATTTCGATTCCAATCCTTGATTCAAGGTGTGTAGGGTTCGATTATCATATTATCATTGTCTATTGAGGTTAATCATCGGTCGTTTCGACTCGATAAACGACCTCGTTCTTTCGAACCTTAAACACCCGATTTCAAACTTGTTATTACGTGATAGTAAACTACTTGAACGTCTAAAACTTCATAAAATCATGTGTTACAGAGTCCTCGATCTCCAAAATCATCATCTACACGTCGTTCCATTAACCTATCTGTTGCCGATTCGAATTCGGCGAAGTTACAGTTTAGGCGAAGTTATCCGTAACTTCGCCTGAGGTTTAACTTCGCCTGATTATTAATTTTTGAAACAGTTTATGAGGCGATGTTGTGGTAAGGCGAAGTTATCATTAACTTCGCCTGGACCTTTGTACTTAACAGTTATCAGACGAAGTTCAAGTTGAAGCGAAGTTGTTTCCCAACTTCGCCCCATCCTTAACTTCGCCTGTATAGAATAGATCACAACTTCGCTCATGGTAACAGGCGAACTTGTGATTCGCTTTGACTTATATCTAACTTAACCTGTTTGTTGCAGATATGGCTGCTGTTGCTGGAGCAGGTGGTGCAGGCGGTGATGACGGAGGTGATAACCAGAGGCAGTTCTTTCCGGGTCACAACATGTACATAACATTAGACCCGGAGGCGAGCGGAGTTGATGATTTCAGCGAAATCATCACATTTCTGTTACGCTCGCTGATATTCCACGCGATTACAACAACTCTGCTGATATCCTTGCCCAACATTGAGGATTTTTGGCAGACTGTGGAATATGACTGTAGAGTCGAACCCCCGGTGATGCGCGCAACAGTAAACAGACAGATTGTTCAGTTCTCTTCTGAACAAATCCGGGCGGCTTTACGATTTGGGAATGAGACAAGGGATGACCCAACAGAGTTTGTAGCTCCTTTCCGTGATGAGCGTTTTTGAGAATGGGATACTCTGGTCCCTTGGGGGATACGCAGAGGAGGAAAGGTTTTTTGCTTGACCAGTGGCGCTTTCTCATGCATGTCATGATTGTATGCATGTCAGGGAGAAAGGCGGGCACTGATGGCATGGGCGCAACCATGCAGTCAGCGATGACTGCTCTGACTTACAACAAGCGATTCAGCTTTAGTCAGATGGTCTTTTATGAGATTGATCGTCAAAGAAGAGCGATGGCGCGTGAGCGATTTATCATGTATCCAAGATTTCTTCAAATGATCTTGAATCAAGTTGCTCCAACGCTTCCTCAGCGCCGTCCGATCCGATACGTTGAGAGTGTGAATAAACGGATCTTCGCCCAATGTAGATCCTCCAGTGCGAGGAGCAAACCTGAGCTTCGTCCTCGGCATACTCCGCTGTTTGGGTACTTAATCAACCCGGGGTATGTACCTGCTCGAGGGGACGAGTTTAGGGACCCGGCACCACAACAGGCAGGAGCACCTCAAGCTATACCTGCTGCTCCTGTTGTGTCACCGGAGGAGAACGTGGACCTTGATGCAGAATTTGGTGGTCAAGGCTTCTTTGATATGGATCGGGTGGATCCAGAGGTAAACGTACAGGTCTCGGTAGCCCAAGTGTCGACTGTGAATGTTACTAGGACAGCTACTACGGTGGCTGGTTCTGATTCTGATGATGAAGTGGCAGAGGCAAGAAGGATTATGGTAACTCGAGAAAGACTACATGGGAAAAGAAAGAGAACAGATGATGACAGCGAGTCAGATTATGAGGAAGAGGTACAACAGTTGATCCGGAGGTCAAGAAGGGAATGGATAGGTGCAGGATCAGGAGCCGGTGAGAGCTCTAGGGTGGTACGTTTCACTCCACCAGCACTATCCGGTATGACAATGGTTCCCTCATCACTACAGGTTACATGGCCAAGCGCTACGGTTGTTCCCGTGGTGGCTACCTCATCTACAATTGGCCTCCCATCCATTACTTTCCAACTTTCGACTCCTGAGATCGTTTCATTGCCGCCTCCGACTGTTACTCCATCGGAGGTCGTGGCATAATTTATCGAGTCGACTGTTGTGGCCACTGCAGGGTTATCGGTGACGATACCACCTGCGGTTACGTCTATTTCTACTACTGAGGTCCCGGTGACATCGGAAATCCCTCCTCAGTACACTCAAGATATATCACATATGAGGTTCGATTTCGATGCAACCCTATCAGACTCTGAACGAATAGCAGCACTTGAACGGGTCGTGGCAGAGCAGTCAAGGATTA
This sequence comes from Bidens hawaiensis, assembly GCF_021521415.1. Taxonomy (NCBI): domain Eukaryota; kingdom Viridiplantae; phylum Streptophyta; class Magnoliopsida; order Asterales; family Asteraceae; genus Bidens; species Bidens hawaiensis. The sequence continues at coordinate 502,064 of NW_027492069.1, forward strand.
ATCTTATCCAGACCCAGGCTATTCAACGCCTAGTTGCAGAGAATCAGATGCAGTCGTCCCTGCTGGTACAACATGGAAAAATCATAGATGCTTTCAAGGAGTTCTTGGCATCTCAGGGGGAGACGAGTTGTAAAGGCGATGAGTTGAGGACCAAGAAACGAAATGATAGAGACGATGATCCCAATGCATCGAAAGATGCAGGTGGTGAGTTGCCAAGAACTGATCAAGCTCTTGGAACTTCCACAACTCAGGGGGAGTCGACAACTGCAGCTGGTGGTGATGATGTGGTGGTAGTGGACGTAGAGGAGATGGATGATGGTTTGGTTGGTGATGATGATGTACTACCGAGTGATGTGATAGAGAAGATTGGTGAAGAGATTGTGATTGATACAGAGATAGAAGAGGGAGAGATAGTTGAGGAAATATTGAGCATGACATTCCAGATGTTGAGAAAGCAGATATGAGTAAAGAGATGGCAAGTGATGAGTCTGAAGGGGAAGAGCAGCCTAGATGGAAAGAAGGCTATGCTCAGTGGTTCGTCAAAACGAAGAAACCGGCGGTCCCTACAATGTTTAAGAAGAGTTACAACATTAAAGGCTATGCTGAAGCGAAGAAAGGGATTATTTGCTGGATATATGATGAGCAGTTGAGGCTCTTCGTGATTAAAAGGTATGACGGTGTTCAGTACTTTAGAAGGATGTTGAGATCGTTGAATACACTGCCGGAATGTGAAGTGAAAGACTTAGCCAGATTGGGATTGATAAACAGAAGTGACGATAATATGGCTAGAGTCATTGGGAAGATTGTGTGGAAAGAGAGTATAAAAGAGAAGAAATTTGAGCTGTTGAAACCACAAAAGGGAAAACTTGTTGAAGACAAGGATAGAGGTTTGAGAGCAGACGGAAAGCCTTGGATGATTATGAAGTATAAACCGATCCGGTGTTTGAAAGAAGTGCCGATGAAACAGATGCCCAAGGATGTGCTCAAAGATCTAAAGTGGTGGTTTGTTGATTGTGAAACAGCTGAGGCAGTGATGGAAGACGAGGATGAACAAGAAGTGCTTAGAGTGTACGATCCGATGCACTTGGTAAACTTATCGCAAGCAGATTTGCAGGTGTTGAATGAAAAGAAGATATTTTATATTCCTGCTTGGAAAGACGAAGCGAGGAAATATCAAAGAGTTGTCTCGGTTTGTGTTCGAGAAGAAGTGCATGCTTGAAGATAGAAGATTGAAGATTACTAGACACGTGTTTGAAGCTAAAGAGATGAAGCTACTGCCAAGGGGGAGTCTGTTGGTGCATGATGTCAGTAGTTCAGTGTCGAGTGTCTGTAATCGTGTTAGTTAGATTTGAGTTTTGTATGTAAGCGAAGTTGCTAACAAGTTCGCTTATATGGGCGAACTTGTTTGACAAGCGAAGTTAGGGACAACTTCGCCTGAACATGCCAGGCGAAGTTGTCGTTTCTATATAAGCTATTTTGTATACGGCTTATTAATTATTAAGAGTTTAGTTTATTCGTGTATTCGAGTCAGAGAGTTTTGTATTCAGTGATCATAGTATCACGTGTTTACGGTTGGAATACAACGTGTGTTTGGTTATCGTATCGTGTGTTAGCTCGTATTGTTTTCTATTCTCGTAACGTCTTACGTAGGGATTCCGCACCTACGTAGAACGCGATATCTCGTGTAGTTCCGGCTGGGAACCTACAGCTCACAAACCCAAACCCGACAAGAACCGAACCCGCTCTCGCGCGATCCTAATCCTAACATGTAAAAGCTATTAGACGACCCTACTTCCTATCACCTCTCGGTCTCTAAGAAGGTGCCTACCCGCTGATTTTAACTAATTAATATACCCAACTAAACCCTATGGTTGTACACCCCGCAAACAATCTCTAAACACAAAGTAAAGAGTTCAAACAAGCTAAAATCAATCAAAACCGATTCAACCAATCAAAGAAAAAGGTATATGAGTATAATTAAGTAAATCACAGCCACTAAACACAACCTAATTCAATGTTAAACCAAATTTTCATCAACAATTCAAGTCATGATGATCAACAATCCATATTACTTACTAAAACCTAACAATATTCATATATTTGTAAGAGTTATACTATCAAATATGGCTGAGATTATGGATAAAAATTTCCCAAGCTGTTGTCCCGAATCACCCTTAACGATCCCCTTCTTCCCATTGGCTACCACAAGCTTCAAAATAAATATTTTTCTTCTTTTTCCTTGGCTGCAGAATCCGATCGGAATAGAGGGCTGCTCTGGGTTTGAGTTTTTATATTAAATTGTTGTGGCTTGTGATGTTGCAGCTGCTCCCATGTGATTTAATTACCAGCCACACACCTCCCTTGGTCTCCTTAACACCAACAAACTATTAAACAACACTCTAGCCGACCAAACTATATCAAACTCTTTTGTTTCTTCTTTTTCTTCTCAACTTCCGATCGAGGTAGAGGGTGGGGTCTTAGGGTTTTATTTTTTTTAATACATAATATCCATGTAAAGATTTCCTCTAGCGGGCTTGGGTCGGGCCTTGAGCTTGTTCTTTTTAACTTGATCATAAAGGCCTCCAATGTCTTCAAAAATCCGAACCTTTTCTCCTTTAAAACTCGTTACCTACACAAAAAATAAACTTTGTAAGATTAAGTTAAAACGAGTTATAAACATGATTTATTAGATAGATTAGTAATAAAAAGATGATAAAAAGGTATGGAAATAAGTGTGTTTTACAACACATCAAACACCAAACAAAAACCCAGATTTGTAATACTTTTCCAATACTTTACCAAATCTCACAAATAATATGTTAAATTACTTGGAACATTATCACGAATCCAAATCTTAACATCCCGTAACCTATATCAACTTAACTCGTAATTAATTTAGCCAAAACCAAAATCTGTTTTCGACCAAACCCAGATCCAATCCAAAACCAATTCAATTTCCAATTCCAAATCACAAATCCTTCCCAATACCTTATCAAACACATATCCAATTCAGTCAATCCATACTCCAATCAAATTCACACTGAATTCAATTTAAATCAACTGGAACATAAAGTAACACTAAAGTTAATAATTAATAGTCCTTAGTTAACGAATTAACTACTAAATCAAGAGCAATCGAACACCGAAAGCTCTGATACCACTTGTTGAACACTCTGATCTATCTCAAATCTAAGATCTAATAACTACAAACGGATCTAGTTCATTGTTGCTCTTAAACGATTATGTGTTATAAATATTAGTATTAATTGTATATATGTGTATTATAGATTTAATAATTAAGATGAAGCTTGAGAGGAAATCTGGACAGCAATTCGATAATCTTAACTCAAAACTTAAATTAAACGGTGGACGAACCTACTATACATAGAAGACAGGTCTAGTTCGTTACACATTCCGTAACGAAGTAGCCTCCTGCTTCGTTACAATACATTAAATAAACTCTCTTAACGAAACACCCCCTGATTCATTAAACATCTTTAGCAAATCAGGAGGAACTTAACTTAAGGTCTAGTTCGTTAAACATCCTTAACGAACTCGACAGTTCCCTTAACGAACTAGCTTAATTTAATAATATCTTTACATTAAATAAAACAATAAATACAAAACGATAATTACAAAGACTCGAGACGCAAAACCGTGTACTAACAATTAATATTACATACTTAACCCATTTACCTTTCTTTCATACATACATACTTACATTCATTATTTCATACTTTCATACTAGCATACCTTCATACTTTCATACTTTCTTGTTTTAACTTAGTTAATACATACATAACTATTCCAATGTTTTAAAGAGTCTTTCACCCTATAACCTTCACAAATACTATAAGGGTGTGCAACCCTATAACATTCACAGATATTATCAGGGTCTGCAACCCTTTATACATTCGCATATATTATTAGGGTCTACAACCCTTTAACATTCGCATATTATTAGGGTCTGCAACCTTTTACATTCGTCGATATTATTAGGGTCTGCCTTCAACCGTACGACCATACATCCATACATACATACATACATAACTTTAAATATATTCATATATATATATATATACTCATCACATATTCTTAACCTTTACATATACATACGACATTCACATATCATACAATTACTATATAAAGTAAGCGTATTAACCAATCACATAGAGTATGCACACAACCCCGAAAAACAGAGAAATGGGGCTAGAACTAACCTAGGTCTTGTTTTTTTCGGAATTATTGCAAAATTTCTCTTCGACTGGGCACGGCCAACTGTTTAACAGATAAAACTGTTAATCAACTGCTTTTTATTTAAGTATTACTGCCTATACTAATAACTACTTTAATTTGGTTACTGGATTACTGTTCTGAATCTAATCGATTATTCTTACAAATAAAATCAGGTATTACAAACAAATCGAATCAATTTCTTACAAACGAATAGAATTGAGTATTACAAACGAATAGAATAGAGTTCTTATAAGGAACCGAATAGAGTATTTCAAACGAATCGAATTGAGTATTCTAACGAAACGAATCGAGTATTACAAATGAATCAAATCGACTTCTTATAAATGAATCGAATCGAATATTACAAGATTAAATTAAGATTTTGATTATTCGAGCTTAGCTAGTTAGGAACTTATGAAATTTAAATAGAAATTTATACGAAATTGTAACATTGAAATTATGAATTTAAGATAGAATAAATTAAAATATTAAAAAAATGGTGGATAGTATTTGAGAATGAGGAAATTTATGTATACAAACAAATTGTAAATATATTATATTTGGGAGCGGATATTCCCGAATTACCGAGATAGTCCGATTCCAAATAAATCTTCAAAATTAGATACAATAAAAGGTGGGTCATTGAAGTAGTCACAAATTACAAGGGATTTTCCTATATCCACAAAATCATTACAATTAAGATGAAATAAATAAATTGTAATATTCATAGTTTATCATGAAAGTTTAAATAAATAATGAATATTAAGTTAACAATGAAAGAAAAAATAAATTGTGAAATAATATTATAAAATAGAAGAAAACGCAGATTTAGAAATGCGTGAATTACCATGACTATTCCAACAACTAATGAAGTCATCATCGAAACATTCAAAATTCTCAAGATGTGTCAAAATGGAAGTAGGGAGTTGGATTATCTACGAACCATCATGCAATTACAAATAAATAACGAAATCTAACATAAATGAAAATAGATCGTTGAGATAACCATGAAACACCGAAGGGTTTTCAACAATAATCGTGAAAATGTCAATAATTGAAATGGGTGATTGAGTTATACATGTATCACCATAGAAATTCAAATAAAAATCTTCCTAATAATGAAAACTAAATTAAGTAGTGGAAGATAAAAATTAATAGCAGAAATTAAATTTTTTTAAACGATGGAAAACTTAAATCAATAACAAAACTACACTAATTAAATTTCAACAATAAAAATTTATAAGATGGAAGGTACGTTTTGTAACATGAAACAAATACATAAAGTACTAAAATGTAAAGTTGTTGGTAAAAAAAAATAATGAAACGTTTTTAACAGTTAGAGAATAAAACAAAATAAATGAGAAAAGATAATTTAAATAATATGACTAAATAATAACTGATTGTGGAAATTGTGTCTTTATAATTAAAGGATTGTATCGGATCATGAGAATTAAAATATTCTGATTAATTGAAGTAACGTGAACAATCAGAGCATAAAATTTTGATTTAATAAAATGAAATAAATAAATGAATAAATGAATTATTTTTGATGAGTTAGGCTTTCTATGAGCATTCCATGACATTTTATTGTCCAACTTGTTAGCATACCAAAATAAATAAATTTGTGAATTGGAATTTCCATGAGCTTTCCATAACATTTTATTGTCCCAGCTTAATAACATAACGTCAATTTGTGAGTTGGGCCTCCCATGAGCGTTCAATTGCATTTTAAATTGCCCATCAAATTAACAAATTATCAAAAAAATGAAATTGGCTGGCCCATGAGCGTTACCTGCCATTTTAACTGACCCAACTAAATAACGAATTAACCAATCTAAACATGAGTAGTTGAAGCATCTCGTGAACTAACACAGATGATAATGATCCAACAAAAAATCATAATTAAAACGAGTTGAGAAAAATGGATACTTGGAGTATCCATGGATCCCTAACTAAACAATTTAAAAAATAATAATAAAATAACCTGGAAGTTCCGAAATTAGCCACAAAATCACTGTGAATTCGGTGTGATAATTTAGGGAAGGTAACCGTCACAGGGGTTACGCTGACCGCTTAAAGTTTCGGTCGTATGACATTTGTCCCGCTTTGTCCTATAAGATCGAGTATTGTGTTCGGGTTATCCTCCAGATAAGGAATATCGGCTAACCTTTGATTCTCGGAATCGTTTTTCCAAGGCCCAATCACAGTTCTGTAAGGCCCCGAACCCGGTGACCCTACTTTAGCGTCGGATTTACTCATAAACCCAGTTCTTCAAATCAGAGTTTATTAAAACTTTTCGCGGAATATAAAACATCAATCATTTGTTACAAAACATTAAATCTTTTCTTTGATACCATAACACAAAACTTTATATTTAAAATATATTTACTTCTTTCTTCAGATGCCAGCCGTTCAATCCATGCCATGTGTCATCCTCATGCTAACTCTATAATCAGCTCACCTGCGTGCATACTAAAAGTCAGCTACGCTGAGTGAGTTCTAGTTAATCGAACGCCATACAATACATACACATACATACATATCTGTAGATACATATCCATACTTCACTAGTTACCCTTCTGTTCTACATACATACTTGCTACCATACATACATACATATCTACAATCACTAACCTCAGTCTACCGAGAGTACGTTCATAGTTCACCGTCTATACCTGTACTCAAGGTCGTGAACACGTACAAGGTTCGCAGTCCTTACCTATGTTCACCATTTATGGTACGTACAAGGATCGCGGTCCTTCCCTATACCATAGTACATCCACAACACGTACAAGGTTCACAGTCCTTCCCTATGTTGCAACCTAATTCATAGCACGTACGAGGTTCGCAGTCCTCCCCTATGCTACAAAATCAGCACGTATAAGGTTCACAGTCCTTTCCTATGCTGAAATACATCCACAACACGTACAAGGTTCACAGTCCTTCCCTATGTTGCAACCTAATTCATAGCACGTACGAGGTTCGCAGTCCTCCCCTATGCTACAAATACAGCACGTATAAGGTTCACAGTCCTTTCCTATGCTGACGCCTATCTACATAACGTATAAGGTTCGCAGTCCTTATCTACGTTTACATATATCATCTACTTCACGTATAAGGCTCGCAGTCCTTAACTACGCCATCACCAGCCGAGTCTATGTCCGACAGAAGCTAGAGGGATTTGCCATCCTAACTTACTATGTCGAACGTAGAACTCACATGCCATTCGTGTACCTATATACACATACTTACATTATAACATAAGAATACTCTAGGCATTCCTTACCTCATTCATTTAACAACCATACCCCTTGTCGTTACGTGCAATATCCGAAGATCGTTCACGCCCCGACAAGTATTCATTTGAAATATTCATACATCTTCGATATATAATATTCGTACCTTTATTTTAAACCTGACAGTACGCGCAATATCCGAAGATCGTTCGCGTACCGACAAACAATCATTCATATCTATCACACATATCACATATGACATACACTTATCACTTAGGATAAATGTATTAACAACACATCGAGTATGCACACAGCCCCGAAAACATAACAAGGAATGGGGCTAGAAACTCACCTGAACACGGTTACGTTCACCGTTAATCGTAATCCCTTTCTTCAGCTGTGCACGGCTGACTGTATAACAAGTACACGTATCAAACAACTATCACTACTCATATCATCTTTCCAGTCTTAACTACTACCCACAACGAACGGGAGTCCGGGGGCAGCACCCCTGGCAGTGGGGTCTAGGGGCGGCAGCCCCTAGCAGGGTCCAAGGGGCAGAGCCCCTGGCTGGGGTCGAGCTGTTAAACCTTTTCCATTAGGTTTTAATTAACTGTCTTAACACATTTTCCATTAGGTTTTAATTTATTTTCTAAGCGAACTTAACTTTAGGCGAAGTTAAACCTTAAGCGAACTTAGCTTTAGGCGAAGTTAAACCTTAGGCGAACTTAGCTTTAGGCGAAGTTAAACCATAGGCGAACTTAGCTTTAGGCGAAGTTAAACCTTAGGCGAACTTAGCTTTAGGCGAAGTTAAACCATAGGCGAACTTAGCTTTAGGCGAAGTTAAACCTTAGGCGAACTTAGCTTTAGGCGAAGTTAAACCTTAGGCGAACTTAGCTTTAGGCGAAGTTCATCAGGCGAACTTAGCTTGCAGGCGAAGTTCATCAGGCGAACTTAGCTTGCAGGCGAACTTGTCGTCTGCAGGTTCTGTTCGCTCTTAAATCCTTCGTTCCTTAACCAAATAACTCGATTTAGGTACCCATGGAATCGTCTGACCAGCGCCTACAAACCCCAACTATCAAATCGACCTAACATCGATGTTTAGAGGGTGCGATTTAGGCATATAGGTTACGGGTCCTTTTTATCAATCGATTAACCCATCAAATCATAACCATTTTCAGTAAGTTTAGCTTTGTTGGATTCGTTTTTACCATACAAACTCAGATCTACCATTTCTCAAATCAAACCGAACCTATACGAACGATTTCTAACCATAAACGTACCTTGAACGAGTCGAACTTACGAACACGAGCTGGTCTTGTTGCTTTGGTTCGTCACGACGATCTAGCACCAACTAACGTTTACTCTCTCTCGGATCCTGCTCGTTTATGGTGTGTGTGTTTTTGAATGTGTAGAGATTTGAATGGAAAGAGATGAGGTTTAGGGTTTTATGGTGGTTTAGGGGATATTTATATCCCTTAAAGCCCATGGACCTAAGGCCCATTCTCATTTAACCCATCTCAAATAATCTAACACTAGCCCGACTCATACCAACTCCTACTCTATTATTTATTTCCCGAACCCGAGTCAACTTTCCCTCTATTATTAAGTAATATAATTACTATCATTTTGGAAATTTCGGGATGTTACAAGTTCTCTCACGCTTCTAGTTACTACAGGAACATGTCAAATTCCTTTGCTTTAAGGTGAAAGAGAAAAAACAACACAAGAAAATTCTTACGGAATTTGCAATAATTACAAAACAATCTACAAATTTAAAGAAAATAAGTTTGAGAATGAAGCGTAACCTCGAATTTTGTGTGTGCTTGTACATAATTAAATACATAATAAATAAATAAGTTGTAGACCATTCAAAAAGCATATAAGGCCACATATAAGCACATATGGAGTCCTAAGCATGCTACTAGGCAATTTTCTAGTGCCCTATGTTATTGTCTTCGCTTTGATACCAATATGTCAAACCCCAACTACGGCAGATATGTCAGGGCGCGAACAGTTGGTTCACAGCTGATAAGGCACTAACATACAATATTAGCTACAAAATTAAATTATTTTATTTAATTCAAATCAATTACACATTATTCAAAAGAGATTACAAATAAATACAAAACAAATATAATAGTAACATCTTGTATTTTTATTAATAACCTAAAAACCAAATAAACTAATTTCTTCAATAAATTCAAACATCCAAGATAAACATCGTGCAATATGCGTAAATATAGGTTTGTCAACAACACATGTTCAGTAAGTAATCACCAGATTTTGATTTAATAATATATGTGTATATATATATATATATATAATTGTGCAAATCAATATCATGAGTATCAACAATTATGTAATGAACAAATAGTTGGTGTTGTTTGACCATTGCCTAGAGAATCGGGCTTTGGTTACTAAGACGAAATAAATACAAATAAGGGTGTCGGTTAACCATTGCCTAGAGAGTCGGTCTTTGGCTAATGAGACGGCGTATGACCGTACTATAATGTGATTATGATGAACCTCTCTAAATGTGATAAAGCGAGAGGCCCTAGTCTACATACATGTCTTGGATCAAATATAGCTATGACTGAACGGGGAGAAACCCTTGGATTGACGCTTTTTTTAATCAATAATGTTATCTTGGGCTTCCTTCTTAGAAAGGATGACGAGATCTTACCCATGATAACAAGATACTTTCTCGTTTCCATTCTTTGCTTCTGCATCGGCTAATACCTAATAGGAAGGATAAAAGAGCAATCTTTCTATTTTGTTCTTTCTAATTTCAAGAGCACCCTTCGGGGTGTGTTCATACCGGTATTATCGATCTTGAATCACTTATTTTTAGAGGGTGAATATAGCCTGTGGATAACAAGCCTAGTTAATCATATTATCGTTATTCAGGTCCTACAATTAATTCTGAAAAAGGAGGATGAAGATCCAGATCAAGACAAAGCTATAAAGAGTGATGATGTTAGAAGATAAGGATAGCATGATTAACTAGTTTTGGGTCTCTTGGATCATGGGCCAGAGCTACTTGGGTATAAATAAACAAATGAGCAAGTAAGCAACTAGCATATAAACATTCAATTGATCAACAACACGATATTTGAGATTTGAACATGGTGTAATTAAGATATATAAAAGTATTATAAGGTACGCATAAGGTCCCCAAAAGTTTTAAAATCTTTAAAATAGGGGAGTGATTACTCACCTAATATTCAGGTGTGTTAAATGATAAAATGAGAACATTAAACGAGTCACGAGGCTTAACCGAGCTGACTGGTCCGATACGAATAGATACAGAACTTTGAGACTGTAAACTATAATTAAAAACGAAAACATTTCCACTGGAATCAGATCAAACGGATGTATAAAACTTAAGTTATGAGATTTTAACGATTTAAGCGCGCTGGTATTGTTCAGAATCAAAACATCGAGTCGGAAATCGGGTTCTGACCAGTACACTCGAAATTTTAAAAAACATAAAAATCTTCTTGCTTGAAATCTAGTTCCGATCAGAAGATAGAGGAATCAGGTAATCCAATATTTTGACTATTATGCCCTAAAACGTGTCGGATTGCAAATGACCAACAAAACTCCATCTTTCAGTAAAATTGATTGAGGAATTTTGATAGTTATATAAAAATATATGTTTTTCATGAATATAACTTACCCTGGAACATAAAGGAGAGATGCGAAAAGACGAGTCAAATAGTCTTAATCACCAAAGTCAAACCGTAGATGAAAGAACTTGAACAATCTTTATGAAATTGATAAAGGAGAAGAGGGATTTCGAGATTAAGAGATGGTGGATGATGTTTTCAATAATATTTTAGGGTATTATGATATGTTTTGATTAATTTAAACATCCCAAAATCGTTTATTAGGTAATTGCTTGTTTAAGGGAACCAAATAAACTTATTATAACAAAATCGAACAAATTAATAGTCTAAATTCATTTTTTAATATTAGAGGTAAGAATATGGACATGATATAATATTATTTAACGTATATTCGGGCATAAGTTTCGGGATTTGGGTAAAACATTATCCTTGTACTTTTAAAAATGCGATTTTTACCCGTTTTTGAAGAGATTTTAAGGGTTTTAAAGAGTTGTTTGACGAGTTTGAAAGTTAAGAAAAAATAAATTAAGTTTAACCAATTTAAATTCTAATAATACAAAATTTAAATTATTCGAAAGATCTAAATTACATTCCGAGTTTGGTTAAATATAAACGAATTCATATACAAAAAACCCAAGATGTTACAGTATCAAACAATAAAAATTGGGCATCTGTTTTTTTTTTTTGAAATTAGCTAGATCTTTAGATAGTTTTCTTATGGGTGCACGACAATTGCTCAATGTGTGACTATGGGTCTATTGGAATTCCCGCTGAGGTTTTACCATGACATATATAAGGTGGTAATGTATGTAGGGGCAATTCTAACCACACACGAAACATGTTTTAAATAATTTTTTTAAACATGTATGATTACTAGGGTAGCAAGTCAAAACATGTATGCATCTATGTTAAGTAAACAAAAGATGACCGGGAAAAGAGGAGTGCATCCAAATTGTAGAAAATTATCCAACCTTCGCCATGAACGTAGTGAATATTGCTTCATTTTCACTACTGAAACTGAACTAGGTTAGCTTAAAATTTTCCCTTTTTTTGTTGAAAGTTAGAGTTGTTACTTTCAAAGTTTAGTTTACAAGTGTAAGGTACAGTAGATGTTTACAAGTACACCCAGATGGTTAGATTTACAGGAGTTATGTTTTTAACATTTTAAGTGTGGTTTTGGTGTTCAATTGTAATATGATGTATTAGCTTTTATCCTTGTATTACGGGGTTGTTTTACATTATTTATTTTTAATACTTAAATATATATGGATTTTTATTATTTTATTGTAAGTAAGTTAATAATATACTTATTATTTGATAAAGAAAGAGTTTCACAAATAGATGATATGTTATAAACATGTTTAAAACCTATATAGGTTTGGTAAGACCCATGACTCGCTTATCTTTTTACTATAAAATTGTATCTTAATTATAAATAATATTTAAAAAAAATCAGAATGTATGAACCAACTAGAGAGCTTTTAAAAATTTCGTTTATATATATTACTAGATTTTATTCTTCGTATAACATGGTTGTTTTAAATTATTCGTTTCTAATATTTATATAGTTTTTGGGATTTTATGTTTATTTATTGTAAGGAAGTTAATAATATACTAAGGATTTGATGGTAAAAGGGTTTTTGTATATAAATGAGACGTTATAACCGGTTTAAAAGCTATCTGGGTTCGGTGAGACCCGTGACCCACTTATTTTTTCACTATAAAATTGTTCTTTAATTATAAAAAACTTTTGTTAAAAAATCGGATATTAACTTTTAGTAAATTCCTATTTTATAAGATTCTCATATAAAATATTTGGTAAGATTAATTTTTAATTTAATGAGATGTTATAACCCGTTTAAGGGCTATCTTGGTTTGGTGAGACCCATACCAGTGAATCGGGTCAAATGCATGAGAAACTTTCATTTACATATAAAGAAATCTGATTGTTTGAGAGAATGTAGGGAGCAACTATAACATCTGGCAAAAATTTTCGTTGATGTAATATCGTTAACATCCTAATATCATTTCATTAATAAAATCTCTCTTTATTAGAGTTCAATATCTTGCAAAGTCAACAAAAAGCCCAAATTTCGGCACGAAACGATAAAAACGTGCAAAAACCTCGGGCAGCAAGCCAGAAAGTAAATAAATCGTTACGACAAAAAAATAATCTCAAAAATTCAAAATATATACAAAAGCACGTGAGACAATGTAAAAATACAATTTAAGAAGGCTCGAATCGCGAAAATTGAAAAATAAATAAACACGAGCCAGTACAAGACCCGGAATGGACCCCACATAAACTATTTCCAAGAAAATGGTTTTTATGATCCATATTATCAGAAATTTGATTTCGTTCAAAGTTTGACAAAAATTATTGAAAACGGGATCCGTTTGGATATATAAATCACGTATACGTTAAACGATTACCCGGAAACACCTGGTTTATAACCCAACCCTACAAATACCCCCCCCCCCCCCCCATCACCTCATCAAAACCACCTCCTAAACCCTCCAATCCTAATTCTCCAACTAAACCCCCTAATGATTGATCTTCTAGAAGGTAACACTTGTTTTAACTACTACACTCCACCTCTTAACCTATCATCCAACTCACCAACCTACACACCTTCCCTCTCTCCCTTGAATAAGCTCGGTCGAACACCCTTGAACACACATACACCAACACAAATTCATATATTAACACACACACATACATAATCAAAATCAAGATCTATGGAGGTTTAGAGATTAGAAGATCAAGAATACTCAGAAGGATTAAGCTAGGAAGCACATTACTTTCACTCTTAACGACATCTTCATCTTTCAAAATCTCAAGGAACAAGTATTATGTTATGAATGTTAGATATGGATGCATAAGGTTTATTGTTAGTTGATTGAAAGATTGAAAGTTTTAAATTATGGATGAATGTGTTTGTGTGTGGGTGCCGTGGGTATGTATGTGTGTGTAAAAGGAAGAATCAAACTCATTTACCCATGCATACAACATCCTAAAGATCCAACATTGATTGTTAAACTTTGATTTTCGGTATGGTTAATCACTTGAATATTTGAGATGAACTTGAAAGAACTTGATGTTAGGGTTTGTTGTTAGAATGAAATGTGTATGGATTATTGATCTTTAACTTGTTAGTATGGACTTAGATTAATGAAAAGTTGTTGTTAGAGTTGAACAAAACAAGGATATGTTCATAATTGTAAATTTGGGGATTTTTGGTTTTGGATTAATTAAGGGGTTTTGAATAAGATTGTTGAATCAAAAGGTGTTATGGAATGACTTAATTGAAAATAAGATAGGTTATATGCTAGAATTAATAGTTGGAACTTGAAGATTAACAAACAAAGATTGTTAAAGTTACTAAATATGGAAACTTTAATTTAAGAAAAGTTGAAACTTGGATTTTAATGGGAATACTTGTAATGAATGTAATCAATATGTGATTAATAACAACTTTAAACTAAGATAGGGTGTATGTGACACTCGTCAATTTCAGGTTAACTCCGTTAATCCGAACTCTGTTAATTCAAACTTAAGATCACACGAAATGTAACACATATATCATTACATTTAAATTAAGATTTAAATGACGCATGACAATCATTACACAAGTAGTCTTTTGAAATTTCACTGAAACACACATGAGTCGACTCAAATCGTTGGTGAACAAACAATAATTAATATAAACAAGTACTTAGTATAATACGTATTATGTGTGATAATATATGTTATGTGACTATGTGCTGGCATGTATAACATCATGTTATGGATAAAAAAGATTAGTTTGTACTATAATTAAACTAAATAAAACTTGAGGGTGCTAGTTGTAACATATGATATAATTTATTATTATATAAAAAAATTAAATAACAAACCCTAATCCCTCTCCCTCCCTCTTGATCGACGGCTGCTCCCCTCCCCTCTTCACCATTCACGGCCGAAACACACACACATATACACACACAAAATATTTTTCAAGCTTGTTTGAAGATTCCAAGGTGTTAACTAGGTAATTAACACCCTCTCTAGCCTATTCTATAGATTTAATTGCATTCTTGAACATGTTAATCCAAACCTTAGATATTAAAAATGATAATTATTGATATGCTAGGGTTGAATGCATGATTTCTAGTTCATAGGTTATTTGTTTGTTGAGTTTTTAATGAAAACTGATGCCGGACAGATTCTTAATTGCATGTTGAAATGACTGTAACTCGATGTTAATATTGTGTTTGGAAGTTATTATTGATTCTATGATTTAGTACGTCGAGTCTAGTTTCTAAAGAGTTTGAGTTAGTAATTTTTGGACGTGTAAAAGTTAGTTTTTATTAATTTACAAATATGTTGTGCAAATCTAATTCGGGAAGCCTGATGGTAGGCTGTTTTGAGATTAAGGTATATCATAAACGAAAAGACCAATTGAGTTAATTCTACTTCTGTAAGTTAATAAATTGAGTTAAGAATCTGACTCAATTGGCCTTGCATTAATTGGATTAGCCAATTAACAGGAATAACAAATAACGTTCTGTTGCGCATGATAATGACTGCTTGGTGTTTACTGTGTTTTTTTGATCATTGTGAGAAAACCGTATGTGATAAAAATATAATAAAAATATTTTTAGAAACCTAACTCATTTGTGCTTCTGTGATGATTTTTGGTGATTTTATTGACTTGTTATGATCTATTAAATAGAGTAATTTTGTCGGGATAAAATCTGTCTCGATAAATTAGCTGCTGAATTATTTGAGTTAACATGAAAAGTGAATTGTTGATCAATGTTTGCTATGTGTTTGACTTATTTTCCCTTGTGGGAGATAGTTTGCTGGTATTGTAAAATGTTAACACTTAACACTTAATACATTTTCACACATGTAACTAATCACCAACGTGTTTGTCGAGACGCACTTATTTCACAAAGTAACACGAACACATCTCATGCATAAGTTTGGTGTGTTGAGTCTAGGGACTCACTCGTAGTTCAAATACTTAGAAATCTCAATATGTTTTTAGAGCACTAGTGAGGATTTCAGTGACGCACACTTTTCTCTGATCTTTTTGTTAACTTCGCAAACAGTGAGTTTCACGGCGCCTTTTGCTCTTTTAATGCTTTTATTAGGGTGAGATAACATACTCCAACGCTTTAGATTTTGTTAGTCTATATATATCACTTGTAAGGCTAAGTGGCAAACAAACCAACAAAGTCCTTCTGAACATTGAACCGGTTAATATTTGGATAATAGCGAGTCACATTTGAGTAGTACAACTGGGTTTGACAAACCCCACCCAACTCTAAACTCGACTGTAGGTCGATTGGGTGTAATTTTGGCTAACACATTTACCATGGTTGTGGTTGACATGGTGGCAAGGCAATAACTAAAAAGTCAGCTTCGGTGTCGAACACTTAGTAATACATGCTTGATAGGTTAGATACCTATTGATATATAATTGACTGAACACTATCTGGTAACGCTAAAACGCAACGCTTAATTTATGTAAACCTGTGAACTCACCAACCTTTGTGATGACACTTTTAGTATGTGTATCTCAGGTAGCCGAGGCGGGCGAGCGGTATAGGACATGCATTCATTGAACTAGTATGCTTTACACTTATTTTGAGTTTTATTATGAAAACTGTGTTTTTATGATGTCCTGTGTGGCGCAACTTTATGCTTTACAATTTACGCTTCCGCACTTTATACTTAAAGAATTGATGTCTTGGTTGTTTTAAAACTTTAATTGTGGTGTTTGATAAAACTAATGATTCCGATCCTGTTAGTTCACACCCTCTGATGGTAAAACTCCGTTAGTGGATTTTGAGGGTGTGACAGTGTATGATTAGAAACATGGATTAGTTAACACATTGGTCAATATGGACAACAACTTACTAGATATAGAAACTTTGTTGGATGGTAAATTGAAAGAACAAAATTGGAATAAAACACTTAGGATGCATGAAAGCCTATCAAACTATTTGAATGAATTAAACAAAGAATTTTACTTAATCAAAGTGGAAGAGTAGAATCAATTTGAATTATCAAATAGTAAAAGTTACTAAAATAGGAAACATTGTTAGAACAACACTTTGAAAATTTATAATCTTGTGATTTGAATAATTGATTAGAGATTGAGTAAGATAGGAATGATATAAAAGTGATTGATTATAAAGAATAGAATCTTCTAAAACTTCATATTTAACTTTGTTGAAAAGAAACATACTTGAATCAGAAAATAAAGATTCTTCCAAAATGGAATAAGAACTCTTTATTGAAAAGTAAGATTTTGACTTGTTATGAACTTATAAAATAGGTTAAAGATCTGGACTTTTAAAGTATTTAAAATTATTTGTACATATAAAAATAACAAGTTTTATTAGTAACATTGTTAATCAACTTAGAATATGAACCAGTAACTCAAAAGTTGATTAAACGTGTCTTATGCAATTATATGATCAAAACTTGAATTTATGGTTAATTATGTGTTATTATATGTGGGATTAGTCCATAAGTGGATTCGTGTGATTTGTTCAACTTATTTGACTAGTCGGTAACGTTAACGGTCGAAAAATCGGTTTTTTTAAACGAAACTGACACAACTCTTAGGGAGTGTTTTAAAACAGCCCCTAAAGTTATAAAATACACATATATAACATTAGTTGATATTATCTTAACGAAACACCCCCTGATTCGTTAAACATCTTTAACGAATCAGGAGGAACTTAACTTAAGGTCTAGTTCGTTAAACATCCTTAACGAACTAGACAGTTCCCTTAATGAACTAGCTTAATTTAATAATATCTTTTACATTAAATAAAACAATATATACAAAACGATAATTACAAAGACTCGAGACGCAAAACCGTGTACTAACAATAAATATAACATACTTAACCTATTTACCTTTCCTTCATACATACATACTTACATTCATTATTTCATACTAGCATACCTTCATACTTTCATACTTTCTTGTTTTAACTTAGTTAATACATAAATAACTATTCCAATGTTTTAAAGAGTCTTTCACCCTATAACCTTCGCAAATACTATAAGGGTGTGCAACCCTTTAACATTCGCATATTATTAGGGTCTGCAACCTTTTACATTCGTGGATATTATTAGGGTCTGCCTTCAACCTAACGACCATACATCCATACATACATACATACTTTTAAATATATTCATATGTATATATATATATATATATATCATCACATATTCTTAACCTTTATATATACATACGACATTCACATATCAAACAGTTACTATATAAAGTAAGCGTATTAACCAATCACATAGATTATTTACACAGCCCCGAAAGCATAAACAGAGTAATGGGGCTAGAACTCACCTAGGTCTTGTTTTTTTCGGAATTGATTGTAATACTTCTCTTCGACTGGGCACGGCCAACTGTTTAACAGATATAACTGTTAATCAACTGCTTTTTATTTAAGTCTTACTGCCTAGACTAATACTACTTTAATTTGGTTATTGGATTACTGTTCTGAATCTAATCGATTGTTCTTACAAATAAAATCAGGTATTACAAACAAATCGAATCAATTTCTTACAAACGAATAGAATTGAGTATTACAAACGAAATGACTTAAGTTCTTATAAACGAACCGAATCGAGTATTTCAAACGAATCGAATCGAGTATTCTAATGAATCGAATCGAGTATTACAAATGAATCAAATCGAGTTCTTATAAATGAATCGAATCGAGTATTACAAGATTAAATTAAGATTTTGATTATTCGAGCATAGCTTGATCAGGAACTTATGAAATTTAAATAGAAATTTATACGAAATTGAAACATCGAAATTGTGAATTTAAGATGGGATAAATTAAAATATTAAAAAAACGGTAGATAGTAGTGGAGAATGAGGAAATTTATGTATACAAACAAATTGTAAATAGATAATATTTGGGAGCGGATATTCCCGAATCACCGATATAGTCCGATTCCAAATAAATCTTCAAAATTAGATACAATATTCATAGAATTACAAGGAATTTTCCTATATCCACAAAATCATTATAGTTAAATGAAATAAATAAATTGTAATATTCATAGTTTATCATGAAAGTTTAAATAAATAATGAATATTAAATTAACAATGAAAGAAAAAATGAGTTGTGAAATAATCTAATAAAGTAGAAGAAAACGCGGATTTAGAAATGCGTGAATTACCATGACTATTCCAACAACTAATGAAGTCATCGTCGAAACATTCAAAATTCTCAAGATGTATCAAAATCGAAGTAGGGAGTTGAAATATCTACGATCCATCGTGCAATTTCAAATAAATAATGAAATCTAACATAAATGAAAATAGATCGTTGAGATAACCACGAACCACCGAAGGGTTTTCAACAATAATCGTGAAAATGTCAATAAATGAAATGGGTGATTGAGTTATACATGTATCACCATCGAAATTCAATGAAAAATCATTTTAATAATGAAAACTAAATTAAGTAATGGAAGATAAAAATTAATAGTGGAAATTAATTTTTTTTAAACGATGGAAAACTTAAACCAATAACAAAATTCCACTAAAAATTTATAAGATGGAATGTACGTTTTGTAACATGAAACAAATACATAAAGTACTAAAATGTAAAGTTGAGGGTAAAAAAAATAAAAATTGAAACGTTTTTAATAGTTAGAGAATAAAACAAAATAAATGAGAAAAGACAATTTAAATAATATGACTAAATAATAACGGATTGTGGAAATTGTGTCTTTATAATTAAAGGATTGTGTCGGATCATGAGAATTAAAATATTTTGATTAATTGAAGTAACGTGAACAAATCAGAGCATAAAATTTTGATTAAATAAAATGAAATAAATAAATGAATAAATGAATTCTTTTTGATGAGTTAGGCTTTCTATGAGCATTCCATGACATTTTATTGTCCAACTTTTTTGCATACCAAAATAAATAAATTTGTGAGTTGGAATTTCCATGAGCTTTCCGTAACATTTTATTGGCCCTGCTAAATAACATAACGTCAATTTGTGAGTTGGGCCTCCCATGAGCGTTCCATTGCATTTTAAATTGCCCATTAAATTAACGAATTATCAAAAAAAATGAAGTTGGCCCCATGAGAGTTACCTGCCATTTTAACTGATCCAACTAAATAATGAATTAACGAATCTAAACATGAGTAGTTGAAGCTTCTCGTGAACCACCACATATGATAATGCTCCAACAAAATATCATAATTAAAACGAGTTGAGAAAAATGGATACTTGGAGTATCCATGGATCCCTAACTAAACATTTTAAAAAATAATAATAAAATAATATGGAATTTCATAATTTAGCCACAAAATCACAATGAATTCGGTTTAATAGTTTAGAGAAGGTAACCGTCACATGGGTTACGCTGACCGCTTAAAGTTTCGGTCGTATGACATTTGTCCCGCTTTGGCCTATAAGATCGAGTATTGTGGTCGGGTTATCCTCTAGATAAGGAATATCGGCTAACCTTTGATTCTCGGAATCGTTTTGCCAAGGCCCGATAACAGTTCTCTCCCGCTTCTAGTTACTATAGGAACATGTCAAATTCCGTGCTTTAAGGTGATTGAGAAAAAACAACACAAGGGAATTCTTATGGAATTTCCATAATTACAAAACAATCTACAAATTTAGAGAAAATAATTTTGAGAATGAAGCGTAACCTCGGATTTTGTGTGTTCTTGTACATAGTTAAATACATAATAAATAAGTAAGTTGTAAGCCATTTAATAAACATATAAGGCCACATATAAGCACATATGGAGTCCTAAGCATGCTACAGGCAATTTTCTAGTGCCCTATCTTATAGTCTTCGCTTTGATACCAATATATCAAACCCCAACTACGGCAGATATGTCTGGGCACGAACAGTTGGTTCACAGCTCATAAGGCACTAACATACAATATTAGCTACAAAATCAAATTATTTTATTAAATTCAAATCAATTACACATTATTCAAAAGAGATTACCAATAAATACATGTTGAGTAAGTAATCACCAGATTTTGATGTAATAATATATGTATATATATATATAATTATGCAATTTAATATCATGAGTATCAACAATTATGTAATGAACAAATAGTTGGTGTTGTTTGACAATTGCCTAGCGAATCGAGCATTGGCTACTAAGACGAAATAAATACAAGTAATGGTGTCGGTTAACCATTGCCTAGAGAGTCGGTCTTTGGCTAATGAGAAGGCATATGACCATACACTAATGTGATTATGATGAACCTCTCTGAATGCGATAAATAAACAAATGAGCAAGTAAGCAACTAGCATATAAACATTCATTTGATCAACAAGAAAATATTTGAGATTTGAACGTGGTGTAATTAAGATATATAAAAGAATTATAAGGTACGCATAAGGTCCCCAAAAGTTTCAAAATCTTTAAAATAGGGGAGTGATTACTCACCTAATATTCAGGTGTGTTAAATGATAAAATAAGGACATTAAACGAGTCCCGAGCCTTAACCGAGCTGACTGATCCGATACGAACATATATAGAACTTTGAGACTGTAAACTATAATTAAAAACGAAAACATAGCCACTAGAATCAGATCAAACGGATGTATAAAACTTAAGTTATGAGATTTTAACGATTTAAGCGAGCTGGTACTTTTCAGAATCAAAACATCGAGTCGGAAATCGGGTTCTGACCAGTACACTCGAAATTTAAAAAAAAATAAAAGTCTTCTTGCTTGAAATCTAGTTCCGATCAGAAGATCGAGGAATCATATAGTCCAATATTTTGACTATTATGCCCTAAAACGGGCCGGAGAGCAAATGACCGACAAAACTCCAACTTTCAGTAAAATATATTGAGGACTTTTGTTAGTTAGATAAAAATAAATTTTTTTCATGAATGTAACTTACCCTGAACATAAAGGAGAGATGGGAAAAGACGAGTCAAATAGTCTTAAACACCAAAGTCAAACCGTAGATGAAAGAACTTGAACAATTTTTATGAAATTGATAAAGGAGAAGAGGAATTTCGAGATTACGAGAAGGTGGATGATGTTTTCAATAATAATTTAGGGTATTATGATATGTTTTGTTTAATTAAAACATCCCAAAATCGTTTATTAGGTAATTGTTTGTTTAAGGGAACCAAATAAGCTTATTATAACAAAATTGAACAAATTAATAGTCTAAATTTGTTTTTTTAATATTAAAGGTAAGAATATGGACATGTTATAATATTAGTTAACGTATCTTCGGGAAAAAGTTTCGGGATTTGGGTAAAACATAATCCTTGTACTTTTAAAAATGCGATTTTTAGCCGTTTTTGAAGATATTTTAAGGGTTTTAAAGTTTTGTTTAACGAGTTTGAAAGTTAAGAAAATATAAATTAAGTTTAACCAATTTAAATTCTAATATTACAAAATTTAAATAATTTAAAAGATCCAAATTACATTCCGAGTCTGGTTAAACATAAACGAATTCATATACAAAAAACCCGAGATGTAAAAGTATCATACAACAAAAATTGGGCGTCTGTTTTTTTGAAATTAGCTAGATCTTTAGATAGTGTTCTTTTGGATGCACGACAAATGCTCGATTGTTGGAATTGACCCGCTGAGGTTTTACCATGAGTTATATAAGGTGGTAATGTATGTAGGGGCAATTCTAACCACACACGAAACATATTTTAAATAATTTTTTTAAACATGTATGATTGCTAGGGTAGCAAGTCAAAACATGTATGCATCAATGTTAAGTAAACAAAAGATGACCGAGAAAAGAGGAGTGCATCCAAATTGTAAAAAATTATCCAATCTTTGCCATGAACGTAGTGAATATTGCTTCATATTCACTACTGAAACTGAACTAGGTTAGCTTAAAATTTCCCCTTTTTTTTGTTGAAAGTTAGAGTTGTTATTTGTGCAAATTTTTTTTTAATTTGTAATTTGCAAAGTTTAGTTTACAAGTGTAAGGTACTGTAGATGTTTACAAGTACACCACGATGGTTAGATTTAAAGGAGTTATGTTTTTAACATTTTAAGTGTGGTTTTGGTGTTCAATTGTAATATGATGTATTAGCTTTTATCCTCGTATTACGGGGTTGTTTTACATTATTTACTTTTAATATCTAAATATATATGGATTTTTATTATTTTATTGTAAGGAAGTTAATAATATACTTATTATTTGATAAAGAAAGAGTTTCACAAATAGATGAGATGTTATAAACAAGTTTAAAACCTATATAGGTTTGGTAAGACCCATGACTCGCTTATTTTTTACTATAAAATTGTTTCTTAATTATAAATAATATTTAAAAAAATCAGAATATATGAATCAACTAGAGAGCTTTTAAAAATTTCGTTTATATATATTTCTAGATTTTATTCTCCGTATAACATGGTTGTTTTAAATTATTCGTTTCTAATATTTATATAGTTTGGGATTTTATGTCTATTTATTGTAAAGAAGTTAATAATATACTAAGGATTTGATGGTAAAAGTATTTTTGTATATAAATGAGACGTTATAACCGGTTTAAAAGCTATCTGGGTTCGGTGAGAGCTATGACCCACTTATTTTTTCACTATAAAACAAATCTGATTGTTTGAGAGAATGTAGGGAGCAACTATAACATCTGGCAAATATTTTCGTTGATGAAATCACGTTAACATCCTAATATCATTTCATTAATAAAATCTCTCTTTATTAGAGTTCAATATCTTGCAAAGTCAACAAAAACCCCACATTTCGGCACGAAACGATAAAAACGTGCGAAAACCTCGGGCAGCAAGCCAGAAAGTAAATAAATCGTTACGACAAAAAAATAATCTCAAAATTTCAAAATATATACAAAAGCACGTGAGACAATGTAAAAATATAATTTAGGAAGGCTGGAATCACGAAAATTGAAAAATAAATAAACACGAGCCAGTACATGACCCGGAAAGGACCCCACATAAACTATTTCCAAGAAAATGGTTTTTATGATCCATATTATTAGGAATTTTATTTCGTTCAAAGTCTGACATAAATTATTGAAAACAGGATCCGTTTGGATATATAAATCACGCAATACGTTAAACGATTAACCAGAAACACCTGGTTTATAACCCAACCCTTCAAATACCCTCCCCCCCCACCCCCTATCACCTCATCAAAACCACCTCCTAAACCCTCCAATCCTAATTCTCCAACTAATCCCCCTAATGATTGATCTTTTAGAAGGTAACACATGTTTTAACTACTACACTCCACCTTTTAACCTAACATCCAACTCACCAACCTACACACTTTCCCTCTCTCCCTTAAATAAGCTCGGTTGAACACCCTTGAACACACATACACCAACACAAATTCATATATTAACATACACACATACATAATCAAAATCAAGATCTATGGAGGTTTAGAGATTAGAAGATCAAGCATACTCGGAAGGATTAAGCTAGGAAGCACATTACTTTCACTCTTAACGACATCTTCATCTTTCAAAATCTCAAGGAACAAGTATTATGTTATGAACGTTAGATATGGATGCATAAGGTTTATTGTTTTTGAGTTGATTGAAAGATTGAAAGTTTTAAATTATGGATGAATGTGTTGGTGTGTGGGTGCCGTGGGTATGTATGCATGTGTAAAAGGAAGAATCAAACTCATTTACACATGCATACATTCATCCTAAAGATCCAACATTGATTGTTAAAGTTTGATTTTTGGTATTGTTAATCCCTTGAATATTTGAGATGAAGTTGAAAGAACTTGATGTTAGGGTTTGTTGTTAGAATGAAATGTGTATGGATTATTGATCTTTAACTTGTTAGTATGGACTTAGATTAGTGAAAAGTTGTTACAGTTGAACAAAACAAGGCTGTGTTCATAACTGTAAATTTGGGGATTTTTGGTTTTGGATTAATTAAGGGGTTTTGAATAAGATTGTTGAATCAAAAGGTGTTATGGAATGACTTAATTGAAAATAAGATAGGTTACATGCTAGAATTTATAGTTGAAACTTGAAGATTAACAAACAAAGATAGTTAAAGTTACTAAATAGGGAAACTTTAATTTAAGAAAAGTTGAAACTTGGATTCTGATGGGAATACTTGTAATGAATGTAATCAATATGTGATTAATAACAACTTTAAACTAAGATATGGTGTATGATTAGAAACATGGATTAGTTAACACATTGGTCAAAATGGACAACAACTTACTAGATATAGAAACTTTGTTGAATGGTAAATTGAAGGAGAAAAATTGGAATAAAACACTTATGATGCATGAAAGCCTATCAAACTAATTGAACGAATTAAACATAGAATTTTACTCAATGCAAGTGGAAGAGTAGAATCAATTAGAAATATCAAATAGTAAAAGTTACTAAAATAGGAAACTTGGTTAGAACAACACTTAGAAAATTCATAAAATTCATAATCTTGTGATTTGAATGATTGATTAGAGATTGATGAAGATAGGAATGATATAAAAGTGATTGATTATAAAGAATAGAATCTTCTAAAACTTCATATTTAACTTTGTTGAAAAGAAACATACTTGAATAATAATATAAAGATTCTTCCAAAATGGAATATGAACTCTTTATTGAAAAGTAAGATTTTGACTTGTTATGAACTTATAAAAAAGGTTAAAGATCTGGACTTTTAAAGTATTTAATATATTTGTACATATAAAAAAAACAAGCTTTATTAGTAACATTGTCAATGAACTTAGTATATGAACTAGGAACTCAAAACTCGATTAAACGTGTCTTACGAAATTATATTATTAAAACTTGAATTTATGGTTAATTATGTGTTATTATATGTGGGATTAGTCCATAAGTGGATTCGTGTGGTTGTCGGTAACGTTAACGGTCGAAAAATCGGTTTTTTAATCGAAACCGACACAACTCTTAGGGAGTGTTTTAGAACAGCCCCTAAAGTTATAAAATACTCATATATAAAATTAGTTGATATATTGGAAAAGGAAAAGATGATAAAACTTAGTCCTAAATGGTTCGTGTCGCGAAAACCGACACGAAAATGTTAAAAAGTTGTTATTTTATGAAAATATTTACAAAAATGAAAATAATATATTTTCAAAGGTTAACATATAAAACTTGATTAATATTTATGTAACAAGTCTTTTACATAATTTATAAGTTACATTTTAACGAAAAACTGAAACGGTCCATTTTAAACATAAAACCGACAAAACCGACAAGAATTATGAAAAACAAAAGAGCAATATTTTCTTAAAACTTTCCAAGAACTGAAACTTAAAATATATTATTATATATTTTAATTGTTTATTAATTGATTTAGTTAATCAAATAAGAATTGACGGAAAACTGAACTATGTGTACTCTTTTAATTGCTTATGTGCTTATGTGGACGCTAGATTAGGATTAGTAAATTAAAAAGGGTTTTATATAAAAACTAAAATCAAGTTTTTATTAACAAAACGTGTACTAATATAGGACACAAGATTTTGGAACGAAAATCAACAAACCGTTAGTTTCTCTGTCGAACCCCCCACCCCTCGTTTTTAATTGGAATTGTTTTAATCGATATTTAATTTTGTTTTGGGGGAAAAATCATATTCTTAATTTTATATGGAATTCATTTGATATTGAAAAGGCTTTATATTTTACAAACTGGGTATAATGTAGGATGAGTCTAGTTGGCTAAATAACTGTTTCCGAATTAGTAAAGGCATAGAACTATTGGTAGATCTATCGGAGTGACGCCCCCCACTTCCAATTGCGTTGGGTTAAAAGTGGGTATATTTTGAGTTTGGTAAGTTAGAGGTTATCAACTATGATAGGCATACGTAATGTTGTATTCTTTGCTCTTCTACCACATCACATTGTGTTTAAGAAGTAAAATGCCTATTTTTTTGGTGATGACAGTTGATCATTACACACGGATTGGTGTTATAACGGTGGTAAGCCATTATACACGGGATGTTTTTAATATAATTCGGGGTGTAGTGACGATAACACACGAATTGATATTAGATATAATGACAATAGATCATTATATGGATATTGTTTTCGATTCATATATATATATATATATATATATATATATATATGGACTATTTTGTTATAAAGGTAAACTCACCAACACATTGTGTTGACCGATATTTCAATATGCTTTTCAGGTAAGTGAAGGTTTCGAGAAGGCATGGAAAGGAGGGCGAGGCGTGTTTGAATAATGATAAGATTTTAGTAAACCGTGCAATGGCACGTGTATGAAACTCTGTTAATGTAACATTTATATATTTTCTTTAATAGAAGTTAAGTCTTTTTTTATTTGTTCTATTGTTATTGTCTATCGGCGTTTGTCATAACCCGAACGAATTAAGTTAAGGCTTCCGCTATTTTAAGCTGAGATTTTCGGGGTGTGACAGAAGTTGGTATCAGAGCCAATAGTTATAGAGAATTAGAAAATTTATGATTTTTTAAACTATAGCCGAATATTCAAACACGTGCTCCTTTCCCGCCTCGTGAAACAATAAGGAAAGGATATATATTAGTAATTGAATATTACTAACTTGAATTGATGTACTTTTCAGATGAGTCCAGCAGCGACAGTGCACCGTTGTCCCCAGTCGAGTTTCACCCGGTGTTTGCATCTGGACACCCTGGATCGACTTCGGGAGCCGCACCACTTTGGGTGTACTTCCGGAAACGAACAAGGACTACCCGTGATGCATCTACCCCTACTACCGTGGCCCCTTTGGCTATGACCGCACCCCACCACCGCCTCCTTCATCGGAGCCCGTGGTAGAGGAGGGTCCCAATGACCACGAGCTCATTATGATGCTTTTGGGCAAAGTCGCGGCTTACGAGAACGTGATCAATACTCTCATAAACCGTGTTCTCGCCATCGAACACAAACTGGGCGTTGCTGATCAATCGCACAATGCCTTATGCCAATATGTGTTCGATATAAGGAACAAGGGGTTGAACACTGAAGCGGGGGTGGGAGAATTGGAGATGAAGAACGAGGTGATCGAGACATGCGTGTGCTACTTGATGAGATTACATTAGATTAGGCTCACAAGTAGTATTAGTAGTATGTTAGAATGTTGTACGTTAGAATGTTGTGTAATCTAACTTGTGAACATGTAGTCTTTTGGATGTTTGTGGTAATCTGGTAGGTACTTATGGGTGGTTAAAGATGTAATATGTATTACACCTAATTTTTTAGGTTTTGGTAATTTTAAACTCCCTCCCCCTCTTTTGAATGATTATATATATGTGTTATGGATTATGCTATCTCTTAAAAAATTTATAAAATATCTTTCCAAAACTAAGAAAATTATATTCTTTCCAAAAAGAAAACATGGCGCCTAAAATAAGACAAAAAACTACCGATCAAGTGTCTGGATTACCATCTTCTCGAGAGAGCTAGCTCAATTGATCGCTTAACATGAGAACACGACACTCGAGCAACATTGTAATACAAGCCAAAACAACCGAAATACAACTAATAACATAATAGGAGAAACCCCTATAACCGAAACTCTAAACAAAAACCCCTCGGGTAGTACAGTACGTGGGTATTCATACAAAACTTTCCAAGGTTGCGGACCGAAAGAATTTACCGGTGCCGAAGGACCTTTGGAAATTATCCGATTGATCAAGAATGTAACATCCGATTTTTGATTATAAGGATTAATAAAAGAAATTGCGTTTATTTTATTGTGTGTCATTTATCGGTTTAAATTAATAAACTAGTAGAGGATGGGATTGGGCTTTAAAAGATGGAATAAGAGATGGAATGGGCCTTAGGTCCATGGGCTTAGTGGAGTATAATTACCCCTTAAACCCTAATCCTTTCCATTTTTATCCATATCTACACCATAGCCTACACCATCAAAAACACACACTAACGCCATCATATATCCCGAGACAAGATCAGAAGGTGAAAACCCGAGCTTGTTGGTGCTGGAACGTCGTAACGAGCCAAAACTACATCAATATTAGATCGTGTCCGTATATCGACTCGTTTAAGGTACGTTTATATCAAGAACTTGTTCGTTCGGATACGGGTTACGTCTAGAAATCATAGATCCGTTTTAGTATGTTAAAAACGAATCCAAAACAACAAATCCTACTGAAATCCGTTAACGTTTGATAGGTTAATTGTTAACCTAAAGAACCCGTAATATAGATGCATCAATCGCACCCTTTATAACGTAATAATTAGATGTTGGAGTGATTGGTGTTTGTAGGCGATGTGATTGCGAGTTCAATGATACCAAAATCGTGTTATTTCGTTAAGAATCGGGGGTTTAATAGCAGATCTGAGGTAGGTTAACTGATGGGTGTTCTTGCCAATTTTGACTTTGACCTCTGAGTTAAAGTCTGGATAAGACTGATGCAGTTCGTTATGATAGGGTAATGAATTAGTTAACTAATTCGTCATGGCAAGATAATGAATCAGTTCCACGGTTCGTTATGATCAGATAACGAATCAAGTGATTCGTTACTCACTCAATTCTTTACGTTAAGATAACGAATCACGTCACGTCTAGATAATAAATTAGCTAATGAACTAAGATAACGAACTAATCTAATGGATCTGATCATGTAAGATGATGAATCAGATCACGAATCAGGTGATTCGTTACTCACCAATTCGCTAAGTTCTGATAACGAATTAGACCACGAATCAGGCTACGAATCAGTTAACGAATCAGGCTTAATTCGTTATAGCAAACGAGTTAGCGAATTAGATGCTAATTTAAAATCCTAATGAAAAATGTGTTAAGAAAGTTAATGAAAATAATATTTTAACCCCAGCTAGGGACTATGCCCCTTGGACCCCGCTAGGGGTTGCCGCCCCTAGAACCCCGCTGCCAAGAGTGCTGCCCCCGGACCCCCGTTCGTTGATGGTAATAATTAAACTAGAAATACAATATGGATATATGGATAGGATATATATTGATATGAATAATTAATGTACAGTCAGCCGAGCTCAACTAAGGAAAGGATAACAATAAACCGACAACGAAACAGGATTCAGGTGAGTTTCTAGCCCCATTCCTTGTTATGTTTTCGGGGACGTGTGCATACTCGATGTGATAGTTAATATACCTACCTTAACTGGTAAGTGTATGCCATGTGTGATTTATGTGATAGTTATTATGTTATGAACGTGAAGGAAAGCTTGTCGGTACGTAAACGATCTTCGGATATTGCACGTGTTGATAAGGGAGGTATGTATATGAAAATGAATGTGTATGATATATATATATGTACAACATATGAATATGTATGAATGATTAAAGAAAGTATATGTACGTTACAGGTATGTAAAGGCAGTATGTACGAAGATGAAGAAGTAATGATCAGGCCCGAATAATATCTGAGATAGAGAAGTAGGGGATCAGACCCTAATGATATCTGATATAGAGAAGAAAAGAGGGATCAGACCCTAATAATATCTGAGATAGAGAAGAGAGGGATCAGACCCTAATAATATCTGAGATAAACAAGGACAAAGGGATCATACCCTAATAATATCTGAGATAGAATGGACAGTAATTGTATATTATGAAAGTATGTATGAAATTATGTATTGAAAGTAAATTAGTAAAGTAATTATTATGTATCTTCAGATGCATAATGGAAGGTAAGTATATGTATTTTATGATGTATGATTAACTAGAACTCACTCAGCGTAGCTGACTTTTAGTATGCATGCAGGTGAGTAGAATGAGACTGTTGGCTTGAGCGGGGACACATGGCAGAAGAATAAGAGTCTGGCATCTGAAGACTTGTTATGTTTCATAATTAATGTTTTGATTTTAAAAGACAAGATGAATGTTTTAAGACATGATATGAATTATTAATGTATTGTCATGAAAGTTTTATATTCCGCGTAAAGTTTTAATTAACTCTGATATTTATAACTGTGTTTATGAGTAAATCCAACGTCCAATGTAGGGCACCGTTAATGGGGCCTTACAGAGAAAATGGAATCTGTCATGAAAATCAGTGACTGCACTCCTCTAGAAAGGATAAAATATGGAGTTTGTTCATTCCGTGATGAGGCACTCGAGTGGTGGAACTCCATAATTCAAAATCTTGGAGAAGATGTCTCTTACTGTCTAACCTGGGAAGAACTGAAAGAAATGTTGCTAAAAGAATATTATCCCCGAAATGATCTTCAGAAGATCGAATATGACTTCCAGCAGTTAAAGCTAGAAGGTGCCGACATTGGAAGATATACCTCCCAATTCAACGCATTGGCACGATTGGTACCCTGACTGGCTTAGCACCCAAAATCCTTGGAGTGGTCACCTCCTCCAAACCAAGCACCATCCAATCAGCCTGAAAACTGGTAAACTTTTTAACTGATAATGCAGTTCGAATGGGAACTATGAAAGATTCCGAAAAGAAAGTTGCCATTGCAGAACCCGAACAAAAGGCAGCTACCGAGAATCAGAAACCCGAAAAACTCAAACGAAAGTGGAATGGTAACTCAGGAGGACAGTTCAAGAGAAACCAAGGAACAGGATGGATGTTTGCAGCAAACGCAAGAGGACCTGGAGGAAGTTCAGGACAGGGATCCTCTTGTAACAAGTGTGGAAGAATTCATGTTGGTGAATGCTGGAAGTATAACCGATGAAACCGATTCGCTCATGTGGCTCATGACTATTACGCAAAGATATCAACATCTATGGGAAGCTGAACTCCCGGATGTTTCGAGTGTGTTATCATATGACATTTCATAAATCAATACCCCAAACTCAAAGGTCAAAACGCTAGGGACAAAGCATTTGAGATGAACGTGAAGAAGGCCCGGAAGGACTCATCCGTAGTCACTGGTACGTTTCTCGTTAATAATCACTATGCTTATGTACAATTCGATACCGGAGCAGATTTAAGCTTTGTTTCTCACCAATTTGAACCCCTTCTTGGTATTAAACACAGTACGTTAGAAAACAGCTGCTCAATTGAATTAGCTAACGGAAAACTAATCGAAACCAGTGAAGTTGTCTGAAACTGTAATATTCTGTTAAAAAATGATAGGTTTCCAATCGACCTTCTACCCATAGAATTAGGTAGTTTGACATAGTAGTAGGAATGGACTGGTTATCCAAGAATGGAGCTGAGATCATATGTTCTTAAAAGCTAGTATGCTTACCAAACCCTACTGGTCAATGTCTGGTTATTCAAGGAGCTCGGAGTAACACAGAATTAAAACTCTCTAGTATCACAAAAAGGCGCAAAATGCTAAGGAAAGGATGTCCGGCCTTCCTCGTCAACGTAGCCGATACCAAGGCCAAAGAGCGAAAGATAGACGATATTCCTGTAGTCTAAGATTTCCCAGAAGTTTCCCTGGAGATTTGCCTGGATTACTTCCTCAGCGTCAAGTTGAATTCAAAATCGATCTGGTTCGGGATGCCGCTCCAATCCCTCGATCTCCTTATAGATTGGCACCATCGGAAATGCAGGAGCTATCTAATCAACTTCAGGAATTACTGGAAAAAGGATTTATAAGACCAAGTTTCTCACCTTAGGGAGCGCCAGTATTATTCGTGAAAAAGAAAGACGGCTCTTTTCGAATGTGCATCGATTACTGAGAACTAAAAAAACTCACTATTAAGAATCTGTACCCACTCTACCGAGGATTGATGATTTGTTTGACCAGTTGCAAGGATCAAGCTATTACTCGATAATCGACTTGCGATTCGGATACCATCAATTACGTGTTGCAGAAGAAGATGTTCATAAAACCGCTTTCAGAACCCGTTATGGCCATTATGAATTCTAGTCAAGCCATTTGGTCTAACGAATGAACCCGCTGTAATCATGGACCTTATGAACAGAGTTTGTAAGCCATACTTAGATAAATTCATGATAGTATTCATCGATGACATACTTATCTATTCACGAACCAAGAATGAACATGAGCAACACTAGAAATTGATCCTAGAGTTGCTATAAAAAGAAAAGTTATATGCCAAATTTTCCGAGTGCGACTTATGGCTTCGTGAAGTCCACTTTCTAAGGCATGTAATCAATGAAAAGGGTATCCATGTGGATCCAACAAAAGTTGAAGCAATTAAGAATTGGAAGACACCAAGGTCACCCACAGAGTGCGACAATTTTTGGGATTAGCTGGTTATTCCCGTAGATTCATTGAGAATTTTTTTTCTATAACTCAACTCTTAAACCAATTGACATAAAAAGACAAGAAATATAAGTGGACAGAAAAGCAAGAAGAAGCTTTCCAACTGCTTAAGCAAAAGTTGTGTAGTGCACCAATCTTATCCCTCCTAGAAGGAACAAATGGATTCTTAGTCTATTGTGATGCATCACGATTAGGTCTCGGATGCGTGCTTATGAAACGAGATAAATGGATAGCCTATACATCACGACAACTCAAAGTGCACGAGAAAAATTACACAACTCATGACTTGAAATTAGGAGCAGTTGTCTTTGCACTCAAAATTTGGAGGCTTTACCTCTATGGCAATAAATGCATAATTATCACCGATCACAAAAGCCTCCAGCACATATTCGATCAAAAAGATCTGAATACAAGGCAACGAAGGTGGGTTGAACTACTCAACGATTACAAGTGTGACATTCGCTACCACCCAGGCAAAGCAAATGTCATAGCCGATACCTTGAGTATAAAGGAAAGAGAAAAACTACGTCGTGTGCATGCATTGGGATTAACAATACAAACAAGCCTTACCACTCAAATACGTGATGCACAAAAAGAAGCTTTGAAACCTCGGAACATAAGAACCTAGAGATTGCGAGGTCTTGAGTGTGAATTCATAACAAAATCTGATGGTACATTATACTTGATCGATCGAGTTTGGGTACCATGTTATGGAAAATTGCGGAATCTAGTATTTGATGAAGTCCATAAATCCAAATACTCAATTCACCCAGAATCAACCAAGATGTATAAAGATCTCCAATAATTTTATTGGTGGCCAAACATGAAAGGAGATATAGCAGTTTATGTCAGCAAGTGTCTGATATGTTCAAAGGTAAAAGCTGAACACCAGAGGCCATCTGGACTATTACAGCAGCCTGAGATTCCCCAATGGAAATGGGAAAACATTACTTTGGATTTTGTGACCAAATTGCCAACTTCCCCCAGTAACCATGATTCTATTTCGGTTATTGTGGATCGATTGACAAAATCCGCTCATTTCATCCCTATCCACGAGAAAGATAGTTTAGAGAAGCTAAATTGGCTATATCTGTAAGAGATTGTAGCTAAACATGGCGTACATGTTTCCATCATCTCTGACAGAGACGTCGTTTCATTTCTTGATTTTGGAAATCTCTGCACGAATCCTTAGGCACATGTTTAGACATAAGAACCTCTTATAATCCCCAAACCGATGGTTAAAGCGAAAGAACCATCCAAACCTTGGAATATATGTTACGAGCCTACATTCTCGATTTCGGCAAAAGTTGGGATATTCATTTACCACTAGCTGAATTTTCCTACAATAACAGCTACCATTCTGGTATTAAGGCTGCACCGTTTGAAGCTATTTCGGGAGAAAATGCCGATCCCCTCTTTGTTGGGATGATGTTGGAGAGAAGCAACTAACAGGACCTGAAATTGTTCAGGAGACCACCGACAGGGTCTTCCAGATCAAAGACAGGTTAACGGCTGCAGCAGACCGACAAAAGAGTTATGCTGACAATCGCCGAAATCCGTTAGAATTCCAAGTGGGAGATCATGTTCTGATGAAAGTCTCACCGTGGAAAGGAGTGATCAGATTCGGGATGAAAGGAAAGCTGAGTCCTAGATACGTTGGACCATTCAAGATCATCGATCGAATTGGTCCAATAGCATATCGACTCGAACTACCTTCAGCATTGAAAGGAATACACGATGTGTTCCATGTATCAAATTTGAAGAAATGCTTATCCTACGAATCATTGATTATTCCTGTTGAGGATATACGAGTTGACTACAAGCTTCAATTCGTCTAGGAGCCTGTAGAGGTCATGCACTTGAAAATACAAAAGCTTAGACGAAATCGAATCAAGTTAGTCAAAGTTTGTTGGAATTCAAGACTAGGTCCTGACTTCACTTTGGAACGACAAGACCAGATGAAACGAAAATATCCTCATCTATTTCCAATAGAGTCGGAAGCCAGTGATTCTTCATAAATTTCTGGACGAAATTTCTTAAAGGAAGGGAGAATGTAACATCTGGCAAATATTTTTGTTGATGTAATCACGTTAACTATCCTAATATCATTTCATTAATAAAATCTCTCTTTATTAGAGTTCAATATCTTGCAAAGTCAACAAAAAGTCCAAATTTCAGCACGAAACGAGAAAAATGTGCAAAAACCTAGCGAGCCTGAAAGTAAATAAATCGTTAGGACAATAAAATAATCTTAAAAATTCAAAATATATACAAAAACACGTGAGAAAGTGTAAAAATATAATTTAAGAAGGCTCGAATCGTGAAAATTGGAAAATAAAAAACACGAGCCAGTACAAGACCCGGAAAGGACCCCACAAAACTATTTCCAAGAAAATGGTTTTTATGGTCCATATTATCAGGAATTTGATTTTGTTCAAAGTCTGACAAAAATTATTGAAAACGGGATCCATTTGGATATTCAAATCACGCAATACGTTAAACGATTAACCGGAAAAACCTAGTTTATAACCCAACCCTTCAAATATCCCCCCCCCCCCCCCCTGAACCCCCTCCCCCCTAACACCTTATCAAAACCACCTTCTAAACCCTCCAATCCTAATTCTCCAACTAAACCCCCTAATGATTGATCTTCTAGAAGGTAACACTTGTTTTAATTACTACACTCCACCTCTTAGCCTATCATCCAACTCACCAACCTACACACTTTCCCTCTCTCCCTTAAATAAGCTCAGTTGAACACCCTTTAACATACATACACCAACGCAAATTGATATATTCACACACACAAACATTCATAATCAAAATCAAGATCTATGGAGGTTTAGAGATTAGAAGATCAAGCATACTAGGAAGGATTAAGCTAGGAAGCACATTACTTTTACTCTTAACAACATCGTCATCTTTCAAAATCTCAAGGAATAAGTAAGTATTAAGTTATGAATGCATAAGGTTTATTGTTCTTGAGTTGATTGAAAGATTGAAGTTTGAAATTATGGATGAATGTGTTTGTGTGTGGGTGCCGTGGGTACTTATTTATGTGTAAAATGAATAATCAAACTCATTTACACATGCATACATTCATCCTAAAGATCCAACATTGATTGTTAAATTTTGATTTTCGGTATTGTTAATCTCTTAAATATTTGAGATTAACTTGAAAGAACTTGATGTTAGGGTTTGTTGTTAGAATGAAATGTGTATGGTTTATTGATCTTTAACTTGTTAGTGTGGACTTAGATTAGTGAAAAATTATTGTTAGGGATGAATAAACAAGGATATGTTAATAATTGTAAATTTGGGGATTTTTGGTTTTGGATTTGTAACATCCCGTTTTTCGAGTTTCGGTTAATAAATGAAATATGAGTTATTATGAGTCGGGCTAGTGTTGGGTAAATGGATATGGGTTATGGACTTGGGTTATGAAAAAAGAAGGAATGACCATGGGCTTAAGCCCATGATCAATAAATATAAATACCTTTAATCACAAATTTAATTTCACTTCACACATATTCCATACACCATCAAAACACACACATAAACTCTCTCTCTAGTCTCTCTCTCTCTCTCTATCCGAGCATAGAAGAAGAGTCGATCTCGACCTATGGTAATGATAGTATGATGTTAAACCGGTTAGCTATGGTCACGAAACAACAAGCCGACACCGTTAAACCATTTAAGTCACGAGATTCGGATGGAATCGGGTATAAACCGAGCCTAAGATGAGCGTAGGGATCACCCTAGCTCAGATCTGGATCGAACGGGACGAAAAACGGTGTAAAATGGGGCAAACCGCGTTTTTCCAGCCACCGCCCGTTTTTCCGGCACGACGGCGCCGGAAAGGCGGCGCGGGTATTTAAGGATGTTAGAGAATGTTTATGACATTCTCTGACAAAACCTAACCCTAATTCATTACGGGAGGATAACGAATGAGCTTCAATTTGTTATGTGGTTCGTTACAGAAGAACCCTCGTTCGTTAGGCCAGTTCGTTAAGGAAGAATAACGAACTAGTTGAAAGACCAATTCGCTAAATTTCGCTATGATTTCCAGTTCTCTATGAAAGACCACTTCGCTAAATTTAAGATGGTCCATAAGTGGTGATTCTTTATGATATAATGAATCAGAACTCCATTCGTTATAGAACTCTAATTCGTTAAAGAACTGAATAATGAATCAGATAACAGGATAACGAACTAAGTTGACAAGAATGGCAGAAATGGACCCTGATAAGGGCTGCCACCCCTAGACCCCGCTGCCAGGGGCGCTTCCCCCGGACCCCCATTCATTAAGGGTTGTAATTGGACTAGAAATAAGATATGGCTAGTGATAGTAACTAATATGCGCAATTGTTATACAGTTAGTCGTGCACAGCTAAAGAGGGGAATAACCGTAAACGGTGAACGCAACCGCATTGAGGTGAGTTTCTAGCCCCACTTCCTTGTTATGTTTTCAGGGCTGTGTGCATACTCGATGTGATAGTTGATACACTTACCTTAGGTGATAAGTGTATGCCTTGTATGATTTATGTATAATGATTGCTTGACGGTGTGTGAACGATCTTCGTATATTGCTCGTGCCGTCAAGTGGTAGTTAAAGGTATGATTGATATGTGTGAGGTACGAATGATGTATGTTTGAATATATATGATGTATGAACAATGTATATATGATATGTTGATGGTACTTGAATGCTCTTCGGATATTGCATATATTGTCAAGGAAAGTATGTAAATGACAGGTATGTTATGGTAGTATGAATGTAGGGAACCGACCCTAATAATATCGGCGAATGAACGGAACCGATCCTAATAGTATCGGCGAATGTAGGGAACCGACCCTAATATTATCGGCGAATGTAGGGAACCGACCCTAATAATATCGGCGAAGGTTATAGGGCGGAATGCTCTTTAAAACGTATATGTATGAATGAAAGTATGTATGTAAGTATGAAGAAAGAATGAAAGTACGTATGTATGTAAGTATGTAAGTAAATATGAACGTATGTACCTTCGGGTGCATACCTAAGTATGTGGATGTATTGTATGTCGTCTGATTAACTAGAACTCACTCAGCGTAGCTGACTTTTAGTATGCACGCATGTTAACAGATTGAGACAGCTGGTTTGAGCAGGACACATGGCAAGATTGAAGAGGCTGGTATCTGAAGATTTGTCATGATGGTTCGATATTATGTTTTATTTATGTTTTAAAAAGACAAGTTATGAATATTTGTAATGAATGGTTGACTATTAATATTATTCCGCGAAACTTTTAATTAACTCTGATATTCAGAACTGTGTTTATGAGTAAATCCAACGTCCAAAGTAGGGCACTGTTAACGGGGCCTTACAGGATTAATTAAGGGGTTTTGAATAAGATTGTTGAATCAAAAGATGTTATGGAATTACTTAATTGAAAATAAGATAGGTTACATGCTAGAATTACTAGTTGGAACTTGAAGATTAACAAAGATTGTTAAAGTTATTAAATAGCGAAACTTTAATTTAAGAAAAGTTGAAACTTGGATTTTGATGGGAATACTTGTAATGAATGTAATCAACATGTGATTAATAACAACTTTAAAGTAAGATAGGGTGTATTATTAGAAACATGGATTAGTTAACACATTGGTCAAAATGGACAACAACTTACTAGATATTGAAACTTTGTTGAATGGTAAATTGAAAGAACAAAATTGGAATAAAACACTTACGATGCATCAAACCCTATCAAACTAATTGAATGAATTAAACATAGAATTGTACTCAATCAAAGTGGAAGAGTAGAATCAATTAGAATTATAAAATAGTAAAAGTTACTAAAATAGGAAACTTTGTTAGAACAACACTTAGAAAATTCATAAAATTCATAATCTTGTGATTTGAATGATTTATTAGAGATTGATGAAGATAAGAGTGATATAAAAGTGATTGATAATAAAGAATAGAATCTTCTAAAAGTTCATATTTAACTTTGTTGAAAAGAAACATACTTGAATCATAATATAAAGATTCATCCAAAATGGAATAAGAATCTTTATTTAAAAGTAAGAATTTGACATGTTATGAACTTATAAATAGTTTAAAGATCTGAACTATTAAAGTATTTAATATTATTTGCACATATAAAAATAACAAGTTTAATTAGTAACATTGTTAATGAACTTAGAATATGAGCTAGAAACTCAAAACTCGATTAAACGTGTCTTACGCAATTATATGATCAAAACTGGAATTTATGGTGAATTATGTGTTATTATATGTGGGATTAGTCCATAAGTGGATTCATGTGGACTTGTTCAACTTATTTGACTTGTCGGTAACGTTAACGGTCGAAAATCGGCTTTTTAAACAAAACAGACACAACTCTTAGGGACTGTTTTAGAACAACCCCTAAAGATATAAAATACTCATATATAACATAAGTTTATATTTGGGAAAAGGACAAGATGATAAAACTTAGTCCTTAACGGTTCGTGTCGCGAAACCAACACGAAAACGTTAAAAAGTTGTTATTTTAAGAAAATATTAACAAAAATGAAAATAATATATTTTCACAATTTAACATATAAAACTTTATTAATATATATGTAACAAGTCCTTTACATAATTTATAAGGTATATTTTTAACGAAAAACCAAAATGGTCCATTTTGAACATAAAACTGACAAAACCGATAAAACTATGAAACCGACAAGAAATATGAAAAATAAAAGAGTAATATCTTCTTTAAACTCTCTAGCAACTGAAACTTAAAATATATTATTATATATTTTAATTGTTTATTAATTGATTTAGTTAATTAAATAAGAATTAAAGGAAAACCGAACTATGTGTACTTGTTTAATTTCTTATGTGGACGCTAGATTAGGATTAATAAACTAAAAAGGGTTTTATATAAAAACTAAAATCAAGTTTTTATTAACAAAACATGTACTAATATAGGAAACAGTATTTTGGAACGAAAAGCTACAAACTGTGAGTTTCTATATCAACCCCCCTCCCCCCTCGTTTTTAACTGGAATTGTGTTAATCGATATTTATTTGTATTGGAGGAAAAGCATATTCTTCATTTCATATGGCATTCATTTCATATTGTAAAGACATTTTATTTTACAAACTGTGTCTAATGCGGGATGAATGTAATTGGCTAAATAAATGTTAACCGTATTAGCAAGGCACATAAATATTGTTAGATCTATCGGGATGACTCCCTCACTTCCAATCGCGTTGGGTTAAAAGTGGATATATTTTGAGTTTGATATGCTTCAGGTTATCAACTATGATAGTCATATGTAATGTTATATTCTTTGCTCGTCTACAACATCACATTTTGTTTAAGAAGTAAAATGCCTATTATTTTTGGTGATGTAATGACGGTAGATGTGACACCCGGTAAATTCCCAATCCCTTAAACCAAGTAATCAACCTAAATATTAGGTAATTATGTTATATGCGCCTTGCGCGAGCGCGCCATATTAGAAACAGCGCGTGCATTTGTTATGTGCGCCCTGCGCAAGCGCGCCATGTTAGAATCAGCGCGTGCATTTGTTATGTGCGCCCTGCGCGAGCGCGCCATGTTAAGAACCAGCGTGGGCATATGTTATATGCGCCATGCGCGAATGTTTTGGCTTTATGTTTTCATGTACCTTAACGTTATGTTGTCTAATGGGTTGACCATCCCGCATGATGCTAAGGCGGGTGCATCCTAAATCGTTTATGCGCGTGCGGAAGGGAACTAACCTCCCCGCATGGCGGGAACATTGAGAGCTAGTTTGTCTGAAGCTCCAAGATGGAATTGACTTCAACATAACTGATCACTATGTTGAAATACCAAGACCACCTGGAGAATCTACAAATGAAACTCAATGTCCCTAACTGCGAGAAGGTTACGTGCCTACCCGCAGCAAAGAAATGTCCTTCACGCAGAAAGCTATGCGCACAAAGTGATACGCACAGAACACTCAGTCTATTCTCCAGACGTAAGGAGATTACTCCCGCCCAAAAGGAAACAGTAGCGTGTTTCAGAGATTTTCCACTTTTTACTGTACACTGACAAAAGTACCTGAAAAAGCACACTGTAACATGAAAAGTCAACTGTCAGCCACCCTATTCTCACCAACCCCAGACCTGCATGTCCTGACCAAATCAAATCAAAATCTTTTATCCACTACTCCACTTTTAAATAAATAATAATAATTTCCATACTTTATCATCATTACACCTAGATATGAAAAGATTACAATCCCTTAAAGCAAGGGATTGTGTTCCCTTGAGTTTGCCTATAAATATGTAACCTAAATTATCACCCAAGCACACTTCAAACTTCTCTCTTAAGAACTGCAAACTTGCAATTAACATCTCCCAAGCCTCCGTTATTTTCAATTCCGTTCCAGTTACTAGACCTTCAATTCAAAGGCCAACACCAAGAAAACCCGAATCTCGATTAATCCCTTAACAAGAACCTCAGGTGAGTCTCACAGCCCCTATTCTCGCTGTTTTCACTGTTTTTAAACTGTTTTCGGGGCGAGGGACACGTACTTAAATAATGTTTTATCATGGTATACTTTCAAGCTATGCAAGCGATTATGTGTTTAAATTATATTTCATGATGAGCAATGCGAACGGTTATCTAAGGTTTTCGATGTATGTGCGCTAGAACTCGAGTAAGTGATCACTTTACCATTGGAACTCTAAGGGTAGGGACTGCTGGTTTGATCCGCCCACTCGTA
This sequence comes from Bidens hawaiensis, assembly GCF_021521415.1. Lineage (NCBI taxonomy): Eukaryota > Viridiplantae > Streptophyta > Magnoliopsida > Asterales > Asteraceae > Bidens > Bidens hawaiensis. The sequence goes on from NW_027492069.1 coordinate 544,096, forward strand.
GGGGTCGCACCTCTTACACAGACGAGTGCCTAGTATGGTCATGGGGCAGTACTATGGGTTTGAGCCCGCTCGTAGAGGTCGCTCCTCTTACGCAGACAAGAGCCTTGTTTTCCGGCACAACGTCTGCGCGTAACCCGCGGGACGGTATTATTCGCTCGTAGTGGCAGCGCCACTTACACAGACGAGCACGATTTTTCAGAAGTGTCCGCGCGTAACCTGCGGGACAGTATTACTTGTTTCGCTCGTAGTGGCAGCGCCACTTACACAGACGAGCACAGTTCCCAGAAATGTTCGCGCGTAACCCGCGGAACGATTTTATCAGAATATGTTGATAGAACTATGTTTTACCAAGCATGTGTTTTAATGATGCTATCAGAATTATGTTTCAGAATGATTTTTATCAAGATTATGATGCAATACGATTTATCAAGTTACTAAAACTTGTGAACTCACTCAGTTTATACTGATTCAAATGTTTTACGTGTCTTTCAGGAGATAACTAAGTAGCGCATGGAGTCACACTTAGAGCACCTCACGCTGAACATCTAAAACTAGCTTTTTGGAAGATTTTAGTTCTATCCCTTCGATGCGCGTGGTTGTTCCCGCTGCGCAAGGGGATATGGCGTGGAAATCTTCAACAGTTTTTATACTTGGATGTTTTCATGAAATTTTTAAACAATGTAATGTATTTGTATTAAACATTTCATGCGCAATGAAAATCTTACTTTGAATGTTTGCAATGGCCCGTGCTTAATTATCAATCCCCACTCGCGCGCGCCCGGCTGTTTCCGCCGCTCAGGGCCGGGTGTGACAGATTGGTACCAGAGCACTGGTTATAGCGAACTAGGAAAAGAAGTTTTAACCTAGACTATAACCGTTGGGGAATCGCATGAAATATTTTTTTTTTTTTTTTTTTTTTTTTTTTTTTTCAAAGAAAATATTTTCAAAAGAAACTATACACACACTTAGGAACACGGGTCACACAGTGTCTAGTGAATAAAGATAAAGAACATTATGTGCTCAGAGTACATGCGCTAAGTTTAATATATTTTCACTCTTTTAAAGCGAGAATGCCTCCAACCAGAGCCAAGGGAATTACCATGACACCCGAGGAACTCGCGGAAATAATCGCGCAGGCGATTGCGACACATGAGGCCAGCAAGGCCGAATCAAGTCAGGGTCGTCAGAACGAGACCCCAGAACCCGATTCAGGAGCCTTGGACAAAGGGTGCTCCTATAAGACATTTATGGCCTGTAGGCCTTGGCCATTCAAGGGTACCGAAGGGGCCATTGGGCTCTACAACTGGATTGACAAGATGGAGACAGTTCTCTCCATTAGCAGATGTAGTGAGAACCAGAAGGTTCTTTACGCGACATGCATGTTCCAAGAAGCAGCTTCGTCTTGGTGGAAACTTCAAGTGAAGACTTTGGGGCGAGAAGTTGCTCTTCACAAGACCTGGGAAGAACTGAAGGAAATGATGATGAGAAAGTTCTGCTCTCGCGCAGAAATCCAGAGTCTGCAGCAGGAATTCTGGAACCACACCATGGTAGGAACGGATATCGACGCCTACAACAACCGGTTCAACGAGCTTTGCCAGTTGGTGCCAGACATGGCAAACACGGAGGAAAAGAAGATCGAGAGGTATATCTTTGGGTTACCTCCTGTTGTTAGGGTTCCGCTCAACGCCGCAGCGCCTCCAACCTTTGATGAGGCGGTAGCGCGGGCCATCACCCTTACAAGGGATACGGTCCGTGCGGGTATGTTGACTACGCGCGGAAACGAGCAGCGAACCTCTGACTCCAAGAGGAAATGGAACTCTCACCACCGAGGGTCCGACTCCAAGCAGCCACCGTTCAAGAAGCAGGAAAGCGCAAGGGTTTACGCGATCCAAGCCGCGGAGCCATCAAGGAAAGGATACAGCGGGCCTTACCCATGGTGCAACAAATTCAAGTTTCACCACGAGGGTGAATGCGCGAGCGTCACGTGCGCCAAATGTAACAGGCCAGGGCACAAGACGGTGAATTGCCGTGCTAAAGAAGCTGGAGCCAGTGACAACTGCTACGCATGCGGAAAGCTAGGGCATTTCAGTCGGGATTGCCCGCAAAGGGGAAACCAAGCTCGCGGGAGAGCTTTTGTGATCGGCGCGGGTGAAGCTAAAGAAGAGCCGAATGTGGTAACCGGTACGTTTTTGCTTAACGGCCATTTTGCATCTGTCTTATTTGATACTGGCGCTGACCTAAGTTTTATATCTGCTGAGTTTAAAAACTCCCTAGGCCTAGCAACCAGTAGGCTAGACACGCCTTATACTATAGAACTAGCCAATGGTAGGCAATTATGCGCGAACGAAAGAACTGAACAATGTGTTATAGTCATGGGAGGTCACGGGTTCAATATTAACTTGTTACCAATAGACTTGGGAAGTTTTGACATCGTGGTAGGTATGGATTGGTTAGTCGAGAACCGCGCGGAAGTTATTTGCCATGAGAAGCAGGTTCGGGTCCCACTGTTGAACGGAGAAACCTTGGTGATTCAAGGGGAAAGAAGGGGAGTTGCGACGAAACTAATTTCGTGCCTAAAGGCGCGTAAGTGCCTAAGGAAAGGGTGCTACGCCTTCCTGGCGCATGTCGTAGAGAAGAAAGGAGATGAGCGAAGAATTGAAGACTTACCAGTAGTGCGCGAATTTCCAGAAGTTTTTCCTGAAGATTTGCCCGGATTGCCGCAGCCGCGACAAGTAGAATTTCGTATTGATTTAGTCCCAGGAGCTGCGCCAGTAGCTCGAGCGCCTTATCGATTAGCTCCATCTGAGATGCAAGAGCTATCCAATCAGTTACAGGAACTATTGGATAAGGGTTTCATACGCCCAAGCTTTTCACCTTGGGGAGCTCCAGTACTGTTTGTTAAGAAGAAGGATGGTTCGTTCAGAATGTGTATTGACTACAGGGAGCTGAATAAGCTGACAGTCAAAAATCGGTACCCCTTACCGAGGATTGACGACTTATTTGACCAGTTGCAAGGATCCAGTTATTATTCGAAGATAGATCTACGGTCCGGATACCACCAACTTAGGGTCCATGAGGAAGATGTGCCGAAAACAGCCTTCCGAACTAGATACGGCCATTATGAGTTCTTAGTGATGCCTTTCGGGCTAACTAATGCGCCGGCTGTATTCATGGATCTGATGAACCGCGTGTGCAAACCATACTTGGACAAGTTTGTGATTGTGTTTATAGATGATATTCTGATTTACTCTCGGACCAAGGCCGAGCATGAGCAACACCTGAGATTGATTTTGGAATTGTTGAGGAAAGAAAAGTTGTATGCGAAGTTTTCCAAATGTGAGTTTTGGCTTAGAGAAGTTCATTTTCTCGGTCACGTTGTAAACGAGAAAGGAATACACGTTGATCTTTCCAAAGTCAAGGCCATCGAAAACTGGGAAGCGCCAAAAACCCCAACTGAGGTGAGGCAATTCCTAGGACTAGCTGGCTACTATCGACGCTTCATTGAGAACTTCTCCAAGATAGCTCTACCACTGACCGCGCTAACTCAGAAAGACAAGAAGTTTGTTTGGGGCGAAAATCAGGAAACAGCATTTCAAATGTTGAAACAGAAGTTATGTAGTGCGCCAATTTTGTCTCTGCCCGAGGGGACGGATGACATCGTCGTTTACTGCGACGCTTCACATCAGGGACTTGGATGTGTCCTTATGCAGCGAGACAAAGTCATAGCGTATGCCTCGCGCCAACTCAAGACCAATGAAAAGAACTACACAACGCATGATCTGGAACTTGGAGCGGTTGTCTTCGCGCTAAAGATTTGGCGCCATTACCTCTATGGTACAAAGTGTATAATTTTTACGGATCACAAGAGCCTTCAACATATATTTGATCAAAAGGATTTAAACATGAGGCAACGAAGATGGGTGGAGTTGTTGAATGATTATGATTGTGAAATTAAGTACCACCCTGGAAAGGCGAATGTGGTGGCAGACGCGCTAAGTAGGAAGGAGCGAATAAAAACGCTGCGAGTCAAGGCTCTAAGGTTGACCATTCACGCAGATCTCTCTACCCGCATCCGAGACGCTCAGCAAGAAGCCTTGAAACCAGAGTTTGCTAAAAACGAATCCCTTGGGGGTATGATTAAGAGTTTAGAACTTAAAGAGAACGGCAATTTTTATTTCGCTAACCGCATATGGGTCCCTCTCAAGGGAGGATTGCGCGAGCAAGTATTAAACGAAGCTCACAAGACACGGTATTCCGTACATCCTGGCGCAGACAAGATGTACCATGATGTTAAAGCGCTGTATTGGTGGCCCAATCTTAAAGGCGCCATCGCGACGTATGTCAGTAAGTGCCTGACGTGTTCAAAAGTAAAGGCTGAATATCAGAAGCCGTCGGGGTTACTTCAGCAGCCAGAAATTCCCATGTGGAAGTGGGAACAAATCTCTATGGACTTCATCACCAAACTGCCAAGGACACCTGGGGGTTATGACACGATCTGGGTTATTGTAGATCGGCTAACTAAGTCAGCGCACTTCCTGCCGATCAAGGAAACCGATAAGATGGAAAAGTTAGCCAGATTGTATATTCGAGAAGTAGTTTCAAAACATGGAGTCCCAGTGTCCATCATTTCTGATAGAGATAGTCGGTTCACATCAAGGTTTTGGAGATCGTTACAAGGAGCTCTAGGTACTCGCCTTGATATGAGTACAGCTTATCATCCTCAAACGGATGGGCAAAGCGAGCGAACAATCCAGACATTGGAAGATATGCTGCGCGCGTGCGCAATCGATTTCGGTGGTAGCTGGGATACTCATCTCCCATTGGTTGAATTTTCTTACAACAACAGTTATCACACAAGCCTCAAGGCTGCGCCGTTTGAAGCTTTGTATGGGCGCAAGTGTAGATCCCCACTGTGCTGGGCTGAAGTGGGTGACAAGCAAATGACTGGTCCAGAATTGATCCAAGAAACAACAGACAAGATTTTTCAGATACGGGATCGCCTTAAGACAGCGCGCGACAGACCGAAGAGCTACGCAGATGTGCGAAGGAAACCGTTGGAGTTTCAAGTAGGGGATAGAGTACTTTTGAAAGTCTCTCCATGGAAAGGAGTCCCCCGTTTCGGCAAGCGAGGAAAGTTGAATCCGCGCTACATTGGACCATTTGAGATCCTGGAAAGGATCGGTCCGGTTGCTTATAAACTCCGTTTACCCGCCGAACTCAGTGGAGTTCATGATACGTTTCATGTGTCCAACCTCAAAAAGTGCTTATCTGACGAAACGTTGATTTTGCCGTTGGAAGAGATTCACATCGACAAACAGCTGCACTTCGTAGAAGAACCTATAGCAGTAACCGATTGGAAAGAACAAAAGTTACGCAGAAGCAGAATCAAGTTAGTAAAGGTTCAATGGAACTCGAGGCGTGGGCCTGAATTCACTTGGGAAAGAGAAGACCAGATGCGCATGAAATACCCACACCTCTTTCAGAGCATGGCTTCTGCCAGCAACGTCTCCTAAATTTCGGGACGAAATTCTCTTAACAGGGGGAGAATGTGACACCCGGTAAATTCCCAATCCCTTAAACCAAGTAATCAACCTAAATATTAGGTAATTATGTTATATGCGCCTTGCGCGAGCGCGCCATATTAGAAACAGCGCGTGCATTTGTTATGTGCGCCCTGCGCAAGCGCGCCATGTTAGAATCAGCGCGTGCATTTGTTATGTGCGCCCTGCGCGAGCGCGCCATGTTAAGAACCAGCGTGGGCATATGTTATATGCGCCATGCGCGAATGTTTTGGCTTTATGTTTTCATGTACCTTAACGTTATGTTGTCTAATGGGTTGACCATCCCGCATGATGCTAAGGCGGGTGCATCCTAAATCGTTTATGCGCGTGCGGAAGGGAACTAACCTCCCCGCATGGCGGGAAAATTGAGAGCTAGTTTGTCTGAAGCTCCAAGATGGAATTGACTTCAACATAACTGATCACTATGTTGAAATACCAAGACCACCTGGAGAATCTACAAATGAAACTCAATGTCCCTAACTGCGAGAAGGTTACGTGCCTACCCGCAGCAAAGAAATGTCCTTCACGCAGAAAGCTATGCGCACAAAGTGATACGCACAGAACACTCAGTCTATTCTCCAGACGTAAGGAGATTACTCCCGCCCAAAAGGAAACAGTAGCGTGTTTCAGAGATTTTCCACTTTTTACTGTACACTGACAAAAGTACCTGAAAAAGCACACTGTAACATGAAAAGTCAACTGTCAGCCACCCTATTCTCACCAACCCCAGACCTGCATGTCCTGACCAAATCAAATCAAAATCTTTTATCCACTACTCCACTTTTAAATAAATAATAATAATTTCCATACTTTATCATCATTACACCTAGATATGAAAAGATTACAATCCCCTAAAGCAAGGGATTGTGTTCCCTTGAGTTTGCCTATAAATATGTAACCTAAATTATCACCCAAGCACACTTCAAACTTCTCTCTTAAGAACTGCAAACTTGCACTAAACATCTCCCAAGCCTCCGTTATTTTCAATTCCGTTCCAGTTACTAGACCTTCAATTCAAAGGCCAACACCAAGAAAACCCGAATCTCGATTAATCCCTTAACAAGAACCTCAGGTGAGTCTCACAGCCCCTATTCTCGCTGTTTTCACTGTTTTTAAACTGTTTTCGGGGCGAGGGACACGTACTTAAATAATGTTTTATCATGGTATACTTTCAAGCTATGCAAGCGATTATGTGTTTAAATTATATTTCATGATGAGCAATGCGAACGGTTATCTAAGGTTTTCGATGTATGTGCGCTAGAACTCGAGTAAGTGATCACTTTACCATTGGAACTCTAAGGGTAGGGACTGCTGGTTTGATCCGCCCACTCGTAGGGGTCGCACCTCTTACACAGACGAGTGCCTAGTATGGTCATGGGGCAGTACTATGGGTTTGAGCCCGCTCGTAGAGGTCGCTCCTCTTACGCAGACGAGCGCCTTGTTTTCCGGCACAACGTCTGCGCGTAACCCGCGGGACGGTATTATTCACTCGTAGTGGCAGCGCCACTTACACAGACGAGCACGATTTTTCAGAAGTGTCCGCGCGTAACCAGCGGGACAGTATTACTTGTTTCGCTCGTAGTGGCAGCGCCACTTACACAGACGAGCACAGTTCCCAGAAATGTTCGCGCGTAACCCGCGGAACGATTTTATCAGAATATGTTGATAGAACTATGTTTTACCAAGCATGTGTTTTAATGATGCTATCAGAATTATGTTTCAGAATGATTTTTATCAAGATTATGATGCAATACGATTTATCAAGTTACTAAAACTTGTGAACTCACTCAGTTTATACTGATTCAAATGTTTTACGTGTCTTTCAGGAGATAACTAAGTAGCGCATGGAGTCACACTTAGAGCACCTCACGCTGAACATCTAAAACTAGCTTTTTGGAAGATTTTAGTTCTATCCCTTCGATGCGCGTGGTTGTTCCCGCTGCGCAAGGGGATATGGCGTGGAAATCTTCAACAGTTTTTATACTTGGATGTTTTCATGAAATTTTTAAACAATGTAATGTATTTGTATTAAACATTTCATGCGCAATGAAAATCTTACTTTGAATGTTTGCAATGGCCCGTGCTTAATTATCAATCCCCACTCGCGCGCGCCCGGCTGTTTCCGCCGCTCAGGGCCGGGTGTGACAGTAGATCATTACACACGGATTGGTGTTATAACGGTGGTAAGCCATTATACACGAGATGTTTTACATATAATTCGGGGTGTAGTGACGCTTACACACGAATTGATATTGGATATAATGACAATAGATCATGATATGAATGTTGTTTTCGATTCATATATATATATATATATATATATATATATATATATATATATATATATATATGGACTATATTATTATAAAGGGAAACTCACCAACACATTGTGTTGGCCGATATTTTAATATGCTTTTCAGGTAAGTGAAGGTTTCAAGAAGGCATGGAAATGAGGGTGATGCGTGTTTGAATAATGATAAGATTTTAGTACCCCGTGCAATGGCACGTGAATGAAACTCTGATAATGTAAAATTTATATATTTTCTGTAATAAAAGTTAAGTCTTTTATTAATTGTTCTGTTGTTATTGGCTATCGGCATCTTTCGTAACCCGAACGAATTAAGTTAAGTCTTCCGCTGTTTGAAGTTGAGATTTTCAGGGTCTGACAGCAACCAGAGAGCTTTTAAAAGTTTCGTTTATATATATTTAAGATTAAGATTAGGATAAATTCCATTATCTAAGTGGTAGATTGGTAAAAGAGTTTTATCTTTTTGTCTTCGAAATCGGTTTAATTTTTTTTAGTTATATAAAGTTGTAAGATGATGTATTCTTTATTTTTCATTAATCCATTAATCAAGACAACCTGAATGGGATTGTGAGACTTTCTAATATATTCCTCATTAATTGCCTTATAGTTGGTATGTGGTTTGAGCCATAGGTTATTGACTTATCTAACTATCTATATAAATCTGTATCATAAAATGCTAGTGTCGTTTTTAAGTTGTTTATTTCATTTTTAAAGGCCACTAAATTGTTTGATTTATAAATGGCGGCTTCTCATGCATTTGATCCGAATTCGCGGATATGTGTCTCATCAAACCCGGATAGTCTTTAAATGGGTTATAACATCTTATCTATTTATAAATTATTTCATAAGCAAACAATAAATTTACGGGTCATGGGTCTCACCAAACCCGGATAACCCTTAAACGGGTTATAACATCTCATTTATTTGTGAGATACCCCTTAACTATCAAAGAATAATTTTCATGTGTTATATATCTTACCAAACTCTAATAGCCCTCAAATGGGTTATAAGATCTTATTTATTCACACTTTCATTATCAACCCCTAATTTAATTTATTTGCTTTACAGGTTCTTCGTTGCTGGTCTATCATCTCCGTCTTCGGTTAACTTTCGATACTACCCACCATCGTCAACTACATCAACACCTCTTTTTTTCAATAGACAAATATTCGTGTTCATGTTTGTACATTTAAAAAAGTCAACATGCTCGTGCTCGTTTATGTTTGTTCGTTAAAAATCTAAAAAACCTAAAAATCTCAACTGATAAAACCCAAACGTTAAAAAAATATAATAACAAACTAATATATATGTATTAAATTAAAACAAAACAACATTAAAAATAAAATAAATCATTATAAAATAGAAAACGATTAAAAACAAAACTTTAAATAAACTCCTGTAATACGGGAGGATCAAACTAGTTTCTTACATATTTGTGTACGCTTCGTATAGACTAGGGGTGTGCAGATTTAGGTCTAAACCCGAACCGACCCTACACGTCCATGCTTTTTTTTCGGTCCTGATATGTTCAGATGCTCGGTCTCGGGTCGGGTTCGGGTCCAGAACCAGTGAAAACCCGTCTAGCCGACAAAGTCCGATAGTAGAAAATCGAATCTTGGATGTGCGTGGTGTTGGTGAGGATTTGCTCTGTGAGTTCATACTTGCATCTTGTAGGGATGATATAAGTGACAGAGATGCAAAATCACAAGCTTCCAACTATCAGTGTCGTTCCATTCATAACCACGAGAGAAGTGCATTAGTCCATGGACGAAGGAGAATCATAATTTTTTGTTTTGAAAGAGACATCGAGTGAAGGAAAAGTCATATTAATATTACAGTAAATATTAATTAAGAAAAAGAATGCTGGCAGACTTTGAGAACCAAAAGTAATAAAATACATATATGTTTTTGTTTTAAAAGATGGTGTCAGTTAAATTAGGTCATAACGTAAATAGACTTCTACCTATATATATTAAAATTTGTTGATTTATTATCTCATAAAAAATATAGAATATATAAGGCTTCTTCACTCACTTAAATTTTTATCATCCCACCGTCTCTCCTCCTCCTCACTTCCTTATCTCCATAAACAATTATATACACGGTTTCGGTCATTTTCTATCTATCCGGAGCACCGAAACCGATGGTACCCGAACCCGAAGTAAGTCAAACAGGTCAGAGTTCGGTTCTTATATATAGGATTTTCGGGTTTCGGTCCGGGTCGGGTATTTTTCCGGTTCAGGTCGGTCCAACCCAGATGCACATCCCTAGTATAGACTTATTATAACTGACCATACGTAGTAAGTTTTCCTTATGTAAAACAATGATTAAGTTTTCCTGATGTAAAACAATGACTCTAAACGTCAACTTCACACTCACCTCGCAAAGCGCGGGTAAACATCCTAAATTGTTTTATAATCAATTGTCACATTCAATTCATAACTTTCATTGTACCTGTAAATTAAATTTCATGTCAAAAACACCATATACAAATTTAAGTACACACATTTGATTGATTCAATGGTATCTAGTAGTATAAGTAGTATAATTGATTCTATTGGGTCCTTTTAATTTCTAATATTAATCGGATATTAATAATAATACCGAAAACCATTCCATTAAATATGATTTATTACTATGAAGTATGAACCACTTTATTATGTCAATATTCCATTCTACGATTATTTATTTTACATGCAACTTCCAAGGCTCACGTACTTTCGAGACACGACTATTAACTCAAAAGGTGCACATATTTCTAGGGGCATTTAGGTTTATTTCCATGAGTCAGCATGTCAGTGTAGCATCTCCCACACCACTTCTCTGTTGCCATGAGTGCCAGGTGGCACACACTTACACCTTTGGCAGCACGTGCCACATGCTCTTGCGCACACGTTTGGCCTTGAATGCTTCCCGCATCTTATTGCGCATAGTCCCCCACAGTCTGCATATTACAAAATATGCACCTTTATAAAACTTACTCTACATATTTCAACCCTAAACAATTTGAAAACCTGCATAAATGTACCTACGAACGCCATTAACCTTCGGTGTGGTCCTTTCACCACCTACAAAACGATACATATATTCGTAAAACTTAACAACTTCAGTAGCAAATATTTATACTTGATTTTCACTTGAGATTTATAGTTGATCTTTGAAGAGGTATGTACCCGCCTCAACACCGAGCGAGGCGGGTCAACCCACAAGATATAGACAAGAGGCTTGAAATCAAGATATTATGAAGGCACAAAGCCAAAACCTATGCGCATGGCGCATATCACATATGCTCACGCATATCACATATGCTCATGCATCACATGCTCAGGCATCACATATGCTCACGCATCACATATGCTCAGGCATCACATATGCTCACGCGTATCACATGCTCACGCACCATATATGCTCACGCATATCACATCTGCGCGTGGCGCATCCGCGCGTGGCGCATATCACATGCTTGTGCATATCACATCTGCGCGTGAGAATAAAGAGAAGACCTCGCGCATCCTCAGGATAGGCGCATATCACACATGCACATAATCAACCTCGTCCTTATCTAAATCAGGATTAGGGCAACCTTGATTGTGCACGTCAGACAACCTTCCAGAAGGTATCTTTTTAAGGAATAAGAATATGCTGATGTTGACAGCTGCCAATGAAAGGTGGACAACTCAGCAAAACCCATGTGCTACCACGTGATTGCACATGGGTCAGAGAATAATCAATGAAAAAGCACCAGGTGTCCCAAGGACACGTGGCGCAAAGCAATTGGAGGAGGCCAAAAAGACCCTAATTGGGTCTGAGCCCAATCATTGGAAACCCTAGCACTATAAATACCACATCAACTCCACAAGGAGAGGTATGCCCTATTACACAGTATTAAGCTATATTAAGCAATACACTCCAATTTTCTTACTCTCAGATTATTATCTTCTCCTACAAACTCTTATTCTCACACCGGAGGGTTACCCCAAAGAGGACCCCTCTGTCCCTTTCTGAGGGGTAAGTTTACGGTGCTGTTCATTTTGTAGGTGGAAGAATCCAGATCCCAGAGAATCATCGGTGAAATAGCATAATCACACCCGAGGAAAGTAGATCGTCTACCAGTGAGTCGATCCACGTTTCTTCATTGGCGCCATCACCTGTTACAACGGCAACAAAATCTCATCAGATCTCTAAAAAAAAAAAATTTTTCACCATGGTTTCTGGTGTTCGTAACGTCGATCAAGTTCTGGAGGATATTGAGCGTGAGGATGTTAATGAGGGACAGCAGTTTCTGAGGGTGCCGCGTGATTCTACGCGCACCACCAGTAGCCATCCCTTCATCACAACTCCTCATGGCCAGACTGAAACTCCTCCAGACGATCTCATGTTCCAAAATCTTACCGGCGCGAAACAAAAAGGCCCAATGGGTCCAGAAGATGAAACCAATGACCCTAAAGAATGGCTCATAAACGAGCAACGACATCTAATGGACAAGTACAATGAGATGGTCAAACACAAAAGGTTAGCCGACTTAACACAAAGGCTAGCGTTTGACACGCAAACCATTCAAGGAACAAAAAGGGCGCGCGCGCCGGAAGAGGGTCACTCTGTTCACACTGAACACGCTGTGTTTAGTGATGAAGAAGTGCACAGCATGAGGAAGACGCGAGATACTCATGCAGGAGGCTCACAGCTCCGCGCGCACGTGAACACGGCGCCTGGAGCCAAAGCCGATCTGGATCTGTACACACCATACAGCCCACCAGTGAGAGGGCAAGTGGACGTAACTACACCTTACAGGCCAGCCCTCTTGGTGAAACATTCAAAATTCACTGAGCGCATCGCGAAGGCCCCCATTCAGCACAAAACCAAGATGCCAAGTGGTTTGGGCAAATATGACGGCACAACAGATCCAAACGATTTCTTACAAGGTTTTTACAACACTGGAAACCTAGAAAGCTGGACGATGCCAACATGGTGTCACATGTTTGCTCGCTGCCTCACGGGCGCGGCGCGTGTCTGGTTTGAAAGCTTGCCGACTGGGCAAATCGATGGGTTCGAGGAACTATTGGAAAAGTTCCAAGCTCACTTTGTACAACAACGCAGACACACGCGCGACCCTGATGACATCATGCACTGCGTGCGCAGGAATGATGAAACGATTGAAGACTACATAACTCGTTTCAATCAGGAGTCTCTGGCAATCGGAGGTATCACTGAGCAACTATTGCGCGTGGCCTTTATACAAGGCGCGCGCAGTGATCAACTCCGTCGAGCTCTCGTAAGCAGAGATGGCATGCCAACCACTTGGGCCAAGCTAATGGAAGCATCGCGAGTCTTCGCGAGAAATGAAAAACAAATTGCCCAAGATAGAGCGAGAGAAAGAGGGCATCAAGCAGAGGCACCGCGCAGCAACGAAAGAAGGGGCAAACAGAACACTGTATGGTCCAGGTTGCAACCAACCAGTTTTTCTCCCGCAGAAAAGCAGGCGCAACCAAGCTCACCTCAGCCCCAAAAAGACATTCGTAATCGCGGAGAAGGTGATAAGAGGGAAGGCCTTAGAGATCCTAACAGACCTCTGCCAAGAATATGGACTCCCCTCACTAAAACGCCTTCACAAGTGTTGAGCACTGAGAATGTCCAATTCAAAAGCCCCAAGCCACTACACTACAAGGGACCATCAAACAGTGGCAAGTACTGTGAGTTTCACAAATCCACAGGACACAACACTGATGCATGCCACCACTTGAAGGATGCAATTGAAAAAGAAGTGAAATCAGGCAAGCTGGCTCACCTGGTGAAAAACCCAAGACCAGAAAATGAACAACCAGAAGGAGCCTCTGCCAGCAAAAAGTTCAAAAGAATCTGTGTAGCCGAGGGAGGAAGGCAAGGGCAACGATCGAGAAAGAGAAACGCGCAAATCCAAGGAGATTGGCGCGAGCAACAAGTAATCTTCCCAAGAATCAGGGGAGGCCCTTCTATCAGCAGTCCTCTTGTCATCACTACACACATTGCTCATTATGAAGTGTCAAAAGTCCTGGTGGACACTGGCAGCAAATCAGACATCATGTATGAGCAATGTTTCAGAAAACTGGATCCGGCAGACCAAGCAAGGCTTGAAATTGTGAATGCACCAATCTCTGGTGTTTCAAATGAAATCATTCATCCCCTAGGTCAAATACAATTTGAGCTAACCATAGGGGATGAGAAACACAAGCGAGCCGAAGTTGTCAACTTCTTGGTCTTGCCCACCACTTCATGCCACAATATGATCTTGGGTAGGGGAACGATTGCCCAATTCAACGCCATACCGTCGCCAGCGCACGGCGCATTGGGGTTCCCAACACCAACAGGTGTAACTTTTGTATACTGAGATCATTTGTGTGCTGTGACAAGTACTCCGCGGGAAGGGAGAATGAAACTTCCAATGGCAGACAACGCGCCAGAGGAATGGATTCTCAACCCAAAATTCCCGGAGCAAACAATCACAATTGGCGCTACGATATCAGACGACACGAGGTCGAGAATGAAAAGATTGCTCACAGCATATATGTCGGTCTTCGCGTGGCAACACTCTGATATGACTGGGGTTCCGCGAGACCTGGCGCAACATTCTCTCAACACGTTCAAGTCTGTAGAGCCAATTGCTCAAAAGAAGAGAGTCATGGGGGATGAGAAGGCGAAGGCCATGAATGAGCAGGTTGAGGATCTACTGCGCGCAAACATCATCCGCCCGATACGATACCAGACATAGGTAACCAATCCTGTGATGGTAAAGAAAAGTAACGGGTCGTGGAGGATGTGCATTGACTTCAAGGATCTCAACAAAGCATGCCCAAAAGATTGTTACCCCCTCCCAAACATCGACGCAAAAGTGGACTCCGTGGAGCCATTCAAGCTCAAATGTTTCCTGGATGCCTACAAGGGCTATCACCAGATTCAAATGGCACCACAAGACGAGGACAAGACCGCCTTCAGAACCGACAAGGGTGTTTTTTGTTACACAAAAATGCCCTTTGGTTTGAAGAATGAGGGAGCCACCTACCAAAGACTTATGGATGCCGTTTTCAGCGAACAAATTGGAAGAAACCTAGAAGTCTACGTGGATGATTTGGTGATCAAAAGCAGGGAGGAAAAACAAATGCTCAAAGACATCGAAGAAACCCTTGGGCGCCTAAAGGAAGTTAACATGAAGCTCAATCCGAGCAAATGCACTTTCGGTGTACAAGAAGGAAAATTTCTAGGTGTAATGGTCACCAAGGATGGTTTCAAGGTGAACCCAGAAAAGGTGGAGGCCATCCTTGACATGCCCTCGCCATCCACCATGAAAGAAGTCCAGAAGCTGAATGGTAGATTGGTATCAATCAACAGGTTCCTAGCGAACCATGCAAGCAAATCTACCCCATTTGTCAATACATTGAGAAATTGCTTAAAGAAAAGCCAATTCAAGTGGACTCCTGAGGCCGAGCAGGATTTCAGTGAGATAAAAGAATGTTTGATAAATCTGCCCGCGCTCACAGCTCCACTTCCTGGTGAAACTTTGACATTGTACTTATCAGCAGGAGAGCGCGCCATCGGCGCAGTATTGTTAGTGGATCGCAAGGGAATCCAAACGCCAATATACTATGTGAGTCGGGTGCTGACAGATCCTGAGACGCGCTACTCCATCATGGAAAAGTTAGTTTTATCACTAACACACGCGTCGCGCAAGCTTCATAGATATTTCAATGGTCATCCTATTGAAGTTCTAACGGGTTACAACATCCAGCAAGTCTTGCGGCGCCCCGCGCTCTCAGGAAGGCTGACAAAATGGGCGCTGGAATTAGGAGATCACACTATCGCCTATAAGCCCCGTCCAGCAATAAAGGGACAAGTCTTAGCTGATTTCATCGCAGAAATCCCCGAAGGTAAAATTGAAGAGGCTCAGCGCGAGGTAGACCCTTCGCGAGCCAATGATGAAGAAAATGTTTGGAGATTGTTCACTGACGGAGCTTCAAACAATGAGGGGTCCGGCGCAGGCCTCAAACTGGTGGATCCAGAGAATCATGAATATACTTACGCCATCAGGTTGGACTTCAAGAGCACCAACAATGAGGCTGAGTATGAAGCCCTGCTGGCTGGCCTGCGCATCGCGCACAAATTCGGAGTTAAAAAACTAGAGGCCCATGTTGATTCATACTTGGTAGCAGCACAGGTCAATGGCCTTTATGATGCCAAGGAGAACACCATGCCTCTGTATCTAGAGCAGGCGAAAAAGCTCATCGAGCAATTTGACTGCTTCAGAATCATACATATTCCGCGCAGTGAAAACAAATCTGCCGACGCGCTGAGTAAGATGGCATCAACCAGCTTCGATCACTTTGGCAAAGATGTCAGGGTAGAAGTAATGAGCAACCCGTCGGTGGTAGCGAAGTCTGTCCTTGTAACTCATACAACCCCTTCATCATGGATAACTCCAATAATGGAATTCTTGAAGGAGGGAAAGGTACCGGACAATCGCGCACAGGCGAGGAAGATAAGACACAAGTCGCAGAACTATGAACTGCTTGATGGTACATTATATCGACGCTCATATCTTGGACCGCTCATGAAATGCCTAGATGCTGAGGAAGCAAGCTATGTGATCAGAGAGATACACGAAGGAATCTGTGGAATACATGCTGGCCCGTGCATGGTGGTTGCCAAGGCAATGAGCGCAGGTTACTATTGGCCAGGCATGTACTTGGACGCTTTAAAAGAGATCCAAAAATGCAAAGCATGTCAGAGCTATGCGCCAAACACCATGCGGCCAAAGAACAACTTGATTCCGGTGACCTCCGCATGGCCTTTCCACAAATGGGCAATCGATATTGTGGGTCCCCTACCGCAAGCGCAAGGGCGAGTAAAATTTTTGGTAGTGGCAGTAGACTATTTCACAAAATGGGTCGAAGCCAAGCCACTAGCAAAAATCACAGCCGAGGCGATGAAGCAGTTTATCTGAAGCCACATCATATGCCGTTTTGGCTTGCCCATGGAAATTGTGAGCGACAATGGCAAACAATTCACTGACAAGAAGATATCCAGCTGGCTCAAGGAATTGCGCATCAACCAAATTTTCACTTCAGTATACCACCCTCAGGGGAATGGCCAAGTGGAGCGCGCGAACCAAAGCTTGCTAAATGGGCTGAAGAAAAGGTTGGAGGGAGAATCCCACTCTTGGGTCGACGAGCTACCTAATGTCCTGTGGGCGCACAGGACATTAAGCAAAACCAGCAATGGCGAATCCCCGTTCAGCCTAACCTATGGAACGGAGGCAATGATTCCAGCAGAAATTGGATGCCCATCCCATAGAGTGCTCATGATGAACAAGATCGATAACGAGCGTGAAAGGAGGTTGGATCTCAACTTGCTTGAAGGGCGCAGAGAGGCGGCTATCATCAGTGAAGCCAAATACAAGAAAAAACTGGAAAAATATTACAATCAGCGCGTGAAAGAATGCCACTTCAAGAAGAATGATTTTGTCCTTCGAAACAATGAAGCTAGCCGCGCGATACCCCCGGGAAAGATGTCCCCCAATTGGGAGGGACCTTATCAAGTCCCGGAAGAATTGGGAAAAGGCGCATACGCTTTAAAAGATTTGAATGGAAAGAAGATCCCGCGCGCATGGAACGCGGCACAGCTTAGAAAATGTTTCATGTAAAAATTGTCAAGTTTGTAATCAAGGCTTTTTAAGCCATTATGAATAATGATACGCACTATCTTCTCTTAATGTGGATTCTATTACCTTTTGCATACATGTTTCACACTTCCCTTTATTAATTTTGAGCAATATGACAACATTGTATTGACATCAAAACAAAAATAAAACGAAGTAAAACATACATGCGCGAGCTTCAAGCTCAAACGCGTTAACGAGTCTTAACTCTAAAACGTCAGGGCCTTAGCCCAATAATATGAGCCTTAGCTCAGGGCCTTAGCCCAATAATGTGAGCCTTAGCTCAAATCACTCACAACATCCATCCTACATGCTGCGCAGCCTGACCATAAAAATACCTAAGCACAACTAAGGCAAAGCAAATGCCAAAACATAGTTGTTAAGGTCTCAGGTCAAGGTCGCGCAAGAAATTGTAATGGATATCTGAGTAACACATACTGACACGTAAAGGCTAAAAAACTCATAATTCCCTATAATAAATGCGCGATAACGTCGCGCAAAAGAGGAATAATGAAACGCCAAGGCACGTGTCAACATAATCAAGATATGGCAAAATCACTTACAATATGACAAGGATTAAGAATAATAATTTCCTTACAACCTTGTTCTTATTTCAACGTGCAAGCATATCTTATATTCAACAAGCAAACATGCAACATAAAGAGATGAATGGGGAATGCGCAAAATGCGAATAAGGGAAAAACAAAATTTCATTCCAAAGCATTGAAATTTACAAGTTTACAAGATGATGAGATACAAACTACAAATAAAAAAAAAAAAAAAAATACATGAAGGGCTTCTCAATTCTCCACATCGACGTCAGCCTCTTCATCGTCCTCATCACCGCCCTCAGCATCTGGCGCAGCCCGCTCCTCGTCATCTCCAAACTGACCATAGTCAAGTTGTTCGTCCTGAATGGAGTCTTCTATCACAATAGTGTCAGGAGCGGATCCTTTGGCCACGCCAGAGCCGCTAGCCGAGGCAGCATTCCCCGCGCCATCATCGCCGCCACCAGCCCCTTCGCACTCGTCAAGTAATTTCTTTAGCGCGCCGAGATCGGGCTGGTCAGCAAGCGCGGATATCTGCAAATCATAAGGAAAAATATGAGTACAAAAAGACTTGGAAAATAAATCAAAGTAATCTCATTAAAGTTAAAATACCTGCGCAAGGATAGGAATGGGAGTATTCAAATACTTCTCCCCCATCTCGGCCATATCCGCGAAGACAACGTCGAGCCGGTAAGGGTAGTCGGATGGGTTCTTCTTCAGTGCGCTATATTCACAACCATCCTTGAACCCTTCAGCTCGACCCACCAAGCGCGAGGCAGCGTTGCAATCCATCCCAAGGGCCTGAAACTCGTCTGAGTATTTCATCGCATAAGCGCAACGAGTCATACCCTGTGAGACTAGCCATTGGCGATCCTGCGCGAGAGAAGAAACAGTCGTCTCGAGGGCAGGAATCTGAGAGTTTAACAACTCAACAGTTTCCTTGGTCTGTTTCAGCTCCTCTTTGTCGGACGCTGCTGCCGCCAAGGCTTCTTCCTTTTCCGCTCGCGCAACATCGAGTGCTTCCTGGCTAGACGCTGCCGTCGCCAAGGCTTCATCTTTCTCGGCCCGCGCGGCCGCCAGCTCCTTCTTCAGGCGCGCAACCTCACTCTCCAATGATGATTTGTCAGTTATAGACTGGACAAGAGCTTGGTCACGCGCCTCCGCGTCCAGCTCCAAGTCGCGCACTCTACGCGCGTACTTGGCCGCGTCCGCCTCGGCCGCCTGTAGCTTCTCCCGCGCAGCCTGTAGCTCATGCCCGCGCTTCACGAAGGCGGTGTTGGCACTTGCTCTGTTCTCGCTGAGCTCTGCTTGGAGTTTCTCAGCTCTCTCTCGAGCATCAGAAAGATGCCAAGCAGACACTTTAGCCTCTTGCTTGGCTTCCGCAAGAGCATCACGTACCTTTACGTAATCATAGCGAAGCTCTTGGGAGGCAGCAAAGAAAGCCGACCCAGCAAACAGATGATCGTTGAGCAAGTCATCGCGAGCGCGGTCCTCCTGAAACCTCCTTTCAGCTGGAGGCACAGAATGAGCCCAGAAGTCCACACACACACCCATGGATTGAAATGAGCTGTCCTCAGTAATATTCCATCTCGGGCGGTAAATGCGTTCGGCTTCTTGCAAACACAAAGTAATGATCAAAGTCATCAAAACACTAATATGGAAGTCCGCGCAGCGGAGCAAAAACGAACCAATACCTGCGGGGATGAAGCAGAAAAGTCAGCGCCAGCCCCACGAGAAGACTGCGCCGCGAAATCTCGTGCCGCTGCAGGGCTGGCGCGGCCGCCGTCGGAGTATTCAACTTGAACCTCCTCATCCTCCTCTGAAACAGGCATTTTCTTTTGCGACCTAGAACCAAAATCAGTCTCGCGAGGAGGGCTGCGCGCAGGAAGAGGTGAGGGAGGTCTCGACGCCGCCAGGTCGGTGCGTAAAACGGCCTCCTGCTCCTTAGTAATCCCGATGAGGGGAGATTCATTGCTTGCAGGAGCAGGAGCAGAACCAGCGACGCTGGCACCGGCGCCAGCAGTGCCGCCAGCAGCTTGTACGCCAGCAATGACTCCTATGAAAAAATCAACAAAAAGAAATGGTTCTGACTTGATCTAAAAAGAAAAAACTCAGAAAATAAAGGCGCAATACATACCTTGGCGCAACGCCGTTCGCGAGTTAAACATCGCCATGAAGTCCATTCTCCCCTTTTTTGAGGGTAAAACAGGGGATTTCGAAGCGACATCCGGCGCAGCCTCGGCACCTTGTTGCGCCTGAGGTTGATCCACCAAGGTCGCCGGCTCTACAAACATTTGAGTGAGCAAAGATTCATTAGTAATTCTATCAGAATCGCGCTCATAGAACCATAAAGGATAAGCAAAGTATACCTGTCGAAGAGGAAACGGCAGGCGCAACGCCGCTTCCCTTTTCCGCAGCGCGAAGGGAGGAGGTAGCGGCAGCATACCTCGTGTGGACAGGAGGTCAGCCCACTTTTTGAGGCAGGGAAGACAAAGAAAACTTGGGGGTAAACTCCTGGGTTTTCTCAAGTCCCTTCGCCTGAGTAGGAGGATCCTGAACAATAGGGGCATCATCTTTTTTCTGTTTCTTACTGGCCCCTGCGCCAGTTTTCCCTTTAGCCTTACGCTTTAGTTGGGGCACCTCAGCCTCCTCCTCCTCCTCCTCTTCCGCGAGCTCCAGCTCGTAGTTCTCAAGCGCGTCTACAATACACGCAACAGAAAGGTTAGCCAAATCTGGTATTATAAAGGCATAAGCATAAGTACAAAGGCTTACCAGGCGCATCGCTGTCAAAGAGAAATCCCAGATCAACAGGGATGAACATGTCATCGAAGCGATCGGGGAAGCCAACCTCCCCAGCGCCCAGTGCGACGGAGCCACCCTCCATATGCTCATCATAGGCGGCGTGGACATACTCCTTGCTGACTGCACAAAACAAGTCAAATGATATCAGCAAAACGAATTATATTCGCGCAGAAGTAATACAATGAGTTAACTTACACAAGCCGTCAACTTGGATAACGGGCTCAGTCGCGCTGTCGGCCAACCTCCTGCTCATACCAACCCCCACCAGCGCCTCCTCGCAAATGTTCTTGGCGGGGGATGGTTCGGCAGTCAACTTTTTCACCCAGGCGCCAGTTGGGTTCTTGAAGACACCCACATCCGCAGGCGCAGAAGTGATCGCGCGCATGGTCATGCGGATGGGGTTCACACCAGCCCTGATATAGAAAAATCTCTTAGACCAATCATGAAGGCTCTTGAATGAAACAGTGCAGCACTTGACCTTCTGACTGCGAGGAATAAATGAGAACCAAGAATCTTGGATCTTGGGCTTATAAAAAAACTGAAAGCGCCGAGGGGTGGGCTCCTCGCGCTGAGATTTGCACATGAACTCAAAGTGAGTCATGCGCACGAGTCCAAACGGATGGACTTGGGATATATGAATCCCATAAAACTTAAGCAGCGCACCCACAAACCTTGTCATCGGGAGACGAAGGTTGCAGTGGGTGAAAAAATGGCAATAAAGGGATATATAGCCGGTGGGCGGGTCCGCCGCCGTTTGCCCGGCCGCCGACAGCATGCAGCCATACTCAGGGAGAAAACCCTGAGAGGCGATAAGGCTGTCAAAATCGGACTGCCTCAGTTTGCAGGGGATCTCATCCCACTTCTTCACTGCCTTGGTCTTTCCTACCTCCTCCGATGAGGCCTCAGCAGCCCTCTTCCCCTTGCCGGTCTTCTTCAACATAGACATTACTAACGATTTCACACGGCGATTGCTGGGGGATATTGTGTTGTCTGGGCTATCAGACATACAACAGAGTTAGGCACAAGTTGCTTCTGAAGAACGGAAATCTGAAAGATAGGCACTTAATCGGAATAGAAAGAAAAGAAAGCTCTGAATAAACAACAAGGAAGATGAAGGATAAAAACTCTAAGGGTTTGCTTTTATAGGCCCAGGAGAGAGAAAATTTGGTACTGATCGGACTTCACGCGCCACCACTCGCAGGTGTAAGCCAACGCGAGCGCGACACGTGTCCATGACACTGTGTGAGGGGACACGAAAAGAAACGATACAGGTGCTGCCAGAGTTCACGCGCCACCACTCGCAGGTACGGACCAACGCGAGCGCGACACGTGTTCCTGACACTATGTGAGGGGACATGAAAGGCAACTGTAGCACCTCGAGCACACGGAAAGTCTGACACGTCTCCATCACTGACGCATGTCAGCAACAACCAACTACGTACATGGACGATTCGTTTCAACCAAAAGGATAGATTTTCGCGCAACGATGAGTAATAAGAAGAAAAAGACAAAACCCTATTAAAAGAGCAAACTATTAAGTCTAATATCTATCTTACCTCGCTCGCGCGAGACAAGACACACATTAGACTGGGGGGGCTTGAAGAGGTATGTACCCGCCTCAGCACCGAGCGAGGCGGGTCAACCCACAAGATATAGACAAGAGGCTTGAAATCAAGATATTATGAAGGCACAAAGCCAAAACCTATGCGCATGGCGCATATCACATATGCTCACGCATATCACATATGCTCATGCATCACATATGCTCATGCATCACATATGCTCAGGCATCACATATGCTCACGCATCACATATGCTCACGCGTATCACATGCTCACGCACCATATATGCTCACGCATATCACATCTGCGCGTGGACATGATTCCTAATCCTTGTAATCCTTATAGTAAATAATGTAGTCATTGATACACACATGTATCTTTTCGTATCCTGAGCGCATTTCCTTCATCATCCTTTTGCCCTCATACATATTATTTACCATTTCGTTATCTGCAGGTAGCATCTTTTTCAACAATTTTAGAAGTTCATCAAAGAACTTATGAGATACCCCGTGCTTGCTCTTCAAGTTGAGTAGTTGTACTAATGCAGGCAACTTGGTGAAGTCAGGACATCCTTTATACAGGGGCTTCTCAGTGTCAGCAAGCAGTTGTAGAAACTGTTGATGCTTCTTGTCACCTTTGAAATTGTCGTTTGTAGCATTTACCATTTCTACAGTTTCACAGGCATCTGTTGGAATGTTGGTGTCAACAAACCCAGTATTATTATAAGTCACATTAGTTATATTGTTGGTGTCATCAAACCCAGTATTATTATCATTTGTTGGAATGTTGGTACAGGCAAACCCAGTATTATTAACATTAATTGGAATGTTGGTGTCCGCTTCACCATTTTATATCCAATTAGTATATATCTTAT
Source organism: Bidens hawaiensis (assembly GCF_021521415.1). Classification (NCBI taxonomy): domain Eukaryota; kingdom Viridiplantae; phylum Streptophyta; class Magnoliopsida; order Asterales; family Asteraceae; genus Bidens; species Bidens hawaiensis. Next base: position 567,436 of record NW_027492069.1, read on the forward strand.
CAATTCCAAACCTGTACAAGTCATATTCTACATCGTCTACACTAAGATATATGTGGTTCAGACACCTAACACATGGACATGAAATAGAAATTGGTGGTGATGTTTCCTTGCAATTACGAACTGCGTAATCTAGAAATTCCTTAACACTATCTTTATATGCTTTACTGCACCTGTCGCCTACTGACTAGGGATGAGCATTTTTTCCCAAATACCTGTACTCATACCCGTATCGTACCCGTACACGTACCTGTACCCGTACTGATTTAGCTTATTTCGTATGAGTATTGGTACTCATTTTTTTTGAATTTTGGTACAGGTACAATCGGGTACAGGTACGGGTACGGTACGAGTACATTTGGTATTTTGTACCTGTTTGGAGTATATAAATGTTTATTGGAATTCTTCCTATTTAATATATAAAATAAATTTTCTAACCATGTTATTATTGAACAATAGCAAACGTTTCTTCAAAATTAAATAATTTAACATCCAAGACTCGAACCAACAAACAAATCACTTAAAGTTGGCGACCAAATTAGGGTTCTTCAATACTATATTATCATTAAGTCGATGACCAATTTGCTACGTGTACTAATTTGGTACCCGTCGCGTACCTGTGAAAGTACCGATACCCGGATTAATTCGGGGTGTTTGTTACTCGTACCGGTACCGGTACCGGTTTCAAGATCGTCGAATATTTGGAAATAAAAATTATGTGTTGTAAAACACACTTTCTTTCCGTATCGTTTTATCATGTTTTAATTACTTTATTAGTTTAATTATTAAGACTTTTAGCTTATCTTTGCTTAATTTTACAAATTTGGATTGATTACTTGTAGGTTTTGTGTTTTAAGGAAAAAAGAGTAAAGTTTGGAGACTCCAGGGGCTTATTTGATCAAGTTTTAATACTACAACTCATGGCCCGACCCAAGCCCACAAGTTAGAAGCCTTACATGCATATTATATTAAGAAACAAAAAAGAAAAGAAACCCTAAGCATCCTAACACCTCTAAAAAGTGCTGCGATCGGAAGAGAGCAAAAAGAACAAAAGTTGGTATCTTTGAAAAATTGGTCGGCTATTGGGAGGCTTGCGTGGCAGTTTCTTTTAAGGATATATACACGATTTATACATTGTGTGGTGGGAATTGATTCCCACGTGAGGAAATCACAAGAGAAACAACAACAAATAATTTAAAACCCCTAACTTTTGCCAACAGTCCGATTGCAACTTTCATCAAGGAAGGAAGAAGAAAAAAAATATTGTGGCGGCTGTGTGGTGGCTAGGAGAGGAAGTAGATCGTTAAGGATAACTTAGTACAGCAGCTACGGGTCTTAATCATCGTTTCTTTCAGCCATATATCTTAAGTAATCACTCATAAACTTTATGTTCTTGTTCAAGAATCTTAACTAGTTGATTTGATCTTTTGCTTTGGATTGTTTTGCAAGTAACTTGAAGATTGACTTGTGTTTGATTGTTTTTGAATCTTGAATGAGTTTACTTATGTTTATGTTGATGTTTATGATGTTTAACTTGAATATTAGCTACTGTCCAGAGTTAATGTTAGGCTAAAGTAGTTAGTTCTACCTAGGTTATATGAATATTGTTAGGTTTTAATGAGTAAATTGGATTGTTGATGATCATGACTTGAATTGTTAATGTAAAGTTTGGTTTAACATTGAATTCAGTTGTGTTTAGTGGTTGTGTTTTGATTAATAATACTCAAGTACCTCTTTCTTTGATTGATTGAATCGGTTTTGATTGATTTTAGCTTGTTTGAACTCTTTACTTCGTGTTTAGAGATTGTTTGCGGGTTGTACAACCGTAGGGTTTATGTGGGTATATTAATTAGTTAAAATCAGAGGGTAGGCACCTTATTAGAGACCGAGAGGTGATAGGAAGTAGGGTCGTCTCATAGCTTTTACTTGTTAGGATTAGGATTGCGCGAGAAAGGGTTCGGTTCTTGTCAGGTTTGGGTTTGTGAGCGATTAGTTTAAATAGCTTTCTTGAGTGAACCTTTGTTGTGTCATCCTTAGATACCGGTGTCGTGAGATTCTACAATCCATTAGCTTATTATACCTTCAATAGGATTCTTACCTAGGTAGACATTGTCTCCATTGATAAATCTTATTCTCAAAGTTTCGTCTAGTTTTCTTAAGTTAAGTCTTTTAAATTAATTAAAGTAAGTTAGGTTAAGTAGTTGATAATTAAAAATGATTTAAAATATATTATTCTTAGGTGAGTCTTGGTTAGGGTTAAGTACCAAAAACGATCTCTCGTGTCCTTGTGTTCGATACTCGGACTTCCTTAGTGCTATACTATTAATGATCGGTACACTTGCCGGTTTTGTGTGGTTTCTTTAGGAGTCTTGTTTTATAAATTTAAACCTTAGTTATGAGTTTCATAGAAAGAGCATCATTAGACACACATCAAGTTTTTGGCGCCGTTGCCTGGGACACGGTTAGAGGTGTATTGAGAACGACTCGAGTTAGGATTTACCTTCTTTGCTACTTCTTTTTCTTATTTTCTTTGTTAGTTTAAAAACAGTTTAGCTAATTTTAGTTTACTTTGTTTATTTTAATAGTTGTATGCGACGTACTCGATCTCTAGGACCACCAGAAACCGGAGGATTTTCTGAACCAGAGAGAGAGCTTCGTGAGAGACGTCGTACAACATTGTCTTCCAATTTTTCTATGTCCGTCGGTAATACATTCTCTTCTCCTACTTTTTCTGAACCCATCATTAGGGATAGAATTATGGGCGACGCGAATCCACCACCGAGGAGGACTGTTGCAGACCGGGCCCGTCCGGTTGATGCAAAAGCGAGATCTAGCATTGCTCCACCAGCTATAGGAGTTCAAACGACTTGGTAGATTCCATCAAATGTTCTGAACACGATTGCTCATTCTGCTCAATTTCACGGGTTGCTCCATGAGAACCCACATGCTCATATCACCCGCATTACACGAATTTGCGACACGTTTCATCTTGTCGGCGTGTCCGAAGACGCCATCAAACTCCAAATCTTTCCATTCTCACTCGTTGATCATGCGAGTATGTGACTTGAGTCCCTCCCACAGGGATCCATTGCTACTTGGGCTGCCATGCAGACCCAGTTTCTCAAAAAATACGATCCTCCGGCTAAGGCCGCTCGTTTGCGCAACCAAATTCATTCTTTTTAGATGGAGGACATCGAGAGCTTCTATGAGGCGTGGGAGAGATTCAAAAATCTACTTGCTTTATGTTCGAACCACGGCCTACAAGACTGGGCAGTTGTTGAGAAGTTCTATAACGGAGTGACGTACGCGACTCAGAGTATGCTCGACACGGCTGCAGAAGGTAACTTATTGACGATGAAGGATACTGATGAGTGCATTGATTTGTTTAACGGGTTAGCCATGAGTGGATACCAACGACCACCCGCTAAGAGCACCAAAAACGTCGACTCCTTATCACACGACATGCATTCGGTCGACACGAGCACCGCACTTGCGGCACAGGTTGAGGCATTGCAAAAGATCATGAAGGACCTGCAGGTGAAAAGTAAGTTATGAGAGATCTATAGAGGGGGGCATAATACCGTTCAGTGCCCCGTAGATTTCTAGGAGGAGGCAGTCGACTTCGTTAATAATCCAAACCGAAATCAAAACTCTTTTAATTCTTATAATTCGGGTGGAGAGGTAACCAAAATTCCAATTGGAGGAACGGAAATCAGTCCGGCTTCCAGCAGCGTCAGAACCTATTCCAGGATTCCGGTGAGGGAACGAGTAGTGGGGAGAAGAAGCCCGCGTTAGAGGAGACGATGGCATAACAGACACAGATGTTTTCGCAACTTATGACACTAGAGGATTCCCATCACAAAGAGACTCAAGAAAAATTTCAGGAGCACTAGTCATTCATGAGAAATCAATGAGCGTCAATTCAAAATCTTGAGCGACAGATGGGAGAGATAGCAATTCGTCTAAATGAGTGGTCGCCAGGAACACTTCCAAGTAATACCTAACAAAATTCGAAGGCGTTCGCGAAGGCTGTGACAATGAGGAGCGGTGCAGGGGGCACGTAGCGAGCCTATGATTCAGGAGGCGACGAGAGGAGTCGTTGAGGAGCCTGCGATAGATGTAGAGGAGCAGGTAGACGAGGAGATTCAGTTGGAGTCTCCACCGGCCAAGGTGCATCAGAGGCGTAGCCCAGGAAGTACAACACATGCCGAGAATTAGCCATTACCCAGCACACCAGCAAGAGTCTACAAACCTAGACTTCCATATCTCGGGAGAGTCCATAGGGATAGAGACGAGGAGCAGAACTCCAAATTTCTTGATCTTCTGAAGCAGCTTCACCTTAACATTCCATTCCTTGAGGCACTTAAATGCCGAAATATGCAAAGTTCCTTAAGGATATTCTTTCGAATAAAGAGAAGTTAGCTGAAGTCACTTCCATTCCTCTGAGTGCTGGTTGCTTTGCAGTCTTGCAGAGAAAGTTACCAGAAAAGATGTCCGATCCTGGGAGTTTCACGATTCCATGCATCTTGAGTGATAATACGGTTATTCATGCGCTGGCGGATCTTGGTGCCAGTATTAATCTCATGTCGTTTTCCGTGTATCGCAAGTTGGGTCTAGGCGAGCTGAGGGTACCCGTATGAGTATCCAGCTTGCTGATCGTTCTGTGAAATACCCTCGAGGGGTGGTCGAGAACATGCTTGTTCGTGTCGACAAGTTCATCTTCCCGGTGGACTTTGTCATCTTGGACATGAACGATGACGATAGTGTCTCAATTATCTTAGGCCGACCATTCCTTGCACTGCACAGGCGTTGATCGACGTCTGCGAGGGTAAGTTGATCTTAAGAGTTGGGGATGAGAATGTCACCTTTGACGTTAGACAGTCACTGAAACACCCCAAGTCTGCTGATGACTCCTTATACTTCATTGATACCATCATGGAGCATGTTGGAGAGTTTCTCAGCGAAATTTGTGCAGGATCTGCCTTCGACACCCAGATTATCGATAGGGAGATTCCAGAGATTGAGATGGTCGCCTTGAACAATAAGTCATTAGATGACGACACCGAGTCGCATATCCCTGAATCTGGCGTGTCTGCTGAGATCGTACGAGACGATCCGATGGACCGACCTTCGGTCGAGAGTCCTCCTTCTTCCTTAGAGCTTAAGGATTAGCCTACCTACCTTGAGTATGCATTTGTAGATGAAGAGAGGAAGCTGCCGGTTATCATTGCATCTGCTTTGACAGAGGTCGAGAAGGAGAAGTTGTTGAGGGTGCTACGAGAGCACAAAGAGGCTATTGCATGGAAGATTATCGATAATTAAGTGTATCAACCCTTCGTTTTGCACTTATAAAATCCTCATGGAGGAAAATTTCAAAACTGTCGTTCAGCCGCAACGGCGGCTTAATCCGAAAATGCAAGAGGTCATGAAGAAGGAGATCATTAAACTCCTTGATGCGGGGATCATTTTCCCCATTTCTGATAGTGCTTGGGTGAGTCCAATCCAAGTGGTTCCTAAAAAGGGTTGCATGACTGTCGTCACCAATGAGAGGAACGAGCTTATTCCCACTAGGACTGTGACAGGATGGCAAGTCTGCATCAACTATCGCAGACTAAATGATGCCACCAGGAAAGATCACTTTCCTTTACCCTTCATTGATCAAATGTTAGAGATTTTAGCAGGTCAGCAGTACGACTGCTTCTAAGATGGTTTTTCCGGGCACTTCCAAGTTCCGATAGCTCCCAACGACCAGGAGAAAACCACTTTCACTTGCCCTTACGGAATGTTTGCCTATAAACATATGCCGTTCGGACTTTGTAATGCTCCGGCCACATTCCAGAGGTGTATGGTGGCCAGTTTTCCATGATATGATCGAGGAATCCATGGAGGTTTTCATGGACAAATTTTCCGTATTTGGGAGTTCCTCCGATCATTGTTTGTCTAATCTTGAGAGGATGATGTCTGGCTGTGTCAACACCAACCTAGTCCTTAACTGGGAGAAGTGTCATTTCATGGTTCGCGAGAGCATTGTTCTGGGGCATCGGATTTTGAGTGCGGAGATAGAGGTTGACCGAGCGAAGGTCGAGACCATTTCTAGTCTTCCCTCGCCCACTTCCGTGAGATCCATTCGTAGCTTTCTAGGTCATGCCGGGTTCTACCGCCGGTTCATCAATGATTTTTCTAAAATCGCGAGATCCATGACCAAACTTCTGGAGAAGGATGCTCCATTTGTTTTTTCTGAGCAGTGTATCAAGGCGTTTGATCTTCTGAAAGACAAACTCATTAACGCCCCAATCATGATTGCTCCTGACTGGTCGTTACCATTCGAGTTAATGTGTGACGCGAGCGACTTCGTAGTCGGAGCGGTTCTTGGACAGCGGGAGAATAAACATTTCCATCCGATCTAATACGCTATCTGGACCTTAAATGGCGCACAGGAGAGCTATACCACCACCGAGAAAGAGATTTTAGCTGTGGTGTTCGCTTTCGACAAATTTAGGTCTTATCTGGTTCTATCCAAAACGATTGTTTACACGGATCATGCCGCTATTCGATATCTCTTCAGCAAGCAGGATGCTAAGCCTCGTCTTATCCGTTGGATCCTGTTGCCTCAAGAGTTTTATATAGAGATCCGTGATAAAAAGGGGGCCGAGAATGTGGCAGGCGATTATCTTTCACGTCTTGAAGGAGTTGAATTAGGAGACTCGGGGGTCAAGATCGACGATCGTTTTCAGACGGAGTGTCTCATGTTTGTTACGGCACAGGAGGAGGGTTTACCATGGTTCACTGACTTCGCAAACTACTCGCTGACGGGTACATCCCGAAGATGTCTTACCAGCAAAAGAAGAAATTCTTTGCTGACATCAATTTTACCTTTGGGAAGACCCGTATCTTTTCCACATCGGTGCTGATCAGCTTATTAGGAGGTGTGTAGATGTCAAGGAAGGATGGCAAATTCTAAGCCATTGTCATCTGGGACCGTCAGGAGGTCGCCACGGTGTGAGTTCTACAGCGAAGAAAGTCTTTGATTCTAGTTTTTACTGGCCGACTATCTTTAAGGATGCTCATTTATTCTTTAAGAGTTGTGATCGTTGCCAGCGTGTCGGCAACATTTCTTCGCGAAACGAAATCCCCCAAAATGCTATTCAAGTTTGTGAGGTTTTCGATGTGTGGGGCATTGATTTCATGCGACCGTTTCCATCTTAGCGTGGGAACAAGTACATACTCGTGGCTGTCGATTACGTGTCTATGTGGTTTGAGGCCAAAGCTATACCCACCAATAATGCCCGAGTGGTAGTCCGTTTTCTAAAAAGTCTATTTGCTCCTTTTGGAGTCCCGAAAGCCTTGATCAGTGATCCAGGTACTCACTTCTGCAACTCGCAGATGGATAAGGCGTTGCAGCGTTATGGGGTCACCCATTGGCTTGCGACCGCCTTCCACCCACAGATTAGTGGGCAAGTAGAAGTGAGTAATCGGGGAATCAAACGTATTCTCGAGAAAATGGTTGGTTCAAATCGTCGGGATTGGTCCGACAAATTAGATGACGCTCTGTAGGCCTTCCGTACAACCTACAAGACTCCGACTGGTTCCACACCATTTCGGATGATTTATGGGAAGGCCTGTCATCTTCCTGTTGAGTTGGAACATCGCGCTTCATGGGTCCTTCAGAGGGTTAATCTTGATTTATCCGCCGCAGAGGGTAATCGTTTCCATTAGTTGCATGAGTAGGAGGAGCTCCGGGATCACGCATATGCACAATCATTTAGGTATAAGGAGCACACGAAGGAACTGCATGATAGAAAATTGAAGGGTAACAAGCAGTTCAAGTGTGGGGATAAGGTCTTACTGTATAACTCCCGGTTGAAGTTATTCCCGGGAAAATTGAAATCCCGATTGTCGGGATCGTTCACGGTCACTGAGGTTTTCCCGTATGGCACAATTGAGATACAAGATCAAAGCGGGAAGTTTAAGGTGAACGGTCACAGATTGAAGCACTACATAGGAGAACCGATAATTGATCAAACAGTCGAGGTGTTCTACCTTGACTCATTCACCGAGGCATAGACGTGTTGGATGCATCACTCGGGAGACAGCTCGAGTTGTAGAGTTTGTATTATGATTCTCTTTATTATCTGTTTTTATTTGTTTTATTTTTTTTATTTATAAAAACATAAAAATACAAAAAAATTAAATATTTACAAATATCAAAAAAATTAAAAATAAGAAAAACACAAAAATATGTTTATTTCTTACGTTTTTGTTATCTGTTTTGTACGCCGCTACATGCAAGCGCGTTTGGGAGATTGCAGGTATTATTATGCGCATGGTGGCTCTGATGGCATTTTGGAACTGGTTCACCCGAGGTTGCGGTCGCGAATGAAATGCTATACGGTCGTTCGATTGATACACAGCTGATGAAGAATCTGCATCTAAACCAGGGGAGTAACCCGTTCTCTATTTTACTTTTTGCTATTTTAAGTTTTAATTTTATTTTTTTAAGTTTTAATTTGATTTTATTTCTTTTCCTTGTTCTCATTGAGGACGATTTCGTTCTAAGTGTGGGGATGGAAATTTATTTTACTTAGTTGTAGGAAAAATTTTAAAAATTTTTAAAAATTTGTTTTGTTCTTTCGCTGAAAAGTTAAAAAAAAGTTTTAAAGAAAAATATCCCTTGATTTTAGTTTAGTTTTTTTTTTGCGTTTAAAGTGGGAGATGATGATATTTATTGGAAATTGGGTTTTCAAACTACTAATAATATGAGATAAATAAAAGAAAACTCACTTAACTTGGGATGTGTCCGTAGGCTCAGCCTTGAAAATGAAAGTGCAAATTTAATAAAATGGTTAAAACGGAAATCTTTTGTTGGTAAAGCGTTTTGTCCGTGGAAGATAAGTAATGAAAGGTTGGGCCATACTCAAGCCTCAAATTTTGGTATAAAAAGTGGAAATATCATGAGTTTTAAAAATTTGAATACGTTATCATATGATGCTTGGGTAGGTTTAACGTTAGAGTATGCCGTGTAGCCTGTGATATAAATCTTAAACTACTAGTTTAGTGATTTACACCTCATTGGCGTATAAATCTTGTATTGATGGGATGCTCTGGGTCCGGACACCATGGGTCTGTATGCAATCTATTCATCTCGGTATTCAAAATTCCTAAGTTGGGTTTTGAATATTTAAAATAAAGCCAAAAAGAGCAAACCCTTTTAAGTCTTTAAACATGATCACAAAAGTACAAAAGTACAAATACACTACAGACTTGATCATCCACGCTGTTAGCCATGTGGGTTCCCCTTGCTAGCGTCTCATTACCATTAAGAAACGGACCACAAGGGACACGCTACATGCAAGCCCTACAGATGAAATTTTGCATACTCACCTATGATGATGGTTTCAGTGTATTGCTTGATAACGGGGGTATGCCATGTTGTGGGGAACACTAGCTATTAATTAATTGAACCTTAATCGTATCTAATGGCTGCTTGTTAGACTTTGATGCTTAAGCTTAGGTGGAAAGCTTTTTGTCGAACTTTGCGATTTCTAGGTTATGATAGTTGAGCTTGAGGGCTACATCCTTGTTGTGGCTATCCACAACATGGAAGTTTTCGAAACGAAGCAGTTCGACTTTGCGAGCTTCGTTTTGGATGTTGCTTTCGACCTGGTCTCTTATGACGCATTGTAGCCTCATGACCACCTCCTCAAGATTTGAGGATGAATCATGTTGCTTTCCTTTTCTCACTGGCCTTCATTCAACTTTCTTGCTTTCCATTTCATTTATTTTGTGTTTGGTGTGAATGGAATAGTGAGTTTTTGCATGCATTAAATAGAGATAGGAAAGTCGGGCATGGCCCCGTGCTGCTAGGGGAATAAATGTTTCTGATTAAAAGAATTGTACGGAGTCAGCGCGTATCATGCTGAAGATTCTAAGGTTACCACGGTCCCGTGCTTCATGAAGCACGACCCGTGCTTTTTGTCACTGAAAATTTTCTTTATTTTTCAGCCAAACGCGAGAGCCGGAATTTTTTAGAATGATGTTTAGCATGTTTTTTAAGAGTTTGGTCATCCTAAAAATTACTTTTCATGAAAATTAAAAGTCCTAAAACAAATACGGGATACGCCCGGTTTTCCTACAAACTTGAAAATGTTCAGGTTAAGCCCGAAATTCCTAGCACGATGTGCTTAGTGGAGTTGTTACACACGAAAACAGAAAACTAAGGTTCCAAGATTTCCCCGAAAGGTTCTCCTCCTCCGAATGGCCCTGGTGGTGGAAAGTACGTGAAACCAAGAACTTGAAACTGGAGTTGTTTGTTGATGTCTCAAAGTTCCATTTTCATGTTTTCCACTGATTCGGTAAGTTGAACGAGAAGAATCACAGCAAGGAGATTCATTTCGGTGAGTTCCTTGACGAGTTCTTGAACTTTCAAATGAAGCTCGGTTTTGGAAACATGGGGGGGCATCGTTTCTCGGTTGTCGAGGAACGGGAATTGCTTCACTCATTTCAGTAGGCATGCCGAATTTTCAGAGAGGAGTGGTTTGTTTTTGTTTGGTGCAAGGAATGCATTGGCAATAAGTGCTTTTTATAGCCAACTAGATTCAAGGCACAACCCCGTGCTTTTAGAAGCACAGTCCCGTTGTTTTACTCTGACAATTCTGTTGCGAACCAGTCTGACTGAGATTTTTGCAGCAAAGATTCCGGCCCGCACATTGCGGCACGGTACCGTGCTTTCTTAGGCACGCCCCGTGTTTCAAAATATATTTTATATATAATTTTTTTAAGTAAAACAACTATTTACCATGCCAAGTTTTTGAAGGTCTTGGCTGGACTTATATGTCTATTTAGTCGGTCGAAGTATCAATACCTCTGAAATCTCTCCATATGGTCCATCGATATATGGTTTTAATCGATGTCCATTGACTTTCAACGTGTGACTATTAGAATTTGAAATCTCGACTGTCCCATAGTCGAAAACTGATTCAACTATGTATGGACCTGTCCATGTTGATTTTAATTTCCATGGGAAAAGACGTAAACGTGTGTTGTATTATGCGACATTCGTTACTTTTCAAACCCGAAAACCCGACCCATTTTAAATTTTTGGTTTTGTTTCTATTTAAATTTATATATTTTTATAATATTATTAATTAATCTCAATTTTTGTTAATTTATTTAATGTGATCATTTCTATGCAATTATACATTTCACCACCCTTGTAGTATTACATACTCATTTAAAACATTCATGATCAAGATCAAATATTTATGTACATGTCCCATGCAATTTACTAGAATTATTATTTAACTACAACTACTACTTTAATTATTATTATCATCTTGACATATGTTACTTAACTAATAAAAACTAATTAATGTTTTAATTCAATAAAATTTATTAAAATAGTTAAACCTTTTGAATACCCTATTAAACAAATTTTAATTTGTGTTTTAATTATATTAAATATGATTAATTTTCATAATTTCCTAAAGACATAACAACTCTATATTTTCAATATAAAAGGAGGACAAATCCTCCATTATTTTCACACCTCAATCCATTCTTTTCTTAAGTTTAAGAGCACTAACAAGTAAGTTGTTACCATTTCAAGCATTTTATAGCTTTAGTTTTGATTTTATCTTGAATGTCCATAATTGTTCATAAGTTGTTCTTCATGATCATGTTACCTATATCATAAAAATATTATATCTTGGTTTTAAGAATTGTTATGATCATGGATATCCAAGATGAACACTTTGATTTTTCTAAATATTGGATCAAGCCTAGTTATTTTGCAAGAACAAACATGAATATATATTTATCTAAATCTTATGTTTCGTTGATCATCATAACTTATAAATATTCTTTTAAATAAGATTATTTATAAATTTTCTTTTATTTAAAATATTTTACAATAGATATAACATACTTCATATCTTTGAATTAATAATTGAGTAAATTAATTATTGTTTATTTTATTTCAACATAACTACTATTTATAATTTTCTTTAAGAGAATTCATGCAAAACATTTAACTTAATTAATTAATTATGTTACATGGAAACAAATGTTTAATCATAAACTGTTATTAATATTATTATTTAATCTTATATTAATAAGTTATAATTATTTGTCTACAAATCATTCTTCAACTAATAAACATCAAATTATTTATATAAACTTTATTCATTTTTGTTAAACTCATTAAAAATCCCCAAGTCCCCATTTACCATAAGTTAATTAACTTTATAATTCCGGTAGCTACTCCTTGATTTTTGTATCTTCGTTATTATTTAAAGTTTCGTGAGATTCAATTGCTTCGTTTTTTAACTCGCTTTCGGTTATTATTTCAAGTTGTCTTCAACATCAAGGTGAGTTTCTGACACCCCCTTTTTACTCTTTTTAACTATTTTGGGGGTAACATATATATCCTATCAAAAAATTCAATTTATTTATTATCTATAAACTACAATTCGCATCATGGACTTGTGTGTTTACTTGTTACTTGCTCAATTATTATGTGCATGGATTTCTTCGATAAGTATGATAATACGCCCCCCTTTGCACCCATGGACCATTTGTTTTTGGTGGAAAAGGGACTCCGATCTGAGTACGTTGATGCACAATCCCAAGTGGAAAAGACCTTTATTTATTCTTTACACTCATGGACCATTGTTTCTAGTGTAAAGAACCCTTATGTGATTTTCACAAGTTTTCATGGAATTGTATAGTTTTTTATATATTATTTTCAACTGTGTGAACTCACTAACTATTCAGTTAGTTGACTTTATTTTATATATATATGCTACATGTACTTTCTTGTGAGGATGAATTGGCTAAGATACTAGAAGTTAGGTTATTTAAATAATAAACAAGAAGACGTTTGTTTTGTTTCTTATTCTTTGTGTTTGTTCATTTGAAATAACTTGTGTACTTGATGCTTTGGAATGAATTAATGATAATATTGTCACTTAATAGTGTCACATGTGTTTGAGCAATCTGTACGTTACACTCAGGCGTTTCTGCTTTAGCCGGGGTGTTATAGATTGGTAACAGGGCCGTGACTATAAGATAGGAAATTAGAGGTAGTGTTCTAGTTGGTTATAGTTTATTTGCTTAATTGTTTAGGTTGCATGATTAGAAATTATGTGAGCCTAATTTGATTATTCAATGCACATTATTTGGTTATTATTGATTTGTTTATGCCTCATGTACGCAAATAATACTGATGATTCAAGTACTTCAATTACACAAGCACACACAAGTCCAAGGCTTATGCCTAAAAACAAAGAGTTTTCCAACATTTTCAAATATTGATTTTTATTGTGGTGTTCCGATATTTATTCTTCTTAAAGATGGTTCTATATGGCGGGTATGTAGTAAACTGTAAGGGGGACGTGCCTGTTTTCCGAAACTCTTGACACCAAGGTTATTGTAACCTAAGGATAAGCAATGCGTATAAATCCCAATCAGACGCGGGACCCGTTTGCTTACCTGGAGAGTTAGGAAAGAGCATGAACTCTATTTAGCCAAAGCATTGCACTTTCAACGCCATATGAATCACAACTTTAATTTTTCAAACGCTACCATGTTCACTTTGTGAAAATAATATGGTTACACTCCTCTATGTTTTACAATGTGTTTTAACTGGAAGTCTGTACACGAAAACCCAGCTTTCGGTTCGATTTAATTACGCATTTTTATACGAGAATAGTTAAGTTTTAAAAGCTTTGTGACACGTTTTCTTTATTTATACGCTCATTTACGGCTTAAACTTTTAAAAGTTTGCAAAGTAATAACCGAATTTCAAACGATTCCTTTGTTATTTTTATATTATGTTTTAGAGTTAAAAATTTAAAAAGTTATGGTGATACAGAAATGGTTGAATTTCGATTTGAGTACAATATTATTTTATTTATTTACTACTACGTTTTAGAATTGAAAATTCGAAAGGTCATGGCGATACATGAATGTTCGAATTTCAATTCGATTACCTTATTTCCATATTCATTTACCCTTATGTTTTTACTTAAAAAAGTCACGGTGTTACATAAACCCTCGATTTTCAAATCGATTTCACTATTTATTGTTAAGTTTAATACTTTTTCCATATGATTTATGATATTTTTCGTTTCTTGAAATATGAAAACCTATGACTACTCATAGGAATTTCAATTTTAATTTTGAATTTTGTTTCATGCAATTTCATTTATTTACTTATTCTTATGATTGATCTCGATAAATTTGTTGATCGTGTCATACATACGTCCCAAGTCACACGAATTCTTCAAGTTTCGTATCGCGCCTCTCGTTTTCCAAGTTGTCGCGCTCAACCCGCAAAATGACAAACCAAGTTAGCAAGCAAAAGGTCTCCACGATTCCAATCATACCACGTTTAACCACACCCACATTCATCGCTATAGTTATTCCCAATTCAAATCTAGCACAATTCTTGGAAACTCAAACCAAACCCAACCGAACACCCTCACACAGAAACACACCCTTTTGTATAGTATGTGTAATTCCCACCACTTTACTTCCCTAAAACGTTGATGTACTTCTATTTGTGGTAGATCCAATTACCACATAATGCCAAAACCTACCCAAACTCAACGCCATTCACCCGCCTGCAAGACCTGTACTTAACCATTTGTCTCAATCAGATGTTTGACCACATGCTTTAAGCCTACTATCATCATGGTGACCCTAGCGTACCCGCCATACTTTAGAAGGCCTAACTTGTTCCCGCCATGCAATATCCTAACCTCGCATCCTTTGTCGATCTTATACGATTTTCCGGTTTCAATACTTAGATTTTTACAAAACTCATCAAACTCGTCTATATTTTCTTTTGCATATTTTCCTACATTTTTATTTCTTTTACTAACACTTCGCGCCTAATCCCTGGATATTTTAACCTTCAGTCAAATGGATTTTTCTTTAATAAGAATTTACTACCTTTATTATTATTATTATTATTATTATTATTATTATAATTATTATTATTACTATTATTATTATTAAAGTTATTAATATTACCATCATTATTAATTTTACTACTACTACTATTGTTTTTATTACCATCACCGTCATCATTATCATTATTATTACGATAATTATCAATATGGTTATTATTAGAATTGTTATTATTATTGTTAATATATTTTTTTTATTATTTTTGATATTAGTAATATTATTACTAGTATCATCGCCATTACTATTATATCATAATATTTAAAGTAAATTATTTGCTTTAAATAAGTTTTGAGCCCTTTTGAAACTATTTTTTTTCAATAATATTTTTTATTATTATTATGATTACTAATATTATTATTACTAGTATTATCTTCACCTCTAATAATATATTTCAAACCGTATTTAAAGTAAACCTTTTGTTTTAAACAAATCTTAAGCCCTTTTGAGGCTATATTTCATTCAACAAGTCAGGTTATCTGACAATCTTTTTCCTAGGCCGCTGGCCAAAAGAAAACATTTATTTATTTTTTATTTTTACGTTAAGGATTTCATAAAATTCTCATGTTTTAGCGCTAGTTAAAAACGGTTTACCTAACTAAAATAGAATAATCTTATTTCACCATGAGATATAAAAACACCACGATTTACAACCGATGTTCGTAAATTAAAATATATGATATATCCCTACCGTTCTTTCCCCTTCGTTAACGCCAATGAAATTCGGCTAAGAAATCATGGCACCATCTCATACGTCAACCATATGCCACAAACAAACCTACATTCGAGAAGACAAGCGTCGCTAGCTACATTTACTTTTCTTTATTTTCTCTTTTACGTATGTTTCGAACTTACCCAAAGTGACTTTACATCTACTTCTTTAGAATATTGTTTACGTAGTTTATTTTGATTGTCCATTGATTTTGGAACCTTATTCGTTTGTATTTTATAAAACGTAAATTCGTACATCATACTTATTCGCTTTGCTAAATCAGTTTACGTTTGTTATTTTAAATTTTGTGATCTATGACCTATTTCCCATCAACGTAATCGTTAAGTGGAAATTGGGACAATGAACATGTATGTGTACATAGTTACCTAAGAGAAACTGTATTTTCATTTTTATTTCTACATTTTACTATCGGTGACCAGTTCTCCCCAAACGAATTCGTTTACTTAGAACCGGAACTGTGTCCCATGTACATGCCGAGTTTATGTTGTTATATTTTTTTTACACAAATTGTTTTGTTTATTCGTGTACTTCTCTTTCACTCGATTTTTTATATAAACCATTTTGTGGTTCTTGATTATATCAATTTGGAACAAATGATTTATTCTGATTTCGAAATTTCAGTTGTTTACTTTGATAAACTCAAGGTTGCTATTGGAACTTTTCTTTCACAAACTTAATGGATTTCCATATTGTGATAATAGAATACTGTTTATCTATTTTATTTCAAATTATTAATTTATATGTTGTAATGTTCACCTATTTCATCTCAATGTTTTATTTGAACCAATATATTGTTCTTGATTTCATCAATCAAGACAAATACTTTATTTTAGTTTTGAAGTTCTAATTATATACATGATAAGCACAAAGTTACCATTGGAAAAATTTTCTTTTCACAAACTTAATCTATTTCAATATTTTAATACTAAAATTTCGTTTATCCATTTCATTTCGAGTTATTATCAAATTACATGTTTATAAAATATAATTGTTTATTCATCTCGACGTTTCCATTGGTCACGTCTATGTTTTATTTGAGATTTTCATTTGTTAAACATCATGATATTTTGATACTTAAAAAGTTTCATTTATTTAAACTATTCTCGAACCTAATGCGTTATCAAGTTACATATTCATATTTTCTTGGTTAAATGCCACGTTTACTTACCACGTTATTCGCGATCCCATTATTTCAATTACATTTTACGATGTTCATAATTCTAAATGTTTCATTCTTTAACTTCATTACCTCGTTTATTTCGTTTTCAACATCATTTACTTACTTTAGACACGATGACTTTATTTTCTTTACTTAGTGGTTTCGCTTTGTCCTTGGCCTGAATGGTCTATCAATGTCTTTTGTAATGTATTAACCCTTTTTATTCATTATTTTTGATTTTCAATGTTCTATAACTTTATGTATTTATTTAAGGTCTATGTCTTAAAACCACACAATAGAGCAAGTTATATGGACCATCCGACGATAGAGGTAATTATGGGTCGACACGTAATTAACAAAGTCCTCGCATGGAAAGTATAATAAGTCCGGTTGTGTGAAATAACTCGGAACTTGGAATGATTTTTGGAGAACGGGACAAATACAATATGATAAGGGCATGGTGGATACGCAGCTGGTACATCATATATATAAGTGTCCTTGTCATATTTCCTATTTGTGGCGTTCTTTCGGGTCATTCAAAGTTCTACGTTATTTTATTTTAATTATGCATGTATAAAATTGCTAAAATTTCCAACAACTCCGTTTATTAGTTGTTCTCTTTTATTTTTTTTTATTTTAATTTCGGGATGAAATTTCTAAAAGTTGTAAGTCCTGTAACATTCGTTACTTTTCAAACCCGAAAACCCGACCCATTTTAAATTTTCGGTTTTGTTTCTATTTCAATTTACATATTTTTATAATATTATTAATTAATTTCAATTTTCGTTAATGTATTTTATGTGATCATTTCTATGCAATTATACATTTCACCACCCTTGTAGTATTACATACTCATTTAAAACATTCATGATCAAGATAAAATATTTATGTACATGTTCCATGCAATTTACTAGAATTATTATTTAACTACAACTACTACTTTTATTATTTATAATTATAATTATTATTAATTCTATTATTATCATCTTGACATATGTTACTTAGCTAATAAAAACTAATGAATGTTTTAATTCAATAAAATTTATTAAAATAGTTAAACTATTTGAATACCCTACTAAACAATTTTTAATTTGTGTTTTAATTATATTAAATATGATTAATTTTCATAATTTCCTTAAGACATAACAACTCTATATTTTCAATATAAAAGGAGGACAAATCCTCCATTATTTTCACACCTCAATCCATTCTTTTCTTAAGTTTAGGAGCACTAACAAGTAAATTGTTACCACTTCAAGCATTTTATAGCTTTCCTTTTGATTTTATCTTGAATGTTCATAATTGTTCATAAGTTGTTCTTCGTGATCATGTTACTTTTATCATAAAAATATTATATCTTGGTTTTAAGAATCATTATGATCATGGATATCCAAGATGAACACTTTGATTTTTCTAAATCTTGAATCAAGCCTAGTTATTTTGCAAGAACAAACATGAATATATATTTATCTAAATCTTATGTTTCGTTAATCATCATAACTTATAATATTCTTTTAAATAAGATTATTTATAAAAATTTCTCTTATTTAAAATATTTTACAATAGATATAACATACTTCATATCTTTGAATTAATAATTGTGTAAATTAATTATTGTTTATTTTATTTCAACATAACTACTATTTATAATTTTTTTTAAGAGAATTCATGCAAAACATTTAAGTTATTTAATTAATTATGTTACTTGGAAACAAATGTTTAATCATAAATTGTTATTAATATTATTATTTACTTATATTAGTAAGTTATAATTATTTGTCTACAAATCATTCTTCTACTAATAAACATCAAATGATTTATATAAACTTTATTCATTTTTGTTAAACTCATTAAAAATCCCCAAGTCCCCATTACCATAAGTTAATTAACTTTATAATTCCGGTAGCTAGTCCTTGATTTTTGTATCTTCGTTATTATTTATAGTTTTGTCAAATTCAATTGCTTCGTTTGTTAACTCGCTTTCGGTTTTTATTTCAAATTGTCGTCACCATCAAGGTGAGTTTCTCACACCACCTTTTTACTCTTTTTAACTATTTTGGGGGTAGCATATATATCCTATAAAAAATTCAATTTATTTATTTATTATCTACAAACTACAATTCGCATCATGGACTTGTGTGTTTACTTGTTACTTGCTCAATTATTACGTGAATGGATTTCTTCGATAAGTATGATCATACGCCCCCCTTTCCACCCATGGACCATTTGTTTCTGGTGGAAAAGGGACTCCGATCTGAGTACGTTGGTGCACAATCCCAAGTGGAAAAGACCTTTATTTATTCTTTACACTCATGGACCATTGTTTCTAGTGTAAAGAACCCTTATGTGATTTTCACAAGTTTTCATGGAATTGTATGGTTTTTTATATATTATTTTCAACTGTTTGAACTCACCAACTATTCAGTTAGTTGACTTTATTATATATATATATATGCTACATGTACTTTCGCTTGATGATGAATTGGCGAAGATACTAGAAGTTAGGTTATTTAAATAATAAACAAGAAGACATTTGTTTTGTTTCTTCTTCTTTGTGTTTGTTCATTTGAAATAACTTGTGTACTTGATGCTTTGGAGTGAATTAATGATAATATTGTCACTTAATAGTGTCACATGTGTTTTGAGCAATCCGTACGTCACACTCAGGCGTTTCCGATTTAGCCAGGGTGTTACATATAACAGCACTCGATCGCCAACTTGAAAATTTTTTGTTTCCTTTCAGATGGGCATCATGCAAACGTTTAGTATTTTCTTTGTAAGACCAGGAATTTTCATAGGCCAATGTTCTTAGTTCTTCGAGTTCATGAATTTGATTTTCCCGGTTTATCGCGGCGCGCATTAGATCGTACTTCACTGCTCTGAGGGCCTACTAGGCGTTTTGTTTTAGGTCTACTGGTAGATGATATGCTTTCCCATAAACAAGTTTGAAGGGTGTTGTTCCTATGGGGGTCTTGTAGGCTGTCCTAGGGGCCCACAATGCGTCATCTAACTTTTCTGCACAATTTTTGCGTTTCATTCCTATAGTTCTTTCTAAAATCCTTTTAAGTCCTTGATTCGAAACTTCTACTTGCCCACTGGTCTGAGGATTATATGGTGTTGCCAATCGGTCACCAATCGTGCCAAGAATTTTTCCATCAAGGTATTACAGAAGTGAGTACCCCTGTCGCTGATTAGGGCTTTCGGAGTACCGAATCGTGCGAACAAAGTTTTCAGAAATCGTACAACTACTCGAGCAACATTAGTGGGAAGAGCTTGTGCTTCTACCCATTTAGAAACGTAGTCGACTGCAACAAGGATGTACTTATTTCCAAAGTAGTTAGGAAATGGGCCCATGAAATCTATTCCCCATAGATCAAATACTAAACAGAATTGAATTCCCTTTTGAGCCATCTCGTTCTGCGCTGAGATGTTTCCGGCTCTTTGACAAGCATCGCATGCTTGGATCAGAGTATGTGTGTCTTTGTATATGGTGGGCCAGAAAAATCCTGCGTTAAACACTTTTCTGACCGTAGTGGCGATACTGTGGTGTCCACTAGTAGGTCCTTCATGACAGTGTTTGAGAATATCTAAGGCTTCCTTTCCTGCTACGCACCTATGAACAACTTGATCAGCACATATCCTAAATAAGTAAGGGTATTCCCGGATGTAGAACTTAAGGTCGGAAAAGAATTTCTTCCGTTGTTGATGAGTAAGCCCTTTTCTTAGGATTCTACAAACTAGATAGTTCGCGATGTCGACAAACCAAGGACTTTCATCCTTTTCCTGTATGACTTCTTGGATATGCATGAGAACTTCATGTGGAAAAATATCATTGATGATTTCCTTGTAATGTTATTCTGAAGTTGGGCATTCTAAGTGTGAGAGATGGTGTGCAGCTACATTCTCTGTTCCTTTCTTTTCTTTAACTTCAATGTCAAATTCTTGGAGTAATAGAATCCATCTTATAAGTCTAGGTTTGGCATCTTGCTTGTTGAAGAGGTATCGTATGGCGGAATGATCGGTGTAAACTATGGTTTTGGAAAGAACTAGATAGGATCTAAATTTTTCAAAAGCAAACACTACTACTAGTAACTCTTTTTCTGTTGTGGTGTAATTTTCTTGCGCATCGTTAAGAGTTTTACTGGCATAGTGAATTGGGTGAAAGTGTTTTTTTTTGCGTTGTCTGAGTACAACACCAACTGCAAAGTCGCTTGTATCGCACATGATTTCGAATAGAAGGTTCCAATCGGGTGTAGTCATGATTGGTGCGTTGACAAGTTTGTCTTTTAATGTGTTGAATGATTCAACACATTCTTCAGAGTAGACAAACAGTGTGTCTTTCTCCAGAATTCTGGTCATAGGCTTAGCGATTTTGGAGAAGTCTTTTATGAAACGACGGTAAATCTTGCGTAACCTAGAAAACTTCTAATGGCTATTACTGAGGTTGGGTGTGGAAGTTTAGAGATTGTTTCTATATTTGCTTTATCAACTTCTAATCCCATTAGAGAAATCTTGTGGCTGAGAACGATGCCTTCTTTAACCATAATGTTGGAGCCCGTATCAATAACAATTACAACGAACAGATCTCAGATCTGTATCTATACTATTAATACGTTTTCAGATCTAGCTCATGATTAACATCGATTCAGTGTTATAAATATGTGTATATATTATCAATATGTTATCAGTATAATATTAGGTGAAGCTTGAGAGAGAGTTTCGACATCAATTCGTTAATTAACTCAAAAACTTCTCAAAACCTTACATTAAAAGTGAACAGTAGTTCACTATATATAGAGGGTAATCTGGTTTGCTAACATCCCCTAGCAAACCAGCTTCCCCTTCGTTACATAAATAATCATAGCGAAGCACCCCCTGATTCGTTAACATCCCCTAACGAATCAGGAGGGAATACATTACTTGGCTAGTTCGCTAACATCCCCTAGCGAACTAGCCTTTAACTTAGCGAACTGGCTATTAAATAAATTAATTATTACATTAATTACTAAAAAAAAACGTTAACGATAAATACAAAGACTCTAGACGCAAAACCATGCACTAACAGACACCCCCTCGTCTTGAGCTCTTTGTCTTTAACTTATTTGAATTTCTTGGATTGCCAGTCTCTGCAACTATGAATTCCATGTTCATGACACACACGAACGACTCGTTGGAATTGCATAGCCAGGTCGTAATCTTCTTGGCGTTCAAACAAAATCTGCTTCCTGTGTAGCACGTCATTTTCGGTCTCTGATAAATTAACCAACCACATCGGGTCGATTATCTTGATGAGCTCGGTCTGCAGTCCTCCACCACGAACAATAACGGCCTCGCCAGTACGATTGTCATAGTACCAACTGTTGAAAGACAGATAAATATCTTGAGGCATTGTCTTCACAGGAACCTTTTTCATCGTCTTTGGCGGCTTCACTTTCAAGACAAGTTTCTTCCAGCCGGTCCTTGGATCAATCTCGTCAATGCGCTTACGTCTTGGGACCAGGGGCTTGAAGAATTTGAATCCATGATTGACCTCGAATAGTAAGTGTTGGTGAAACCACTCAGCTGTTCGGTAACCCCCACGATTGATAAATGGACGTCTCGCGAGGGTTCGTACATCCCAACGCGATAGAGTTAAAACGTCCCTTATTTTCTCGTAGTACTGGACACCCTTTTCCCACTTGACTATACATACCTTAAGGTCAGAGTCATAAGCCCAGGAGACAATGTCACCATGTACCTTGGACACAGTCTTGAAGGTAGTCACTTGATTTGCCTTAACCCAAGCAGCAGCAGTATCTTTTCTTTCTTGATCTACATAACGATAAGCACTGATAATTTTACCCACTTTATGACGTTTGAACCATCTTTCTACGTCCTCATCAGTTACTTCTTTGAGTGAGGGTACTGTCCGCTGAACAACCTTTTCCAGTTCGTCCTCAGTCTCTTTAAACACCTCTTCTTGAAATATCGGAGCACCTTGATCAACGTTCGTGTGTTGATAAAAGTCCGGGTACTCATCAGTAGTCACATCCTCCATTTCTACATCCTCGTTCTCATAAATAAAGTCAGTATTCATAAATAACGGTTCAACTTCCAAATCCTCCTCAGTTATCACTTCGACATCGGGCTCAGTCTCTAAAGCAGTCAACTGATCGTCATTCAGCCCAAGCAGAATCGAAATCTGCCCCCGTGTCAAGGATCTAACCACAAACTCACCAACTTCTATCTCATCTCTGTTTACCACACTACGAACCACCCCTGATCCATCAACAAATATCACTGTGTTAGCTGTAATCATTTCAATAGGCTTGGCAGCTGTTGGATCTTGATAAATAATAATTTGTTTGCTCGAATCATCACCGCCACTAACACCAGCACCAGAGGATGAACCATGCGATTGTTTAGGCTCACCTCCTGCACCAGACTCGTCAGGATCATCATCGTCATTTATGAGTTTCTTGAGGGCATCTTCTTTACAAGTTAATTATAAAATCAACTCTTCTTGTTCCTTTAATTTCACCCCCTGAGACTCAACAATCGTTCGCAATGACTTAGTCTCCTACTGACAGAAAGAAATATAACTCATCATTCGTCGTTGATTCTCCATGAGTCGTTCTTGATTTTGACGGTCAACTGCCATTTTATTTTCATAGAGATGTAGCAGATTTAGCAGCATTTCAGTTTGACGACCTGGTGGCAAGTTGTATACGGACGGGTGAACAGGTTGAACAGGTTCTTGAGGTCGAGTGATTCTCATGAATGAGACATCACTAGGCGGAGGTGGAGGAAGATTAATTGTTGGCGGAGGAGGAGGTCTCATTTATGTAGAAGGAGATACTGTAGACAATGCAGCAGGAGGTCTCGGTATCTCGGTTAACACCATTTGAGGAATAAGACCGAG
Organism: Bidens hawaiensis; assembly: GCF_021521415.1. NCBI lineage: Eukaryota > Viridiplantae > Streptophyta > Magnoliopsida > Asterales > Asteraceae > Bidens > Bidens hawaiensis. The sequence goes on from NW_027492069.1 coordinate 591,193, forward strand.
CCTCTCGTGTGACACCAATGTCGTCGTCAACGTAAGCATCGGAGTGCTAGTAGTGGGCGGCACTGCCGAGCATTGAGGAGTTGATTGACGTGGTGGTGGGACTCCAATAACCACCCCAGCTCCTTCAGACACACGTCTCTTTTTTGATGGCTCACCAGTTGCCACCTCTTTCCCTTTTCGTTTTCTTTCTAGTTGAGCTTTAATGGTGGCAGCTAACGCAGCATCGACTGCATCTTGTTGTTCTTTAAGAGTTGTTTCACCAGCTCCACCAGCACCAACATTCCCATCATTATCACCATCGTCATCTCCACCATCATTGTTCCCACCTTCTCCCCCTTCACGCTCGGAATCCGAATCATCGTGGATCCAGCACTTATTAGGAGGACATACATAATCCGGATTGATTATATGACCAATCATCCGTTTGTCCTGTGGCTTTTCCTTTCTATAAATTAACATTCGATGCACCGTTTCAGCTTTCATATGTTCCATATCAAGAACATCGTTTACCAACGTCCGATCAATAACCAAATTCGGAATCAAATCCTGAATAATTAGCTGTAAAAAACGAGGGTACATCAAGAACTTCTTTGACTGTAGAGTTTGCTGAACCTGTTCTTTCAGATGATCAAAGATGAGTTCTGAGTAGTTGAAGGGCTTGTTTAGGATTAGGGGAACAAACGCCGACTGCAAACTTAGGCGACACTCATCAAACCCACCGCGACGTCCACTCATACAATGAAGTAGAACATGCAACAGATACTTGTATGGTGGACACAACCCGTTCTTGTTCAGCATAGATTTACGAATATCACCACCATAGTTCAAGCGTGTGAATAAACCTCTAACCAATGTCCTGTCAAATTCACTCGGGTTATCATCATTATCGTCAAATTGAAGTACCCGACGAATGACCTCAACATCAATCGTAATTGGAATCTGATTGATTGTAGCTCGAACCAATTTATCTGTCTCAACATATTCCGCCGTGTTCCAAAATTGCCTAATTATACTAAGATACACTTTAGGGTTAGCAATGATTGCATAGTGTATCTTTGAACGTCGTAAGAAAGTCAACATAGCTCCAAAAGTTTCCAAATCAGTCACATCTTGATCAACATAAGCACAAATGTTGTTCTTTTTATCAAACGACAATAAGACGACTTCAGCTTTTTGATCTTGTTGTGGTGGTTGTCCTTGTGGAGGTTGTTCTGATGGTGGTTGATTTTGTTGTTCTTGATCAGCCATGTTTTACTGTATAAATAAAATCGAATATGAGAAGAGATATAAAAATATATCAACATATCTATAGATGGTGTATATATATATAATTAAAAGATATGTGTAATTAATCCATTTACGTGTATTAGACGATTTAAATCCTTTAATTAAATTAAATTGAATATTTAAATTAAGTTAAATATGCATAACGAAGGGATGATTCGTTACAGAGTGCGGAAGCGAATTAGGTGAGCGAACCAGAATCTAGTTCGCTAAAGAATCACCTAGTTCGTTATCCATAATTAACGAAATAGATTCTAATTAAAAAATCTTTTATTTAAATTTAAATTAAATAAATTAAATGAAATAAATAATTAAATAAAATAAATAAATTAGGTTATCGAGAATCTTTTTATCCCGACAACCAAATACCTTAAAAAACGTTTCATTTTTACGAAACATAACTTAAAAAATATTTACAAAGAAAAACGAAAATATTTTTGGTATTTTTTAAAAATTAACGAATAAAGAATGTATTTAAAAAAAAATATCCGAACCATAAAAATAAACAATATTTTTGTATTTTTCAATGATTTATCAAACGAAATATATTTTTGTATTTTTGTCGAGGTTGAGCAGAGAATAATATTGACCAAATTGCCCTTCTATCACAGTTTTATATTTCAGCGATATTATGACTGGCGATAAGTCGGTCATTGGTATTGTTATCCACATAAATCTAATAACACACATTCAAGTATTTTTGTGATATGATTAATTTGTTCAATTAAAGCACAGAATATCAGAAACTATCAGCCTCTAATCTCGGTTAAAGCTTAATTTGATTTTTGCCAAATCACCCCAACTTGACTTAAACCATTATATTGTTGATCAAAATTTTTGATACCAATTTTGAAATTTTGAGCAATGCATCAAGTTTCCTTTACTGTGAGTGAGTATGCACGAGTCCATATGTCGGCTTACATACATTGTATCCCCTGGGGTCCGTTTCTTAATGGTATTAAGACGCCCACAAGGGAGGAACAATTGTATGACTAATAGCGGATTTTGATCAAGTCAGTAATTTAAATTGTACGAAGTACAGCGGTGATCAAGTTTAATGACTTTGGGTTTGCTTCTTGAAAGCGAGTGAAATATTCATACTTATGAATACCCAGATGATTAAGCCGCATAAATACTCACAGTGTCCAGAATCCTAACGCTTGTTATTTGCTTTATTTTATTTTTGGGTGATCAACAAATATAAGGCTTGAGTATGACTGGTAATTACATTTCTGCATCCTCACCGAGAATTTTGCTAGAGACTAACACCCCTTTCAATTTGGCGTTTCTGTATGTTTATATCACATACTTTACTCTACTAGGTTGTTTTAAGACCTACCAATGAACCAATGCAATTAAGCACACAGTCTTTTAAGCTTACTTTTTGCTGGATTTGGGGTCAAGATAATCAATGTACTATCATGTTCACTTTTTGCTTCAAAAACTCAAAATTTTGAGGAGCATAAAATAAAGAAAAGATAAATTTAATCGCCCCAGTTAACTTAAGTTTATAAATAAATGACTAACCATCAATTCACAAGTGAATAATAGGACCAAGAAATGCAAGCATGCTTCACAAACTTAAATAACAGACATAATTTTCAGCGAGAAAATAATCTAAAAATCTTTTTGGTTTTTCTCTATACAAACTTTAAAAACACAATATTTTTGTCTTTTTCAATTTTCTTATAAACAAAATAACCTTCACAATCTTTTTGGATTTTCGGATTTTTCTGTATAAACATAAATCACATTCTTTTTGGTTTTTTAAAATTTTAAAATCTTTTTGGTTTTTCTAAATATTTAAAAGAAAAACATTAAAGAACAGAAATCACAATATTTTTGAATTTTGAAATTTTTAATGTTTTTGGATTTTATCTATACAAATGAAAAACACATTCTTTTTGTATTTTCTAGATTTTTCTCTTTTTGTATTTTCTAGATTTTCACCTCCTAAAACCAAAATAAATTTTAAAAGAAAAATATGACAGAAAATAAAGATAGTCATCCTTGTTTAAGGATATCAGCGAGGGTCTTTAATCCGTTTAAATCAAGCAAAAATTTAAAACGCGTTTTGTCAAAAGCTTTAGTAAACAGATCGGCTTTCTGAAAGTCAGTATGTACTTTCTCAAGATCAATTAATTTCTTTTCATAGCAATCCCGTATAAAATGATATCGAATTTCGATATGTTTCGTTTTAGAATGTTGTACGGGATTCTTGGTGATACTAATAGCAGCAGAATTATCAATCAAGATGGGAGTAGTAAGAAACTTCAAACCGTAGTCGCGAAGATGTTGTTGTATCCACAAAACCTGGGAACAGCAACTCGAGGCTGCAACATACTCAGCTTCGGCGGTTGAAGTGGAGACCGTTGTCTGCTTCTTACACTGCCAGGAAACAAGCCGGTTTCCTAAAAATTGACAACCTGCAGTCGTTGATTTGAAGTTGATCTTGCATCCTCCATAATCTCAGTCTGAGTAGGCAGTAAGATCGAAAGTATCATCCTTGGGGTACCACAACCCGATGTCTGGATTTCCCCTCAAATACTGAAGAATTCTCTTGACTGCAGCTAGGTGAGTCACTCGTGGACTTGCTTGATACCTAGCACAATGACAAACAGCAAACATAATATCAGGGAGAGAAGCCGTTATATACATTAAAGAACCGATTATGGCACGATAGAGGGTAGGATCAACGGAATCCTCCAATTCATCCGGTGATACATTGTGCCCTACTGGAAGAGGAGTAGAAGGGATTTTTCCGGCAGTAATCTTGAATCGGCTCAAAACGTCGTTCACATACTTAGTCTGGTGAATAAACATTAAAGAACCGTCGTTCACAATGACAAACAGCAAACATAATATCAGGGAGAGAAGCCGTTATATACATTAAAGAACCGATTATGGCACGATAGAGGGTAGGATCAACGGAATCCTCCAATTCATCCGGTGATACATTGTGCCCTACTGGAAGAGGAGTAGAAGGGATTTTTCCGGCAGTAATCTTGAATCGGCTCAAAACGTCGTTCACATACTTAGTCTGGTGAATAAACATTCCGTGAGCAGACTGGTGAACCTGCAACCCTAAAAAGAAATTCATCTCTCCCATCTCGAACTTTGTTTGCATGGACTTCTCGAACTCCTTACACAATGTGACTTTTGTACACCCCAAAATAATATCATCAACATAAATCTGGACTAGGAGAAGATCATCACCAACAGTTTTATGAAATAAAGTGCAGTCTACAGTCCCTCGTTTGAAGCCATTATCCGTCAGATGGTCGGCGAGTGTCACACCCGGCCCTGAGCGGCGGAAACAGCCGGGCTGCGCGCGAGTGGGGATTGATAATTAAGCACAGGCCATTGCAAAACATTCAAAGATTTTCATTGCGCATGAAATGTTTAATACAAATACATTACATTGTTTAAGGATTACATAAAAAAACATCCAAGTATAAAAACTGTTGAAGATTTCCACGCCATATCCCCTTGCGCGGCGGGTACAACCACGCGCATCGAAGGGATAGAACTAAAATCTTCCAAAAAGCTAGTTTTAGATGTTCAGCGTGAGGTGCTCTAAGTGTGACTCCATGCGCTACCTAATTATCTCCTGAAAGACACGTAAAAACATTTGAATCAGTATAAACTGAGTGAGTTCACAAGTTTTTAGTAACTTGATAAATCGTATTGCATCATAATCTCGATACAAATCATTCTGAAACATAATTCTGATAGCATCATTAAAACACATGCTTGGTAAAACATAGTTCTATCAACATATTCTGATAAAATCGTTCCGCGGGTTACGCTGCGAACATTTCTGGGAACTGTGCTCGTCTATGCAAAGTGGCGCTGCCACTACGAGCTAAAAATAAGTAATACCGTTCCGCGGGTTACGCGCGAACGTTTCAGGAAAATGTGCTCGTCCATGCAAAGTGGCGCTGCCACTACGAGCTAAAATAATGTATTATCGACCCGCGGTTTACGCGTGGACATTTCTGAAAAACCGTGCTCGTCTATGTAAGTGGCGCTGCCACTACGAGCTAAACTAACGTATTACCGTCCCGCGGGTTACGCGCGGACGTTGTGCCGGAAAACAAGGCGCTCGTCCATGCAAAGAGGCGCGACCCCTACGAGCGGGCTCAAACCCATAGTACTGCCCCATGACCATACTAGGCACTCGTCCATGCAAAGAGGTGCGACCCCTACGAGTGGGTGGATCAAACCAGCAGTCCCTACCCTTAGAGTTCCAATGGTAAAGTGATCACTTACTCGTTCTTGCGCACTCATATCGAAAACCATAGATAACTGTTTGCATTGCTCGAAAACTTACCATAATGAATTATAAGTTAAACACATAATCGCTTGCATTGTTCGTAAATATACCATGATAAAATGTAATTTAAACACGTGTCCCTCACCCCGAAAACATGTTAAAAACAGTGAAAATAGTGAAATGGGGGCTGTGATCCTCACCTGTGGTTCTTGTT